>NC_139220.1:180989541-181542157 GCF_055691185.1 Crinia signifera
GTCTGTGTGTAGCCTAGGAATTACTCAGCCAGTGCAATAGAAGCAGTCAGATTGGGGCCAGAGCTGATGTAACATGACAACCCCTCAAGTGTTTGGGTGCACCTACATTTTCCCTTACAGAAAATGGCCGTTCACCACCTGCAAACACCGGCTTTCTGTCAATCAACTTGCGTATGGCCATCAATCAAAAAATTCATAACATTTTATCACAGAACTGCCTCACACATGCACGCTATGATCAGTACATATGTGCAGTATATCGGTGATTGCCCCGCCTGCAAATTCACAGCTGTGCGATCAGGTATGAATAACCCCCTTAAACTGGACGACAGGAAGAGTTGGATGTACAAATTGCTGTCAATTATTGAAGAATGCATCATTTTAGAGGTGTACCTATTTTTGGAAGTTTGCACATCCATTTCCACTCCACTTATTGAAGAATGTACTATATCTGGCACCATTAGCATATTTGAGTGTGAATTTTGGCAAATTAGATTGAATAGAATTTCTGAAATATACATCTCTAGCAATAAAATGTGTCCTTTCTACTGAACTCAGAAACCATGACAGAAGTGCGCTTCTTTTCATCATTGTTTAATACAGTTGGAAAGAAGAAAAATCCTGTTTTAAGGGACTCATAAAGTGCACACTTCCTTGTTGCTAAGATACAATATATCAGACTCGTACTGACACAAGATCTTCATAAAAGCCCAACCTACATACTGTATGCTCTACAGCTTTTTCATACAGTACACTGAAATGGAGCTATTATTGAGCCTATTATTAATAAGAACTGCTTGTTGCCAAATTCTACTTAGATCCTGAGATAATGAAGAAAATAAAATTAATGTAAAGAATAATCAGGATGAACTAGTTTGGGAATGTGGTATTTTAGCATTTTTATCCTATGTCTGCTGAAAAGGTGCCTAACAAAGTATTCCATATTTATTTGCAAAAAGCAAAAAGATGGACAACATATGCTAAGATCGAATTAACTTAACTGATGCAATCTAGGCCAAAAAATGCATATCAGTAATTTACTAAACGCAAAACATGGTGGAGTTTGCTCAAAAGTGAATGAAAATCATGACAGAACACACATATACTAATCAATAGACCATCTGCCAAACTCAGCAGGGATTTTGCATACAAATCGAAGAACATGGTCATTTTTACTGGCTATATGCTATCCAAGAGTGAAACAAAATTAATTACAATGACAGATTCTTTTTTGTGCAATGTGGCACTGACACTGAGGGCCTAGTTCAGCATGGATCATTAATTGAGTGATTATTAAACAAATATGCATGTGCGAGCCCAAAAAGCAAATAAATAGCCATAGGCATAGATGTCGCAGAGTAGCTCCGGTTTTATTGACAGGAAGCCAGTGTTTAGGGGCGGAAATATGGCATTTTCTCAGTATGTTTGTGAAAGCCCATGCATGCCCAGGCATTTTTCAAGGGGGTCTCTGATGTCAGCGATGACTATTTCCAGCCTAATTCTTGACCAGTCACCGGTGTGGCAAGATAGTGGGTGCTTCAGATCAACCCTTGGACAGTGAGCAATGATGCAGCCTGGCATGGTTGGCAGCTAATTCCAGCTATAGAGATCAGAAGACCTGTTTCCAGGGGCATGTATGTAGCATGTGTACATGTGAAGAGAACATGACACATGGTTCCCTGGCGTCCCCCCCAAACTAAAGGTGGGATAGCACAATACCGCCAATCATCACTCCCAGAAACAGTGTGAGGTGTGCGTGGCTGGAACTAAAAGTGAATGAGCTGTCAAAGCTGGAAGTAAAATTGCGCATCACCAGAGCAATAAAAACAGAACAAGAAAATGTAATTTACGTCATATATATTGAGGAACACCACAACCATGGTGATAAGGAGAATTATTCTGCCAGCAGACTCCTCAGATAAGCATAGCACCACAGAGTGTTCTCCCCAGAGATGCTACACACACCTACTCAACAATTAAACCACAGAGGTACAGGGATTAAAACTCCCGATATAGGTGTATCCAATACTAGTTTAAGTCGACAGCACACAAAAACAACATACTTTTCCCCCCATTATTTTATGTTGTTTTTATGTTGTCTTAATATTGTATACTGGTACCAGCATAGAATTAACATTATTCATATAGATGAAATGTATGTAAATTATCTTCATCAAACCTATCGTCATCAATAAACAATTTGATTATTTATAAATATTCGTAGTCAAGACTATTTAATATTTAATACGTTTAAATATTTATTTAAAAAAGTATTAGAAAGGGATCACCTATATTCTATATACCGTAACTTGTACAAAATCAACATACAGTAATATCCAAATTGTTCACCCACTGTACCGTATGGATGCGCTGGAAGATCCATATTCTATTCAGCAAGCTATTTTAGCATGTTAAGTAAGTGATTAGCATAATGGTTAATATTATTTGATTTATTTTTGAAGCTTGTGAATATAATATAAGACCATCTTGGATGGCGTCTGAACCCTACACAAGTCCGACCACTATATTAAATGCCTTTATGTTATAGTGCAAGCAGTATTAGTTTCTCACATACACAGTACAGATAGCTTTGCATATATCCTCCCCTCCCAGTTTATTTCTTCCAACTTCACACTTGACTGATAGCCAGAGGAAACTCTTCACCCAGATAAGACAAGGCATGTCACACACATATAATGCTATGGCCTAGGCTTCTTGAGTAAAGCTATACATAAATAAACCAATTACTCTGACATCTATTCACCTCTGGGGATGCCACAGTGTTTTTGGCAGTAGCCTCACAGCCATTCATTTCTATAAGATAAAATCATCCAGACAAAGCACACACCAGTCATTCAACTCATCACATTTTATGGCCTTTCCAGGAACAGTACAGCAACACAGTGAATCAAGCTGCAAGCGAGGGGACATCTTTGAATCCTGAAAGAAAAAGTGATATGTGATGGGAAGCTGCAGACTTTCTGTCTGAGCCCAGGATTTCTGCTGCGCTATAGCAAGCTTTTGAAGTGGAAATAAAGGTCCACATGTATCAGCCTTGTTCTTAAATGCTGCTGCATAACTAATGTGCACAATTTGAAAAAGATAAAACATATATAAAAAGGATAAATATTAAAATCCTTAATGGTGATTAACACATTGGTGCAATTTGGCATAAACATATTGTTTTAGTACAAGAATTTCTTATGCATCTATTCATATGTGTACTGTATACATATCTCTCAAATTTGTGATTCCCGAAATCATCCCCAAAAGGGGTGGGGTTATTTTCCAGGTGGGCATGACCTTTGGTAAAGAGGGCGTGGCCTAGTGCAGCATCTTCTGTTTTTAGCATTTTTGGGGGGGTTCCCAGAGATCACCTAGCAACTGGGCAGCCCCCGGCTCCTTCCATGCCCTCCATCCCTCAATCCCTGCAGTGAAGTAATGCTTAAACACAGCATCTCTTCACCGATCAGAGCAGCAATGATCTCTGGCTCCACCCAACTGCCCCCACCCCCCCTGCCCACTGGCGTAACTAAGCCACCGCAGCCCCCGCCATGGCGGGGAGGCGCAGAGTAACTATGGGCGCCTGGGGGGCTGCGGGGCTATAGTTACATGCTGCGCTGCTGCCCGGCCGCATCTGCGGTCACTGCCCGTCACTCGCTCCCGGCGCCGGCTCCTGCTGATAATGAAAAGTGACACTTAGAAAATGGCTGCCCCCGTATTGCAGACAGTTTTGGCAGCCATTTTCTAAGAGTCACTTTTCATTATCAGCAGGAGCCGGCGCCGGGAGCGAGTGACGGGACAGTGACGCAGATGCGGCCGGGCAGCAGCGCAGCGGTGACTGAGGGAGACAGTGACCGGCAGGTATGAGAATGGGGGGGGGGGCGCCGAAAAAATTTGGCGGGGGGCGCAAAATATATAGTTACGCCACTGCCCCTGCCCATGGGACATTGCCAGCTGTGGATGTGATAGTGTGACAGTCTCTAAATAGTAGGACTGTCCCGCTCTAATCTGGACAGTTTGAAGATATGCTGTATATACTGCCCTTAATTCTCCTTACAAGCTAGTATAGTCAGTGCATGTTCATGCAAATGCTGACAGCAACTAAGCTTTCTTGCTTATCCCCCCCGAGAGCTACGGGAGGCTCACAATTTTGGGGGGTAGTCCCCCACAGCCGCAGAAAATTAGCCAGCTCTCCCGCATACTTCCCAATTCCTAGCAAAGCAGGCAGAATTGTATGTTACTCACCAGCAATCGCAGGAGCGGTGGGACTAAATGGCAGGATTGCAATATTGTTCAATGACCTTACCTGCTTCCCACTGAACATGCAGTCGTTGTTGATGATATAGTCAATTTGAGCTGCATGTACAGACAACGTTTGGGGGAGGTCTTCATCAACCCACGCATCATTAACGATATTGAGCATACACACTAGACCAGTGATGGCTAACCTTGGCACTCCAGCTGTAGTTGAACTACACATCTCAGCATGATCTGCAACAGTTTTAGTGTGTAGTTCAACCACAGCTGGAGTGCCAAGGTTCTCCATCACTGCACTAGATAATAGTACAAACTGTATCGTTCAGAAGGCCCAAAATGAGTGATATTTATAATATTGCAACAGTGTGTACGCACCTTTAGACTTATCCTCTTCAAACTGATATGTCAATTGATACAGTATGTCATGCCTACAGCTACAGACTTCAACTCAGGCAGAGATTAAGAAACAATTTAAATGTCTTATTTTACATCAAAATAAGTCAAAATTGTACTAACATTGTAGTTCCTTTTTTTTTAAGTTATTGCTCAGAGCCCCCGTTACTGTCATTTTCCAATACTACATTTAAAGTGGCTTATTTGGAAGTAAGTACTAGTGAAAGCTTAAATATTGTTGTCATTTATGAATACATATATGTATTAAACTGTTATCCTGCTCAATATTGTTCTTTTAATGTTATAATGGTCTTGAGAATGTTTTTTTGCAACATTTTCCACCTTCAGTGGACCATAAACATGAGATTAATACAACTATCAATGCAATACAAACCATAACATTGTAGAAGTAGTTGTCCCACTGTGAAAAAGCTTTTCAATAGTTTGTACATGAATAATGTAAACCACTTCAAATGAATCCACCGCCTTTCAACCAGCATCATGAGCTGTGACACTGTACAAGTTAGACTTGGAGCTGGAAACAAATCCGAATGATCCTACTTCAGGCTTGATGGAAAAAAAAAACATTCTCATATGGCTGGTGTGTAATGACATTTCTCTGCAAGCACTTCTGTGCCAGCATCACGATTTTTAAGGATTTTCTAGCCCAAACTATCTCAATAAAATGCAAATACCCTTAATCTTGTAAGAATATTCCAATATTTCATCTACTATACAAACTTGTATTTAAGGGATATTTTTTTTTTTTGCTCAATGAGATCCTAAATATCTTATTTACAAAACTATTAGAAGAGGTAATTATCATTTAGATCAGTTCAGTGGCATGGCTTAAGAGCTATTACTGTTTACTATTACTGATAAATTGGGGCAAGATTGGGGTGATTCAATTCGATGTGAAGGAGATATTGTTTTAACACTGGCAACAGCAGCCCATTTTTTCCCCTTCACCTGGTTGGCCCAATACTGGATTCACTGAAAAGTGTTTGCTGCCTATGGGGCAGTAAGCTTTTTTTGAGTGAAATCCCTGCTGCCTTAAAATGTGGCAGTGTCAGATGGATCCCCTGTACAAAATCTCCTGACACCTAATGTAATTGAATTACCCCTGTCTGAGAGGATATACTGTAGGTCAGGAGCTGAACATGATGATTTACAGACATAAGTAGCAGTTTCCCTATTAAGTAAAGTATATATTTACCAATGTCAAAAGTTGGAAAAAAGAAACAGATCTCTTACATTTAAGACAAGAATTGTAGCATATGGTAGTCCCCATACAATGTATGAAAGTTTTGGGAAAATTTTCCTGTATGGGGTACACCATATGAAAATGGGGTCTCCCTGCTTACCTGTTTGGATCAGCCCCGCTGAAAAAGGATCTTGCAATCCCTCCATAATGAGTGGCAACTGAACTTGATGCCCATTGCAACTTATTTTGCATTGCCCACTGGTGCGATTGCACCCCGCATTCAGTAGCACTACTGCAGAGTGGCCCAAAGTGTTCAAGGAGCTGCCTGGAACATCCTAAGGATGCTCTGGGCAAAGTTCTACTTCCCAGAGCCAGTGACCCTGCCCCCTAGGCATGATATCATCACATCACAGGTTGCATTGCTGCCCTGATACAGTGCTGGAGCTCCCTGACAAGACTTTACCATTTCCTTTTGATTTTGAGTGCTAGCTCTATAGTATATATTTTTTTAAGATTATGGGGAAGAAAACCATAGTTCCTTACAGAACATACAGTATAGTAGCAAAGGACAGCTCTGGTAAATTCTCTGGTTACAGTATATTCTTCAGTTCTTCCGACACTCGATCCAGTCCATCCGGTAATACTTAAGCTCCAGTATATGCTTCAGTTCTACAGTCATCTGCTCCAGACTGACGGGTAAATTCTCCAGTTTCAGTGTATACATTAGTTCTTCCAACATCCGGTCCAGTCCGTCTTGTAAATCTTTGGTTCACATAAATTATACAGTTCTTCAGTCTTTATTATCTCCTGTGCTGCAAGACTTTTAGCAATAGACCTAGCATGGAGGATCCAGGTAGGGGACTGTGACCTGCATGTTGGGCACAGCAGAAGTTTCACCTTGCAGGGGTTCCTGGTGAACACCGCCGGCATGTTGGAGCCCACACGCCTGCTCTGGGTCATGTCAGCCTCTATTGCTAGACCCAGCATCCCCGGTTCATGAAGAAGCAGTATTCCAGGCCTTCATTATATTGACCACCTAGTACAACCTTTGCCGAGGCCCGAGGACCTCCGTCAGATCCACAAAATCCCCAGTCTGTGACACATCTGTGCGCAAGCATGGATATCACTAAAGCCTGGACTGATAGCATTTCCTGAGGGCTGTGGTTGCAACACTAGCTTAAACCAAATTCAAATTGTCATACTAGAAAAAAATTAACCAATCCTTCAATTGTCACCTCAAAAGGATTGTTAAAGCACCATCGGTGGGCTTACAGAATTCCAGCACCTTGATAAACATTGTTTCCCACTTGACTTGCCTAATGGAGGACTTGGCGGTGGTCCTCGTTTGAATGTTTGGCTGCAGGAATTAGATTGACGCTTTGGGACTATTTTTTTGTTGTTGTTGCCTGTCATTTTCTGCTTAACCAGCAGCCAAGCATTTGGCTTTGTCCATATTATTTACTTTCAATTTCCCACTCAAGTAAACTCTGACTCACAGTCACATTTTTAACCATCAATTCTCACACGGCAGTTTTACTTATGCCTTACCAAAATGCAGTGGTGCTGCTACATGCCGTAATTACTAACCTAGAAGGCATTTGTTGGTATAGCACAGAATAGTTGCACAACATGAAAAATGCAAAAATCCATTAATTGTTAAAATTATAAAATACCGTTATATTAAAGACAATATTCCCATCCTCAATAATATGTTGGCTAATCTCATGATAATTTGCACATATTCAATGAACATGTAGGTTTTTGTTCTTCCTTATACTGTATACTCAATTACTTAAATGAGCTGAAGTCTGAAAACAGCTTAAATGAGAATGAAAAATATCATGATTTTCAAGCCATGCAAAATCACTGGGCACTTAAATGCAAATAATAATAAAAAAAGTAATAATTATGCAACCAAGATTTATAAAGGAAATTATAAAAAAAAAAGCAGTCCTAATGTTCCCTTACGATCAGCAATAATGTTACACCTGACTGAGAATCAGACAAGCAGTATATTAGAAAAAAATAATAATATTTTAGTTGATGATAAAGTGAGGCCAAATGGGATAGTACGGCATGCTTAGTGGTTACATCTTCAGTTGTACAAGTGATGAATGTTGTCATCAATGGTGCACATCAAAGTGTCAATTGGCCATGACCATACTAAATGTGCATGTGAAACTACGTATGTGCTAACCAATAAATTTAGTAATTGTGCATATATATATATATATATATATATATATATATATATATGTAATATGCTGTACTGTGTAGTTATTGCACTCTGAAAATTACCAGCACTGTATCCTTTATTACAATAATGCAAAATTAACTACATTTATAAAAAATCCATCTAGCGTAGGCTTTTTGGGCTTCTTTATGTGAGTCATATTAATTACAGTATTTGTTCTTTTGAACTATTTTCACTCAATAATATCCAATGTAAAAACAAAGGAACATAAAATGATATGCTGATTTCATCAAAAAAGCTACATGAGGACCCTAAATAAACAGTATGTGTGGTCATAATGTTGAGAAAAACATTGCAAAGTTCTTGTCAGCATCATTATTCTGACCACAAAGTCGACCACAATGCAATGCTAATTAAAGCATTTTAATGGTGTTGCCATAATGAAACTGAATGAGGTACTAATTAAAACAGCCTATAGGCTACATATTGTAAAATTTACCGGGAGAGGGCTCCATCAGATCCCTCCACAATAATGAGCACTCATGCACACTTGGTTAGTATCATGCAGTAAAGGAGCACATCGGTAATAACATTACATTATACATCACAGGGACGGACTACTATCAGAGTCTCTGCCTCTGGATGTGATGGTTCTTACAGTATATCCAGACACTACAGAATTGCTTATAGCCATAAATAGTGGTGATAAGAAATCTTATTTTGATAAATCCAATAATTAATAAATGGGCTTTCAAAAGTAGGAGACACGCTAACATTTACTGTATCAGTGGAAAATAATGTATTGGAAAAAATACATGTAGTGACCCTGACTTGTATTTTGAGCCACCGGTTGTTCTGATATTCATATTGGGCAAAGATTTAGTAGAATTGTTTAGCATGGTGAAATAAAACATATTTAGATCAAAGATTTTGCACTATAGTCTGATCATAGCAAATTTATATCATAGTCCTGTCAGATAATAACCAGCCTCACCAACATTATTATTATTTTGCGGTTTTAAAAATAAAAATAAGATGTCATTGATCTACATATAAAAATCAGAACACACATAAATAAACACAAAAAATTATAATGATGTAAAAACTAAATGTAATGTATGAACACGGGAGTATAGTAAATGGAAGAATCTGTCAGCTAGGATATTAACATAATAAATGAATCAATAACGCTACAACCTGTGATTTTAACTCCCCAAATGTTTTACAGTATAAACTTATTCCAAATGTTCAGCTTAAGGTGACTTTCACCACGGTATTCTTAAAAAAAATGATTAGAATTTGTAAACCGACATAAAGTAGAAGAAAGAAAATATAGGTATGTGCTTTTACTGCATTCAACTTTTCAACTTTCAGTCATATAACCAGACTTGATTGAAAGACATAAGAAGGGATCATATTTCAGTCATAACCACATTTAGGCTACAGAGGAAATACGTGATCACTGAAATGTGTGCTGACCTTCTGCAGTCTCTGTATCCCAGTATCTAACTCTGCCGGGCGCTGTCCTCCTATTATTTATTTATTTATTTATATACAGTTTCTTATATAGCGCAGCAGATTCCATTGCGCTTTACAATAGTAGACAGAAATAAAACAAACTGGGTAACAGCAGACAGACTTGGAGGTAAGAGGGCCCTGCTGCAAGCTTACAATCTATGCACCATTGCTGGAAGATACTTAGTAAAACATGTAGCATCAGATGTGAGTCAGGGTATTTTGTTCCAACAGATGCAGGGCGGGCACCGGAAACAGTGCCATAGATGGGAGAGGTATCTGATGGCCTGGGTTGGAAGCTTGGGCCACTAGGATTATGGGGTCTTGGGAAACTGCCCATCAAGCCCAAGCGTTGACGGCCCTGATGCACATAAGTCAGAGAAAGTAGAGATTTTACAGGAAACATTAAAAACAAAAATACATTAGAAAGGAACAATGGGCCTGATTCAGGCCTGTATGCACACATCTGAATTCAGCCATTCTGTGGTTAATTGTTGCTCTACCCTGCACCTGCGAGATCCTGTCTTGCAAATGGCTGCACTCAGTTTGCTAATGGATGTGTATGGAGGCATATTCATTTGCATCTGTGCAATTAGGGGAAAAATCATTAGTTTTACACTCTCTATCAAATAATTTTTCCTGCGGACACTGGTCTTCACTGCCGTCATGTAATACAGGCACTTCCAGGTGGCCGAGAATGTCATCCTCCCTCCACTAGCAGACAAGCACGCCTCCATTCCCATTGACACTTCCAGAATTTCTTTCAGCACATCCCCTATTTTTCTTGGCATGCCCGAGTAATGGCTTGGAACCACCCCCAACGCATGCTAGTCCTCCTGTGTTTTACTTGAGAATAGGTTTATTGCTGAGTCCGAACACAGCTGGGCCTCGCGCACATGCATTGCAGCCCATACACTTTCGCATTGTTACGATAATTACCCAGTGGGCGAATTCAGACCTGTGTGACAGGTCTGAATCAGACCCAATATTCAATTTGTATTAAATACTTAATTTAGCATACATGTATAAAAGCATATCAAATATACAAATATGAGTTCTACATTAGAGTCCTAGACTGGTCGAGGGCTGATACATGTTTAAAACAATGAGTTGACCTCAAAAGGTGGTCCTCTGGTTTGTGCCTTCAGGCGGCTCCATGGCTACCAGCCGTCGGACGCATCTGACGGTTGGACCCACATTGGCTGTCTGGAGATCTATGCGCTACAAACTGCGCCTCTCCTCGCCGGATTCCTTACTACTCCCATTTCTCAACAACCCAGGGTTTCCGCTGGGTGCTACGGGGGGGGTGCCCACTAGATGGAGACTGGCAGGCCTGACAAGGGTAACACACTTGATCTCAGAAGGAAAGCTTAGCTCCTTTAGTGAACAAAATGAGGATACTAAAATTCCTTCAACAGACTTCTGGTTTTATCTCCAAATACGTCACTTCATTCACTCCCAGAGAACAACAGTAGCGCTAGGAAAAGATCCCACACCATTTGAAGTACTGTGCTCCCACTCTTCAGAGCCTTCCCACGTTATATCAACAATCTATAAGATTATACTTCACAGCTATAACGCAGATATCCCATCCTTTTGCGCAGCATGGGACTCTGATCTCTCCTCTCGAGGGATACACATAAACTGGAAAAAGCATTGTGATATTACAGGACGTTGCTCTACGAGTTTGGAGGTTGTGGAAACACAGTAAAAACTGTTTACTAGATGGTATCGATGCCCCCCTCTAATACATAAATTCTTTCCTTCAGTCTCCCCCCTCTGCTGGCGTTGTGACAGAGAAAGGGGAACACTAATACATATATTGTGGGACTGCCCCCAGATTATGTTTTTTTGGAACAAGATCATCCAACTTTCCTCTGAAATACTGAAGTTCCAAGCCCCTGACAGCCTTGACTTCTGGCTACTCTCACACACCAACACTCCTCTATCAAAATACAAATACTCACTTCTTAAACACCTTAACAACGCAGTGAAAGCTATGACACCGGTCCATTGGAGGTCGCCAGACCCTCCCACGGTCTGGGAATGGTTCCAGAGAATACAATTCTATAGGGCCATGGAAGATACTTATCACTCAGCATTGGAAAAACATTCAGACTACGCGGCCACTGGCTCCCATGGCTTGACTTTAAAACAACTACCACCTACAAAGGTCACATACCAACAGTGTTCCTGTAAACCCTGACAACAACATAAGCTACCACGTAGACCGGAGGAAGTTCCATCTAACAGATATAACCAGCCCAACTATTCTTGCCCCGAGCCCACAACCCTTCATTCCCCTTCTTCCAAAACTCTACCCTCCCCCTTTCTAATCCCCTTTGTCTAGTCAACCTTGTTGTTACAATTAAAGTTTGCAAATATTATGTTCCAAGTACTCATCAAACTGGATATCGTAAGAGTACTATTTTCTACTATGGATAGACATGACTAATGTATCTCCAATTATCTGACATCGAATCTTTTCATAGTACTACTGCCATATACGTTGAAATATTTTGTTATGACCACATCTCAGTCTAAATGGCTCTACATATCTGAAAAGTTTTTTCCTTGAAAAATCTAAATAAAGAATATATATTTAAAAAAAAATACAAATATGCAGGAGTACTGTTGTCAATAGTTATTTGGAAGAAGCACATACAGTGTGTCCATAAAGTACATTTTATGACCCCAATAAATATGTATTTCTCTACCTGCATCAAATGATACAAATGTATTATACAGTAATTGGCATTTTGTATACACAACATTTTTTTTCTACTCTGTTCAGTAAATTTAAATGACCTCAAGGTTTGACAGCCTTTGGACAGGAATCATGTCGGTGCCATGATAAAAGTGGACATGCCAGGTCACGAAGTGCCACATCAAATTAAATTTGTTTCTGAAAATAGAATATTTCTTGATGGACATATTGCTGATAACAGATGAGGACAGATGTGCTATGCCCTTACATGATGTTTATTTGCTTTATTATGCACGGTTACTTCCAAAACAATTGATATATGCAGTAAAATTGAATGTTCTAACAGTTCTCCAGGCAAAATGGGATTTTTACAGCGGGTAATGTAACCTGCAGAAGGAAACACAAATCTCAGAGCAGCGTCAATGACAGTAATGGAACCGCAATATAATATTGACATTCCTGTAGTGTTTAAAAAAAAAACCTCATCAGAAAAGCAGCTTACATATTGCTTTAGGAAAATTAGGTTGAAATTTTAGTGAATTCTCATTTATAATATATTGTTTAAATTACAAATAAAATCATACAGTAAGTAGCGTTCATATGTTCAAAAAAAATAATCCTTATTAAATAATGAGTCTAAATTTAAGTTTCTGGTTTCCCATATTAGTTTTAATCAATAATAAATAGACCAAAACAAAGTTATTCTAATTACATAATTAGTTTACTTCTCTTACAAGCAATATTAGATTGAAACTGGCGAGAAGGAACACAGTTCATGAATGTATGGTAAAAGGACCCGGCAGCAGTAGTATAACCAGCTGCTGTGGGCAATATAATGCTGTGGGCAATGTCTAGGGTTCATGTTACTTAGAAGGAAAACTGCGGCACATGAGACTTTCTCGATCTGCAAGAACTGTATCTGTTTTATTTTCTTGCCTATTCAATAAATAGTTACACCATTGGGACATATACCAAAATCTGTGTATATTCTAAAATATAATAGTGATCATATCATACATTCTCCTTGTCTACACTGCTCACTGATATAATCAGGCCATTTATCAATAGACCATGATCCATTTTGTCCTCAGAAACAAGAGGACTGTTGTTGGGTTTGCCTGCTATTCATGCTAATTAATGGGCACCTTCACTTTATTTATTTATTTATTTATTTATTTATTTATTTATTAACAGTTTCTTATATAGCGCACACATATTTCGCAGCTCTTTACAGAGAATAGTTATGAGCAACAACACATAACGAATTACAGTACAAGACAGTTTAGGACAAGTACATGGTAAATATGGATAGTTGCATCAGGGGACAGGACACTGCAGCAATCATCAGGGTGGCAGAGGTTTATATATTCTAATAAAGGCACATAAGGAGAGAGGGACCTGCCCATGAGAGCTTACATTCTAAAGGGAAGGGTTAGACAGACAGGGGTGACAAAGAAGGGGAAGAAGTGAGCATAAACAAAAGTTTAGGATGAGAGATGGTCTGGTTTTATGCAGGAGGGTTGGAAGAGGTCAGCTTAGGGGTGTATTTAGGGAGGCATTAGTGCTGATAGTGTAGGAAGTGTGCATGCACATGGTACTGGCCACACCCACATGACACTGGAAATCTCCCTGTCTCTCAAAATAGGCCTTTGTTCATTTTCAGCCACAATCCCATGTGGCCATTATTCCAGACCTGTTTATATAACTTGATTTCGGAAACTTTGTTTTGAGGAGTAACTGCTAATGCTCAGCAGAGATGCAGTAAAGGATCAGCCTCTGATCATCACATGATAAGAAAAGTGCAGGTAGAGGTGGTAACTCATGGCTTGAACATCATCCAAGTCAAATAGACATAATTATATTAACAATTAACGTTATTGATATTTAAGCCATGCAGAATATTTTGTGTGGCAACATCATAATACACATACTCACAGTAGGCTGCATATAATGTGGTACTTATTTAAACTGCCTTGAAATACCCACATAACGCCCATAAGAATTCTACCCACTCACATGCCTTGTGCACAGTTCACACATACTTACATTGGTTTCTTTTTGCAATAAAAAATGCAAAGATTCTCTCTCTCTCTCTCTCTCTCTCTCTCTCTCTCTCTCTCTCTCTCTCTCTCTCTCTCTCTCTCTACATATATAGAGAGAGAGAGAGAAAATATAAAAAGATGCGCTCCATAGTGCAGTTAAATATAAAATGACATTTAGGGTGACATTCTATGGATTGTGATAAATGCGCATGTTTTCATATCGCACCACTTCGCCGCTATTCGCCCTTTTTAAAATCGCATTTTTTTGTAATAAATCGCATATTTAATGGGATGCGCTTTGGAGGCTGAAAAGTACGAAGTGGTGCGATTTGCGGCGAAGTGGTGCGAATTTAAGTCACAAAAAAGTGCGATTTCTTCCGCCGGTCCTGTGCGAGTTTTGGACCCACCGGAGTGCGATTTACAAAACTGTCTCCGCATGAGTAAGAACCCCCCAACCTATTGGCCCACCTCTGTCCCCTCCATTATGCATCACACCCCCTATATAAAGGGGCACTGGCGCCATTTCACTCTTTGATAGGAAGTAAGGAGCATGGAGAGGAGCAGTGGCAGTGTGAGTAGAGGAAGAGGTGTTGGTGGCAGAGTGAGGAGTGGCAGAGGGAGCAGTGGCAGAATGAGGAGTGGCAGAGGAAGCAGTGGCAGAGGGAGCAGTGGCAGAGGGACCAGTGGCAGCAGCCAGCCAAGTGGGAGAGCCAGCAGTGTGGCAGGCAGCATGGCCACAGCAAGGCCAGCCCCAGACCAGGCCCTGGCCGTCCAGCCCCAGCATGAGGAGGTGGAGGATCCGCTGGCATCCCCATCCTATAGCCAAGACCTTGACCATACCCCACAGCAGCTGCAGGAGGGCCACATGTCAGAGGTGGAGGAAGATGGAGGTGTGGCGGAGGAAGACACTGGCATGGAGGAGGAGGGGTACATGGCTGGAGTAGAAAATGAGGAGGAGGAGGAGGTAGAAGCTGGCCGCACCAAAAGTGGCCGAAAGGTCAGATTTTCCTACGAGGAAAATGCTGCGCTTGTCCGGGCTATCATGCCTGTGTTTGACCGGTTACTTTGACCGGGACATCACCCAGGCGGTGAACACTGTAAGTCAGCACAAGCGCCTGGTCAGAAATGTCAAGAAGAGATTCAATTACATCAAAAGGCAGCTGAAAAGTAAAATGGCCATGGAGTTGGAGGAGGCCACCAAGACTGGCGGAGGAATCCCCACCACTGTGTGCTACACATCCTATGAGGTGAAGTTGAAGCGCATCGTACCCCCTGAGGTCCTGCCTGGCATGCACGTGGCGGATACCGATAGGCCGCAAACGCCATCCAGAGCTGGTAAGTGTGACCACATGCAATCTTAAACAAACATGCCAATGTTTTCAAACTGTAATCTTCACTTGAATTGTTATGCTAAGTAAAGTGCTGCTGTGGAACTACATAGCCCAGCAAGGTCATGCACAAGAAATTGCCTGCTCCTACTTTCAAATTGCTCATAATGCTGGGCCTTGTAGTTCCACAACTGCTGATATTGATCAACACTGTAACATTCTTTCTAGCAGCCTAACATGTATGTGGCCAAAAACACATAGGTGTACTGGTGGTTTAGCTGCCATGCCTACATACCACAGATTATCCAATAGTTGTCATGTGTACAATAGTTTAATAATACTCTAACAAAATAATCTGGGAAAAAAAATAAAAAATCATGTGGGGAATATATAATGTAGTCCTTATCCAAATGAAGTATTGTCCATTAATGTTATTTCAATGCATGTTTGCCATAAATGCTTATCCATTGCAAGGTACATAATGGCTGCCCATCTTTCCTTTCACAGATTGTCCATCCCGAAGTGCTCACGCATCCAAGACAAGAACGTCCGTTGCTGCAGAATCTGTGGAAGCAGGTAAATGAACAAAAAACACGCCATTACACATACAGTACACACACCCATGTCACATCAACAATATCTCACACTACATTCATCTCCTGCTGCTACATTGCAACATAAATGAATGTAATCTGAGCTAGGCATGTGACTTATTATTAATGTCAATGTTACATGCTGTATCGGGGTACATGTGTAAGTACATAAGACCCCTAGGTATGTGCGTCCAGCATTTCAAGCCCTTTCTAAAACAGTACTGAAGAGAGTCTGGCCTATATATGCATCAGTACTTACCTCCTCATCTGTATCCACAGGTACTATACAACTAGGAACAGATCAAACTGATTCTTCAATGATGTTGTTGGACGAAATGGACATCATTCTTGAACCCATGGAGACCTTTGCGGCAGAGGAGGAAATACAGACCTCATCACAGAGTGATCTTCCCCCAAGTGGGGTGTCTCCCAACCCACCCCCACCCACAAACACACCCCATACAGCAGCTTCTGCTTCCCAAGTAGCTAACTCCTTGGTCAATTTCAAGGAGAAACAAATCGAATTTATGGCCTCCCAAAGCCTGCAAATAGGTAACATACAGGGGTACATGCGTGACACGTTCCTTCAATTACGAAAATGTACGGGTAGGTGTAGGCACTCATGTGCGCATTGCTAATAGCATTGACACCCGTTTTGCAGAACAAACTTCTGCTGTAAGGGAACAGAATAGGCATATTGGCAGCCTTGCGCAAAGTATAGCTGCACTAAGCCAATCATGCACAGCGCAGACCAATGCCTTAATAGGTATGCAGGCCCAACTACAGCAGCTGGAAGCCAATGTCGGAGGTGGCGCAGCATCAACTCTCAGTAGTGTATCTAGCACCCCAATAAGTGGATCCCCCACTTCCCCACCCCGTCGGAGTATTAGGACCCGTGGTGGGCTGGGTGCAGGTTCTAGAAGTGGTGTAGGGTTGCCTGATGGTGGGAGAAGATAGGTCATATTTTTGATAATTTTGTAATATGCAAGACATCTTGTTACATCCCCCGACAGTTTTAATGTTTTACTGGCAAAAATGCAGATTGCTTCTGACATAGTATACTGCAGTAAAAATGTCTAACCGCATACCATTGTGTCAGTGTATTATTTATCAACCAATTGTTGTGTGTATTATGACATAATGTAATGGTATATGACAATGGGATTGCTGTAAAGTAGTGTGGGGTAACTCCTGGCCCCGCAAAGGTTGTGGAACTACATATTCCAGCAAGCTCTGACACTCATGATTTGGACTGTAATGGTTATAGTGTGTCAGGACATGCTGGTACGTGTAGTTCCACAACACCAGTGAGCCATGTTTTTCAGCAAACGTAATTCATACATGTATCAAATGTACTTACAACATTGATACCAGCAAGGGATAGGTCAGCACCACCAGCTGCATCCGTTGGGCTCTGTGTATTAGGCTAAATGTGGGTGGAAACAGATGGTATTGGTAAATAATTTGTTTATGAGTACACTTACAGCAAAGTTACATTTTGGAATACAGGGCACATGTTCTTATCAGAAAAGTAACGGCTGATGATGTGTGTGCGCACCAGATTCCCCCTCTGCGTACCCCTTACTACCCGCGGTGTGATCGGTTGGGCTTCCTGCACGTCTGCTGCATGTTCCTCCTCCACATAGGCAGGTTGGGACAGGGCTATGTTGTGCAACATGCAGCAAGCCTGGACGATCATCACTACTTTCGCAGGGTGGTAAAGCAGCGTACCCGATGACCGGTCCAAACACCGGAATCCACTCTTCAAAACACCAAATGTGCGCTCCACTACATTGCGGGTTGCAATATGGGCTTCATTATACCGGTGCTGTGCAGGGCCCTCTGGGGAGCGCAAAGGTGTCATGAGCCAGGAAACACACCCATATCCTGAGTCACCTAAAACCCAGATAGGAAGTGATTGCCTTATACAGTATGGTAAGGTATGTGTTTTTTGCAAACAGGAGACACTGGTAGAAGAACAATATGCTTGTGACACAGGAAACACACACATTACAGCAGATACAAATAAGGACAGACAGGGTAATATGTAAAAAGGTACTTACCTAGTAGCCAGCCCTCTGGCATTTGGTGGTCGGTAAATCGGTTCCAGAGGG
The DNA here is from genome assembly GCF_055691185.1 of Crinia signifera. NCBI lineage: Eukaryota > Metazoa > Chordata > Amphibia > Anura > Myobatrachidae > Crinia > Crinia signifera. Next base: position 181,007,892 of record NC_139220.1, read on the forward strand.
TCTCAGAATATAGGCGTCATGGCAGTTCCCAGGAAAGCCTGCAACAACACTCAGGATTTTGAGGTGAGCATTGGAAACAACCTGCACGTTCAGGGAGTGCCGCCCACGCCTATTGACGTAGACGTGGCCCCGCACGTGCGGTGCCCTAATCCCAATGTGTGTGCAGTCTATAGCTCCCAGCACGTGAGGGAATGCTGAGAGTCTATAGAAAGCCAACTTGTGGTCCTGCCACTCCAACTCAGAACTGGGGAATCTGATGTATGTCCGCCACAACTTCTTTAAAGCAAGCAACACTTGAGTAAAATGCTTAGAGAAAGTGGCCTGTGATACCCCCAAGGACCATGAGGTCACAGACTGAGTGGAGCCTGTGGCCAAATAGTAGAGGGCACACATTAATTTGTGCAGCCCAGACACTGCATAATTGCCTCCCCCAAAAGGGTCCAAATCATCTCTCACCTGCTCATATAAATCCAACAGGTTAATGCGGTTCAGCCTAAACATCCCCACAATCTGTTGATCCGAGAGGGAGTCCAGGTACAGCCGAGCACGATACAAACGTGGGGTACGCAGTAGTCGGGGGCTACCTGGATCTGGCGCGCAGCTTCCTCCCTCCTGCGCAGCTCCTCCAAATGGGCCACATCACAGATAAGCAACTCCAAACCACTCTGCAAAATCTCCATGTCTCAAACTCTCACAGGTGTCCTTAATGATGTTGGGGTTTATGTAAGGGTGTTTCTGAGTGAAAATGAGGGCACCTGTGCTGAAATTAACCATGTGTGCACTTGACTAAAGTGAGTTCTGGGCCAAATCGCCAAACAGAACCTGGTCTGAAATAAGTGCGATTATTAGACTCCTAAAAAGTGCGATTTGCGAAAACGCATTGCATTAAATAAGCGATTTGTATACTTTTCTGTACGAAAACATCTGGATGCGATATAAATGCGAATTTATCTCGCACTTTTGGTCCGCATGCGTTAACGCACATAATATGCGATTTCAGTCCCTTAGCGCATCCTATTAAATATGCGATTTGACGGAAAAATGCGATGTCGCCATTTTGTTTACTAATTAACGCCAAAAAACACAAATCTCATCCCATAGAATGTCACCCTTATTGTTTAAAAAGCGATGCACAGATATGGGTAACATACCACATTTGGCGGTTCCAGTCACCGCAGTGAGATGGCATGAATGGCGGTGTATGAATACACCTATATGTTGGAGCCGGTTACAATCAACCTGTCTCCAATGTCCGGTATAAATGTTAACAAATAAATAATACAGAAATAAAATGTAAAACCAAAAATGTGCAATACATCAAACAAATACCCAGACAAAGCAGATGATGGAAGAAAGTTACAAGCAGTGTTTGCCACTTGAGAACAATGCACTAAACCAAAATGACATGATGCATATGTTCACTTAAACTTGGAATTTGAAACATAGAAACTGAGAATTACATCCAGCAAAGCACAAAATAAGTAAGTGCAGATGGCCATGGTCGAAAAAATAGAGGTTATTCGCATGGCATAATGGTAAAGAGGGGGGGGGGTTATAAAATGGTGAATTCTCTGAATAGACACTTTTTTGGTGTACTGTACAGAAATTTTGAAATATTTAAAAGCTAGCAGAATAAGCAAAGCAAAAGCACCGGAAAATCACAACAAAACCATCGTTTTCAATCAGGACCCTGCAAGTTGCCATCTTGATGTTTTTCATTAAAATAATTTTGAATGAATAATTAATCATTTTGAAACATTTCATTGCTAATAAACAATAGGGACAGAGGAAGAGGCAACATCACTGCCCCATTGAGCATGAATCTGGCTTGCAGAGTGCCTTAAATGGCGCCCTTAAGCCTGTATATGCAGATAGAGTCCCTGTGCATCTTTAGAGTGCACCTAATTTTTTGGTTCAGGTAGCTGTAAGTCTCCATCTTCGCAACATGCACCTTGTACCTGTGGCACCCTAAGGATGCTCCAGGCACTCAGCTTCTCTCTTCTAGCCACCACAGAGCTGCCCAGATGCTCTGCAAGTTCAGCTTCTCCTTGGTCCAGACACCCATAACCAAAGTAGTTTGTATCATTTATAATGTAGCATTGGACCCCCATAGAAAAGGCTTTGGCTGGTGGCTTACCATATGTTTGCAAATGTATTAAAATTATACCTCTGCATTACTATTATCATGTTTGATGTATGTTTCTTTTGCTGGTCCATTATTGTGCTCTGGGGGAATTTCTTTGTTTTTTCTAGTATAGATTAACCCCTCCCTTAATGCACCTGGGTGGTAACAATAAATTGATTTGAGCGACTACTATTCTGTGTATGACATTATTAGCATAATAGATGTACGGGAGAATGTGAACACATATTACTGCAAATAAATACAATTTACATTGTATTCAATTAAAATAGCTATGCATATTCTTAAACATTGTTGTCCATTTACAGTATGTGTTCCTTATAGTAAATAACACAAACATTGAATTAAAATGTCACAGCTATGATCACCATGTTACCAAAATACAATATTACTAATTTATATTTTAATGTATGCAGACCTTGTGTCTAACAGATGTACATGACATATTATGGAATACAAATGTGATTATTTTACTATTCCGTGTGTATGGCCTCGACAGTACATATCATTAACCAATCTCAGAATAATGTGACATTTGAAATATAATAATGAATCAGTATTGGCCAAGTGGCAAATTAACAATCTGATGCTGTTAGAACAACTGTGCTTAATCATATATTTTACTAAAATAATTGATAAAAATGACCATATATATATATATATATATATATATATATATATATATATATATGTACTCAATATGATGTAATATAATTACAATGCTAATAATGTACTAGCAACTAAAGCTGTCAACACTCAGAAAGGGCTATATAGTACTATGATTGTCTTCCTCATCATCATAACGTATATTTATGTCAGGACTCCAGTGCTTGCATATATATACCATCTAAGAGGCATATCTCAAGTGTTCTTATGTTGCATTATGAGCACTGAACGTACACTCACCTGTGCTGTTCTAATGAGAGCAATGCATTTAGAACTAATGTATTTTTTCAACCTCACAAACTATGTAAATGTACCTGTGTTGTTGTTTTACGTTGCTTAAATGAACATCTTAATAATCTTAATAAGTATTAATCTTCTGGCTTTATAAATTTTCATAATGGAAGCGCTAGATACTCCTCTAGGGCACAAAGCACATTCCTGCACTGCATTACGGCCAATTTACCAATCTTGATTTGGCCAATGTTGGAATTAATGCAAAACTAAGGCTAAATAGTCTGATATAAGAAACCAAACTTAACCGATGAATATCGAATTGAGGTGCTACAGTATATTAATGATTCTAAACTTCATTGATAGAATAATGCAGTGGCAAAACCAGTATGCTGATCTCAGTGAGGACAGGAACCTCCCATTTGTACATAATAAATGTAATAAATATAATGGAATTTCAAACTGTAAAATGTTGGCTAGAAGAAAGGGTGGTGAGGTATTAAATACAGTGACAACTTTTATTTAAAAAAATACCTTGTAATTAAGTAAATATGATACAATGATCAAAAACAACAAAGTGAATATCTAGATATTAAATGTATATGTTTATACTAGATTTTATATGTAGTTATGTACAGTGTGTGTGTGTGTGTGTGTGTGTGTGTGTGTGTGTGTGTGTGTGTGTGTGTGTGTGTGTATTAATACATATTAATTTGTTTTAACAGCTCCATTTATCCCACCAACTGCAGACAGCATTGTGAAGTTTGATGCATATGGAGATGGACTTGGGTTATATAATGTCTTCAATTTTCAATATAATAATGGCAAATATTCCTACTTAAAGATAGGTCAGTGGGCTGAGACCTTATCCTTAGATGTAGATGTGATACAATGGTCTAAAAGTTTGGTGCCAACCTCACAGTGCAGTGACCCCTGTGCTCCAAATGAAATGAAGAATATGCAGCCAGGAGATGTTTGCTGTTGGATCTGCATCCCATGTGAAACATACGAGTACTTAGTAGATGAGTTCACTTGTGTTGATTGTGGAGCAGGTCGGTGGCCATCACCAGACCTAACCGGTTGTTATGACCTACCAGAAGACTACATTAAGTGGGAAGATGCATGGGCCATAGGACCAGTGACAATTGCTTGTCTTGGCTTTGTGTGCACATGTCTTGTTGGAGGAGTATTTATCATGCACAACAGCACCCCTTTGGTCAAGGCTTCAGGACGTGAGCTCTGCTACATTCTCTTGATTGGAGTGTTTATGTGTTACTGTATGACATTTTTCTTCATAGCCAAACCTTCCCCAGTCATATGTGCTCTACGCCGCCTTGGGCTCGGAACTTCTTTTGTAGTTTGTTACTCAGCTCTTCTTACAAAGACAAATCGTATTGCCAGGATCTTCAGTGGTGTAAAAGAAGGTGCTCAAAGACCTAAATTCATCAGCCCCAAATCTCAAGTCATCATATGTCTAAGCCTCATCTCTGTTCAGATTGTCATTGTATCTGTATGGCTTATGTTGGAATATCCTGGTACCAGGCGGTACACACTTCCTGAGAAAAGGGAAACCGTCATATTAAAATGTAATGTCAAAGATTCCAGTATGTTGATTTCTTTAACATATGATGTGGTTCTCGTGATATTATGTACAGTATACGCCTTCAAAACAAGGAAGTGCCCAGAAAATTTCAACGAAGCAAAGTTTATTGGATTTACAATGTACACAACTTGTATTATCTGGCTTGCATTCCTTCCTATATTTTATGTGACATCAAGTGACTACAGGGTAAGTTAAGCATCATTAAGTATTGCAATACTATTATTACTTTTATCTTTGTAAAATGAATAAACGTACTGTAAGAGTTACATTAAAACCAAGGACAAAGCTTCAGTGACAGACATTAATAAAGAAACCGTAAGTAAACAATAAGGGGTCAATGATATCCTACTGGTACTAAACCACACATATTGTAGGGGTTTATATAGTAGACTTCCAGAATCAGGTACAGATACAACTCCTCAAATTTTATTTTTTAAGTTGTTATCATTTAAAAGAAAAAACTAGGTTGGTTTTTCCTATTAAATGATTGGCACTTACCAAATCATGCTCATACTATATATAATATCCATAATATACACCATGATAATGATTTTGGAAGATTAAGTCATTGTATTTTTTTTCAGCTATCTTGCCCTCAATTACTTTTGTCTTGTCAATTACTACATGGTCACATCAAATGCAAATAAGTCAACCTGACAGAAATACCCATCAGCTCACAGAACTCCAGAGACACCCTCCGACAGCCACCCCCACTCCCCTCCTCTCCTCTTCAGACACTCTGATGGACAATACTAACAGGATTATTGATCAGTAGATCAGTAACAGCATGAGCTCACACAGCTTATTGGTCCCACTCTCTCCTCTTGCTCACTATCGCCATAACTCTCCCCGAGTCAATCCCCCTCTCCCAGGCAGCAGTGAAGGCTATACTCAGGAATGCCCAGCCACCTACTGCTGTCACATTGGGAAAGAAGTACAGGACTGTCAAATTAGAAAAATAAAATATATATATATATATATATATATACAGTATATTAAAACATGTCGACATTCAGAATGTTGACATGTTCAAAAGATTGACATGGAAAAGTTCTACATAAAAAAGGTCAACACCAGTTTTTAAATTTTTTTTGAGCTGACATGTGTTGACAGGCGGTATTTCATACCCTACCATACACTACTGCATCGTGGGAGAATATAATAGTGTGCTGAGCGCAGCGCGCCATGCGAGGGGATGCGGTACACTTAGATAGTGTCCATACCAACATATGTCGACAAAGACACCCAAAATAAAAAACTCATGCGACCTTTTGCATGTCAACCTTTTGACCCTGTCAACCTTTTGACTCTGTCGACCTTTTGACTGTTGACCAATAGTGGTCCACCTTTTGACTGTAGACCTAGACACTGTAGATCTAATATACCGTAACCTGGTGGGTGACACCCGGGTGCGGCCTGCACCCTTCTTGTGATGCTATTGACTAATAGGATTATGCAAATTAAATCTATTCGCCCCTATATTTTAAATGAACTGGAAATATTCAAAGTCATTAAAAAAAGCCCAGTGAATTTTTCTTAGAACATATTACATTACATTCTACAACATCAACTCGCAGCAGTCTATTACAATAGTAAAGATATAAGTGTTTAAAAAAACATATTTTGCTTTACCTTGAATAACAAGTGCTGCTTGCCTTTTTTTAATATAGTGTCCATTGTATAATAGAAAACAATATGAACTGTTTCTATTATACAATGCTGACTTTCACTTTCCTATTTGAGCATGTGAGACTTGTAGTCTAGTAATTGTTGGCATACAGTACTTTATGGAATCGTTTCCCAAACTGTGAAATCCTATAGCATCATAGCTTCCTACAGACTTTAACCTCAGTCTTGGTGTATGCCCTCAGTTTTTTATTGTTTGTGAATTAATGCTGTGTATGATGAATGGCTTGTAAAATTAGAATGACGTTACAATTTTTCTTTTCTTGCAGGTCCAAACTACAACCATGTGTATTTCTGTAAGCCTCAGTGGGTTTGTAGTCTTAGGATGCCTGTTTACACCGAAGGTTCACATCATTCTATTTCAGCCACAGAAAAATGTTGTAACACACAGACTCCATTTAAATAGATTCAGCGTTAGTGGAACTGCAACTACATATTCCCAGTGTAAGTATTTAAAAAACAAAAAAAAGGGTCACCACTTGTTTTAACTGACTAATACAAAAAACTATTGGCCAAATTCAGCTTGGATCGCTATTTCGAGAATTTGCAATCCAGTTGATTGTCGAACAATTGTGCATACGCATATTTCAAATTAATATCCGTATGGATAGCAGTCGCATACCAGTTGCAGTTTGTTTGACAGGAAGCTAGCATTTGGGAGATGTAATAAGGTAATATGTAATAAGTTGCGACTTTTTAGGTGTCTAAAAAATCCTACAAATTTGCACGTCACATTTGCGATTTTTGACCGAAAATGTAATAGGGTCCAAATTTTACATCAAAATCAGAATTCACATGCAATTTTTTTTGTAAAGAAAATGTGAGATTTTTAGACATGTGCGGTTTTTAGTAATGAAAATGTGCGATTTTTAGACATGTGCGGTTATTGGTAATAATAATGATAATGTGCAATTTTTTTAGACATGGAAGTATACAGAATTTAGTTTTTTACATTTTTTTAAAATATGGCATGGGGTGTCCCCCGAGCATAACCAGCCCCGAGCCGGTGCTGGTTCAAAAATACAGGGACAAAGCGTGTGGGGGTCCCCCATATTCCTGAAACCAGCCCCAGACTCTTGGACCGGTACTGGTTCCAAAAATACAGGGGACAATAAAACTGGGGGTCCCTCGTATTTTGGAACCAGCACTGGGCTCCAACAGTCAGCAGTGTCGTGCCACAGAGTGGGAACAATTTATATACAAGTGCCCTGGTCACACCATGCACACCGTGGCTAGTCAGTCCAGGACGGGGTCCATGGGGGAGTCAGAACCCCACATTAAAAGGGGTCCCCCATCCAGGGCTGAATCCTGGGGCTGTCCCCAGAATTCCAGGGTGGTAGTAAAACATTGTTTTTTACAGGAGAACCACAAGACCCAGCATGGGGGCATTAATGTGCCCGCTGGGTCTCGTAGTTCACCTGTAAAAAGAATATGTAAAGAAAGAGGCAACCACCTTTATAGTATAATTTTAATACCACCTCTTTTACACCAAGTTCACACAAATACTGGCCTGGTCCATCCAGCGATGGCCTCTCTTACGCTGCTCACTAGCTTCTGAAAGCCATTACACTGTAGCGGAGACGGAGACCCAGTGACGTCAACGAGTCTCCGTCTCCACTACAGTGTGCCTAGGTGTCTGACATCAGCAATGACAACTTCCAGCCTACTTCTTTAGCCTTACACTGGCCCAGATACAAAAAACTCTTTGAAGTTTCGGTTTTTACAAATCCATCGCTATTTGGGCATTTATTATTTTGTTCTGGACAGCAAGTTTTTGATTGCAGGCAACTAATTTTTCCCAAATTAGCAATCCAAGCTGAATTATGCCTTATGTGTGTGGTAATGTAAAAATATCTACCAATATTTTATTGTAAATCCCCTTTAGCGTTTATCACAAGTTTTACCACTAATATAATTTATACAAAGGTAAGTTCAAACTGAAAGCACTAATTAAAGGAAGAGCTAAACATAGACATTTTAGTGTACGGGGCAGGACAGAATAGTGGCAAGTCTCAATCACTAATCTTGGTGCGATGCTTCCTCCAATCACATGATTCATCACCAGAGGAAACCTTATGATGGGTTTACATGTATACAATCATTATGGCGAACCTTCAATTTACATCCAATATCAAAAGATCAGCAAAATAATTGTGTCCCTGTGTACGCAGTTTTGATGCATGACCTAATGCTTGTGTTGACCTAATGACCCTGTCGACATAAATCCATGTCGACTTTCAGTGTGTCGACATAAGGCATGTCGACCTTCAGTGGTTGACCTAAGGCATGTTGGCCTTTCTATGGTCGAACTAATGATCCACACCACTGTAAAACAAACGATTAAAAACAAAGACAGGACACACACATTGTAGTAAAACTGATTTATTAAATAAACACTTCCTCACACATTCCTCATGTACCCATTGGGATAGAGCCTCTTTATTCCATGATGGCATCCTGTGTACTTGGCAAGGAGTAAATCCTCATGGACAATACAACTTGTCCCTTCCAAGACCCTGTTGCTTACGAGATGTCAATCGCAGACTCTCACCATAAGAATGAATAACCCAAAGCTGTGAGAATTCCTTTTAACTCTGAAAAAAAGGCTATTTACAACTTTTTAAATAGAGCCTAATGTATTCCAAAAAAAAAAAAAGCATCATGAATGGGTTTGTGATGTTTACTTCACATGTTTTTATGGGTCGACTGTGTATCTTTGCCATAGTGCGGAGTCTGCATGGGCAGCACTGCCAATAATTATTTGAGTTTTCAGATACCTTGTCAGAGTGTTTTCCTAGAAATTGTAATTACATCTCCAAAAAGTATTGTATTGTATTGGAAAGTCGCAATCAATGGGAATCCGAACCCTAGAGAGACAATAAAAACATTACGTTGCAAGCACAATAAAACAGTTAATGAGAAAGGAGCAATGTGTGCAATACTGCACCAGTCTCATAACGTCTAGTAATATCAGACCTGTGAAATGTAGCCAATTCTGACTTTGGGTGTTCTGAAACTGTACTTCAATAGCAATCTGACGGGTATTCTCATTAATAAAAGACAAAAGCTAAAATATAAATTTTCCCTAAATGGAAATACGTTTCATACAGTAGGGTAATGAATCATTTATAATTTACATTTAGTACGGTTTAGCCATTAAAATGGATATTTAGTTTTCTTGTACTTTTTTTTGTTATATCTATATTATTAGTGTCATTATTATTTTTTTATTTATTTAGCATCAGCATTTACCATGTACAATTGGGAACAAAACATTAATTAGACAAGACTGGTTAATAAAAGACAGAAAAAGCATGAGAGGTCCTTGCTCGTAAGCTTACAAACTACTGATTGTACAGTATACAGTAAATCTACCCTAAAATGTATTGTATATAATAGAAAATTAATGTTTATTTAAATAAAACCTTTCACCACAGTAGATTCCAAGGATACATTAGGAACTAATTTAGTTAGTTAGGAACTATTTTATTTTAAGGATGGATTTTTTTTCCTACTGGTTTATAATAATGTTAATCTTGTTTTACCTTTGTTGTATTACCTGTATGATTCCCTTACCTTTATTTTTATTTTGTCTGTTTATTTTTCAGCCTCGGCCTCGGCCTGTGCACACTACACACCTACGATTTGCAATGGAGGAGAGGTTCTAGACTCTACAACGTCATCCTTATAATCGTTATCAACATTTCTGTCCTTATGGTTTTTAGACTGTTAGAAAATATGCACTTCTTGTGCAGTCCTGTATTTATTTTTTGCTGAAAAAAATATTTTTCAGGACTGTACACAATAATGTTCTAGAGCTTCTTAGACAGGTTAAATGACCGCTGTAACATACAGCTTTAGAAACCATGTAAATAAGATCATTACGTACACAATAGAGATGAGCGAACTTTTAAAATCTATTCTGCATTTTATTTACAATTCTGCATTTTCTAGTAAAATATTGCCAGTGGAATTTAACACCTGTCACACACACATCTAAGGGGATTAGTGTGGATATGACCTATTGGTAGATCCTGTTTGGTTTCAGTAGTTGTCAGCAGAATGTTAAATGAAGGTTAGTCCACACAGATGTCAACCAGGATGGTGAGTTTATACACAGGGTTAACAGTGGTGGTGTACAGAGTTACAGCAGTGGGCACAAAGTTAACAGCGGTAATTCAGGTAATGTCTGTGGAAGTGGTAACAGGTCTAACAGAAGAGATGCGGAACTCTGCACTGTGGTTCAGACAGAGTACGCGCATGTATAGTAGCACAGCCAGCCCGTCACTGTACACAGAAGGAGGCAGCACAGTAGCGCACTCTTAGTATCGTATTTATGGCCATTCAACTAAAAGTGAAATTGCAAATAAGTGGTAAAAAGGGTATTTGCAAGTAGGCAAAGTTTATCGAAGCCATGTCAAAAGCTTGTATACAGAATTGTAGGCTCTATGAAGGAATGGGCTGGCGATAGTGCCTAGATAATGGATATGGGTGAATATCCGCATTGAGTTCCATGTACTCCATGTGCAAATGTAATTTCTAAGTCTTCCCCACAAGGCATAATGACATTCCATATAACTCAATGACTTCATGGCTAGCTCTCTGAAATAGCCGATTCTACCATGAATCTCGACTTTTCCAAAAATGTCTGCACAATTTCGCTCATCTCTAGTACACAACATGCGGTTCCCATTGAGTATTTACGGCATCTGCCATTTTAATATATGGTCATTTACTTTCCTATGACTATTTTGTAAGTTAGGTTTTGGTTGTAATAACTTTTAGAATGAATATAGTTACATGTTATGTAACTGGTTGTTTTTGCACAAATGAAGCAGTATTAATGTAAAGAAGCCAGTAATCAAACCTTCTCCGAGGGGTTTAGCATGTATTTCTTGGTATTTTTCAACTATTATGTTGCACTGACATGAAGGATTCTAGAGATATAAAAAGTTTTATGAATGTATGGCTTCTGGAGTAATTCTACAAAGGACAATATGATATAGCAACAATGCAGCTTCTAAAAGGTATATCAGTATTAATTTAAATCAGCAAATGTGATAATTAAATATTTAACAATCTTGGTTATTTTTCTCAACAAAACACTGGAACTATAGAGGGTATCAATAATATACCCTACAATATCCAACGGATTCAACTGACTGAAATATATGTCCATATGTACTGTGCTAAAAAAAAATCCTACCTGCTTAATATGTGTCATGACTTCAGTTGAATATGTTGCATAATAAAAACAGTATAGGCAAGACCTAACTACACCTAGCTATGACCAATATACAGTATATTTGTAAATAATGCAATGGGCACAGATATTGTATTATTAATAGGTTTTAATGTTCACTGCTTACAGTGGAAAACAGGAAAAGTGGATAGTGCCCACACCTTAGATTGTCAATTAACAGTCCTTGTAATAATGTGTTGGATTTTTAGATGAAGAAAGTGTGATTTTCTCAAAATTAAAGTGGACATTTGAGCTGAGTCTGCTTCACAGATAGTTTGCAAGGAACCAATAGTATTACTGCAGCTGAGACAGAGACTACTAGTCATAAGGCATGACTTACATTTTTTTTAGTGAATTGGCGCATTTTCAAAAATATTGGTACAGTATGTCCACTGTAAGTCAATATACTTGTCAAGTATCCACATAATGAAGTCAATTACAATACACCTTTAATATGCTATTATCTAATTAAACCCTCCTCAGAGTATAGTCATATTTACTCTGCTTGTGATTCTTACTTCAGAAAATCAAAGAAGCAAAGGCTCATAAGAGTATACGTACATCAGATGCTCATAGTGATCTCTTAGTATGTTAACAAGAGCTACATGATTTTGACATATGCTAATCTGTCTCTATTACAATAAGTTATATGCACATGATTTCCACCCTGGACATTATACAAGCACAAATAGGGCTAATTTGGTGGAAATCTAACAGGAACAGATTGTGAAGAAGCCATTGGAAGAACATAGGAATTGCTATGCGGATTTAAAGCACAAGGAAAGTGAAATAATGAACAAAGAACTCGGATAAGTAAAGCACAAGTCCACTTATTTTATTCTCCTTCAATGCATTTTGGATCATCAAATTAACACTTTCTACCATGACTAATCTGACACTGGAGGGAGCAATGTAGACATTTATGGACAAGACATAAGAATATACCTTTTTTGTGATTTGTATTTCACTAAGCTGTGTATTCAGACTTCTAATCCTAAGGAACACGTAAGCTAAAATGTGTTTTTCTAGAAATATTGTTAATAGAAACAATGTAAATCACTGTGGTCACATTATTCAAAATGTGTGTTCTAATGTACGATGGAGATACAGAGATGTTTAGGCTATTGAATATACTGTACTAAACCCATCTTTCCTATAATGTAACTGCGATTTTATATGGGCAGTGAAAAAAGATGGGTGTCTTTAGCAGATAATAGTATTATTACCATATTGTGAAAGCCACTGTGCAGGTTACACAAATTATTCTTATTTGACACTTTTTTTTAATAAACGTACTAAATATTGGTAACTATGACAGACAGTGCTGCTTGTCTTGTTTAAAGTTCAGAATGTTCATTCAAATTCTTCCAATAAATATTTTTATGTTTGACTAAAGTCATCTCTTTCTCATCCTCTGTGTAATACGAATGTATACAGTAATACAATGCCAGTGTTGTGTGTTTCATGCCTTCATAACACTACATTAATAATTGACACGTATGACAGTAAGGACTTCCTGACAATAGTTGGGACCTGCTTTTTATCAATGCCTAGTATAAGGATAAAGGCAATGGCATACATACATCTAATAGGGTGCACACAAAAGACAGTAAGTATTGTAGATAATGTCTACAGCTAGTGAGGCATCCAAACTTATGCTGTGTACACACGGTCCGATTTCCTTTCCGATGTTGATATAGTCAACATCGGATTGGCATCGGATGCAGATCGCAAGGGTTTTAACCCTTGCTATCCCGATCCGATCCCGATGCGCGTTCACGTATCGGAAGCCAGAAAGTCTTGGCTGCCTTGTCTATATAGTGCAGATCTGCACTATATAGTCAAGATAGGATGCAAATCGGATGTGCCTTAAGATCCTATCCAAGATCCTATCTGATCAGATCGTGGATAGGATCTTAAGGCACATCTAACGTGTGTACACACCATTAGATGTGCCTTAAGATCCTATCCACGATCTGATCCTATGTTGATCCGATGCCGATCCGATGTTGACTATATCGTCAACATCGGAAAGGAAATCGGACCGTGTGTACACAGCATAACATGTACAGTGACTGCCAGCTTAACCCTTTGAGTGCTAACATTGCTGTGAGCAATCCTCAAAATATACATTAAAAATGCCAGTATCGCTCACATCACTCACACACATTCTTTAATATAAATAAATACAAATGCAGCCAAGTCAATTGACGTTTAGTTAAATATTGCACCCAAAAAAAGAGCAGTCGCTGCATTTTTAACAGATATTTTGAGGATCTCTCACAGCAACGTTGGCGCTCAAAGGGTTATTACAAAAAAGAGGTTTGCTGGGCAATTTTCACACCTATTTTGACACATTCCCTTGGCACTCAAAGGGTTAAATATGGCAGCAATGCATACTTTGGGAACAGATAGGTGTAAAATACTGTATACGCAGTGCAAAGGAAAGTTCTATCCTTGTATTCCTTGAGGAGAAAGTAGCAGGGCACATCCATTCCAAAGTGTTACTATCACCCGCTGTCACTGTCACCCTCGGTGGTCAGGTTGGAGTTTAATGACACACCCGGCCCCACCCTCATCAGTGATTTCCTGGCCTGTGGGTGGGCATTTGTGTGTGTCCAGGGAGATGAAAGAGACCGACAAATGTGCTTCATATACACATTAATTGTGGGTGTGTATAATATATATATATATATATATATATATATAGAGAGAGAGAGAGAGAGAGAGAGAGAGAGAGAGAGAGAGAGAGAGAGAGAGAGAGAGAGAGAAAGAGAGAGACCTCCAACTAACCCATTTCCCCATCCTGTGACCATCTGGCTCCATTGCAAAAGTACATAGCATAACTACCACACCAAAATACTTTACCTACAGTACATCGCATAACTGCCATGCTCATGTCCAAGATATTTCACTGGGTAATACAGGTAATGTAAGTGGGACATGGATGGGTCAACTCCATGAAAATAACAGAAGTCAATTCCCAAAGTATGGTGAAAGTCAGAGTCAATGAATGGTAGGTCACAGAGAGTTTCATCTGGAGTGTATTCATCAGCACCAGTGCCACTTCCATGTGGTGTCCCGCAGGGTTCCATATTATCTCCCATGCTTTTTGCCGTTTACATGCTACCACTGGGTGAAATAATCAGACGTTATGGCCTGGTCTACCACTGCTATGCAGATGATACACAACTATACCTGTCCTTTGCTCCAGGTACTGAGAACCCAATAACAATCCTAAATGGCTGTCTAGCTGAGCTCCAGGAGTGGATGAGTGCCAGTTGGCTGCGACTCAACCCTGATAAAAACAGAGGTGCTTATTATAGGTCACAGGACAAGATTGCAGAAGAGCCAACAACAGGACTTACGCTTGGGGGTGCAGAACTTCAAAATACGGAACATGTGCGGAATCTTGGTGTTGTCCTGGATAGTGGCTTGACATTTAAACATCAGGTATCAGCCAAAATTAAATCCTCATTCTATCATCTAAGGAATATAACCAGAATCAAGCACTTAATTCCCTCAGAAAATCTGCCTAAAGTCATACATGCGCCTTGACTACTGCAATGCCCTCTACCTCGGTCTACCTTGGTCTCCAAGCAAAAGAATTGCACCGCTTGCAGATGGTAAAAAATACAGCTGCCAGGCTATTAACCAATCAGCCCCATCCAGCCACATAACACCCATTCTGTACTCCTTTCACTGGCTGCCTATAAGATGGCAAATAATTTTCAAGATTGGCTTACTGACTTTTAAAGCTCTGTATAACCAGGGCCCAAGGTGCCTGCAGCAGCTTCTAATCCCTTATTGTCCCACTCGAATACTGCGATCGGTTGATGAAGTACTACTAACAGTACCCAGAATTTCCCTGAATTTATCTGGGGGTTGAGCTTTCAGTGCTGTGGCTCCAACTCTATGGAACTCACTTCCCCGCTCAGATTGAGAAGCTTCCACTCTGGAAACATTAAAAAATAGGGTACTTGTTTCCTAGAACGGCGCTCATCGCGGGCATCGCATGTACATCGCATGCCATTATAATGGCATGCGATGCGACGACGCGATTACCGATTTTACATAGGGAACAATGTTAAATGGCCCAATTGACCCGATTTCACATAGGGAACAATGTTAAATGGCCCACAGACCCCAAATAGCCACCCTGAAGTGTGAAATGGCCCCCCCAATTGTTAACGCCACCTCACGATCAACATCAACCCGAAGCGTGGCGAGCGCAGCAAGCCCGCGAGGGGCGGCGGTACGCGTCCTCCGACCTTTTCATACCCCCACTATCCACGTCAGTGTGGAGTTGAGAATAGAAAGTGTGGCGAGCGCAGCGAGCCACCGAGCCCCGCGAGGGGAAGCGGATACCTGTGAAGCCCGCGAGGGGACGCGTATAGCTGTGAAGGTATCCGCGTCCCCTCGCAGGGCTCGCTGCGCTCGCCACGCTTCGGGCTCGGTGGCTCGCTGCGCTCACCACACTTTCTATTCTCAACTCCACGCCAACGTGGATAGTGGGGGTATGAAAAGGTCGAAGGACGCGTACCGCCGCCCCTCGCGGGCTTACTGCGCTCGCCACGCTTCGGGTTGACGTTGATCATGGGGTGGCGTTAACAATTGGGGGGGCCATTTCACACTTCAGGGTGGCTATTTGGGGTCCGTGGGCCATTTAACATTGTTCCCTATGTGAAATCGGGTGAATTGGGCCATTTAACATTGTTCCCTAGGTAAAATCGCGGTAATCGCGTCGGTCGCATCGCATGCGATTTTTTTGGCCGCATGCGATGCGACCGACGCAATTTTTTTCCTTGCAATGCCTAAGATCAATATCGTGGGCGCCATTCTAGGAAACAAGTACCAAAAATAGACTCAAGACTTTCCTGTTCACCCAAGCATTTCACTAATATCCCTTGTTAAGTTGTTAAGTTTGTTTTGTATTTTGTGCTGTAAAAGGCTAATGCAAGCACTTTGAGTCCTATTAGGAGAAAATAAACATTATTATTATTATTATTATTATTATTAAGAAGTAGACAAGGGAGAGGAACTCTGGTGACATTAAGTGAGCTAAGAAAAAACAAGAGGGAGGAGGGCAAAATTTGCAAGAACTTATATACAGATGGAGCCGGCCTCATTCAATGCCGGCGCCCACCAGATCCTCTCCTCTGGCGAGCACTGGCGATAGGGACTGGGATGCGCGTGCATCTCACGCACACCTGCGTCCCAGTATCATGGCGGCTGGGCAGTGTCTCCCTGCCCGTCTCCTCTTCAGGGAGACAGGCAGGGTTCAGGGGGGGTTGGGGCGGCAAGGGGGACCGGCAGGGGAGGCGGCGGGGACCAAGGAAAAGGTCCGTTGCCACGGGGCGCGCAAGCGTCTCATGCGCGCGGGCCCCTGGTGGGAGCCGGCCGTTGGTGGGGGCTGGCGATACTTTCGCCAGCCCCTGTAAAGACTAGGCCGGCTCCATCTGTACTAAGGGGAAGGGCTCAGGCAAATCATTGAAATAAGAGTCAAGTTATGTAGAAGTTTCAAGCCAGCAAGAGAGGCTGAAACATCTTCACTGGACTTCTCAGTGATGTTTCAATGTAAAATCGCCATAAATCACATGCAATTTCTAACTTTGACTAAAACTTCATACCCTGTAGTAGGGTGCGTTTTTTTTTTACATTTGACATGTGCGATACGGTGTGATTTTTAGCTGTTAATCCATGTCTAAATTCTTATTTATATTACAGCTTCTTGTTTCACTAATTAATAAACAAGACCATACTTTATTAAAACAAAGGTTAATACGCAGAACATATTTTCTAATAGTCAAATTCATTACTTGATTTAAATAAATAAATGTGGGCACTGAGCAGCTGTAATAACCTGAAATAAAGGCAGCAGGCTGCAGAGAGCAGGCAGAACACAGCTGGACCGAGTGATATTTCCAACAAGCCGGTATGGAGACGTTCTATCATGCTGGATTGAACAGATGGAGGAAGCAGTAAAATGTAATGCTGGACTTCAGACAGAGAGGCGGCATGACAAGGCAACACCAACAGTATTACAGACTGGCAAGATAAAGCAGTGCCAACTTAGGCTGCAAACATTCAGGCACTACAGTGGCAGGCAAGCTGGAATGCAGAGATAAAGAGATGCTAGACATCTGTTGAGAATCATGTATTTTGTACACAGAAGGCTGTATGTTACAGTACATTTATATTCTACAGAAGCCCATGAAAGTGACATATATAATTGACAAAAAAGACTAGTAATCCATATCTGATGAAAAGACTACGGATAGCACAAACAGTATGCTCAGCTGTAAATTCCTCAACAGTTTCAGCGTATCTATCAGAATGTTACCTGCAGAATAAATGCAATTATGTATGTGTTATCAAGCATCCATGTATATACACTGGTGGAGAATTTTACAACACTAGGAAATATATCAAATTTTGGAAAGAGAAAATGGAGAAATTGCCCATAAGGACCAACCACCCAATCAGCTTAGGGGTCTCATTTACATTTTGAGGCAAATCCAGCTAAAGTGGGAAATTGTGCACCTAAATAAGAATATAAAACACTGCGAGCCTTAGCATGTAGCATCACACTGCTGTCAATGTTTTTGTTCTTTGTTCAAAGTTGAGTTAGGATGTTCATCCAGTAGCTCCCATCTCTAAATGCCCTACTGCAGGTCAGCATGGTTTTACTTTGGTGCAAATCCCCATCTCCTAGATGGATTTATTCCTAATTGCAAATGGGGTCATATCCATTTGGTAGATTGTTGGTGACTGATACATCCGTCATATTGAATGCACATGTTGTACATTACTATTAAGTTATCTCCCAGAAACACCTTAATCACCACTGCAACTTGAGCCCTCTATACATACTTGCTCAATACCAAATGTGCTAAGTACTGCCCCCTACAGTACCCAGGGCCATATTGGGTTAAAGCTCAGTGACAATTTGGTGCTTCTGCTGACCAAATAACAGTAGTACCTGATAATTGAAGTACAAAGAAGTGCTGTAGGGGTGTTTGGGGATTGCACTAGTGCCAGAGAGAGCTCACCAGGCTCACACTGCCCCGGGCACTAGAATGTGCAGGTTTGGTATGGCATTGCTCCTACCTATGTCACTTTACAGGCAATAAAGGTGACTCACAGCATCTTTTTCACAGCAAAATCTCTTCACCCTAAAAATACAAGATACTCCAGCACTCTATTGAAGAAAATATTATATGCCAATGATGCAGATAGCACAGACAATTGAGAAGGTACAAAGCAGACATTAAAGTATGTCACAGCAAGACTAGCAAGTCACAATGAAGCACCACGGTAATTATTGATAGCTGTACACAGGGGCGCAATAATGGTTTTAAGTTGGGGGTCCAAGAAATAATCTCTATTTGGTGCCGCAATATGCCGCTTATCAAGACAACTGTCCGGCCATAGGGCATTGTGCATTGTCACCATTACCTGCTGCTCCATATAGCCTATGAACACAGAGAATGGTGAGGAGATAGTGACACAGAGGAGAGGTAGAGGATAAGGATGGGTGACAGCAAGAGGGCAATGGGTGTAGCCAGGGAATGGGCAACAAGAGGAGAAAGAGGGTGATGCCAGGGGTAAGCAGTGGGTTAAGTAGAGGAGGATGGTGAGAAGCAGTCAGTGACAGGTCAAGATAGAGGGAAATGGAGAGGCAGTGGGTGAGTGGTAGAGGCAAAGGGTTATGGTAGAGGGGGCAGGGAGAGACAGGGGGTTATGTGGTTGACAGAGAGAGGCCGAGGTGACGGAAAGGAAGATGGTGTCTGAGAGAAAGTGGATGACTAAGGAGGCAGTGGGTTACAGAGAGAGGAAATGGGTGACATGAAGATAGTGGGTGACAGGATGAAGAAAAGAGTGACACCGAGATAGAGCATAACAGGTACTGTAGAAAGTGGGTGACTGGTGAAGCAGCGGGTGATGTTGGTGGCAGAGAGATGGAAAGGGTGAAGGAGATGGTGAGGGTGACAAGGAGAGGGTAACGGTGTCACAGTGAAGGTAAGGGTGATACAGAGAAGGCAAGGGTGATACAGAGATAGTGGGTGACAAGGAAACGGTAAGAGTGATACGGCGATAGTGGTTGACACGGAGAGTTAAAGGGAGACACAGAGATGATAAGGGAGACATGGGGATGATAAGGGTGACAAACAGAGGGTAAGGGTGACACCACGATAGTGGGTGACAAAAAGAGGGTAAGGTTGAACAGAGATGGAAAGGGAGACACTGAGTGGGTAAGGGTGACACAGAGAGTGTAAGGGTAACAAGAAGATGATAGGGGCGACAGGGAGATAGTGGGTGACAAGGAGTAGGTAATTGTGACACAGAGAAGGTAAGGGTGACAGGGAGAGGAAAGGGGTGACAGGGAGAGGAAAGTGACAGCGCATCTCTGATGGTGCCTCTTTCATCAGGCACACCCCCCCCCCTCCTTTATGACACCACTGGTTGTACATTACATGTAGCATCTTATGGTTTAAAATCTTTAAATGTTTCCAACTTATTTTATCTTTACATTAAACACATACCTGCAACAATGATATAAGTAACCAGGTGTGGAGTCGGTTACTTAAACTATTTCAATTATCAATGTTTACCTGCTTGATGGCTGCGAATACTCGCAGTCCAGTGAGCAGGTCTAAAACAGGCCTATAGTTCCCATTACACCATCACAAACTTACTCCTCTTAACTAAATTAGTTCATCACAAGCTGCAAGCAAAGCTGTACATACTGTAACTGTATCCAGATCAGTGGACATGCTCAGTAGCAGGTTAGGTATTTTTCCAATAAAAACTGCTGTACAGTATGTCCAAACCAAGCCCATTTTGTTTTATTGAATTCTCTGTATGTTCATATACAGTAAATGTTATTCATTTAAAACCAAGGTTATTACTGAATCCAACGCATGTACAAATACAGTATAAGTACTTTCAAAATCCTTTAAAAAATAAATGTATGCTTAAAGATTAGCCAAGTCAGGAGGGAGCTGTCCATGGTACTGAGAATGTTAAGAATTCTCTCCAAAGATCTCCCAGGTTTATATTAAAATTAGCGACACTTGTTCTTTTGTTCTGTATTATTAAAATTGTGTGGGGTTTTTTATTAACTGAGAAATTTTACATTACAGATCATCCAAAACATTTGGGTTAAGCATAAAAACAATATCACAAATACATTATAGGGGGTGTTTCAGGTTGGCTCAGTAAGCAGCGTAAATTCAATGCTTACGAGCGCTTAAACGACGCCAGCTGGGCAAGCCAATGCCGGCCCCCCTGTGCTGAGGGAATGTTTGCAGCGGCATGCAAATAGATGAGTTTGCTGAAACATCCATTCGGATGCGGCCGTACAGGCCAAAGATCCTTTGATGGTAGCCGACCATCAAATAATTTTTAGGCATTCGCAAATAAAAGTCAATCCAGAATGACTTTTACTTTACCTGAAAATGTCTGAGAATGGGGCAGGCGCTTTGCAGGCTTTGGCATGCCTGCGTACACATGGGCATGCCCAGCGTTTTTCTGGGTGCACCCACCATTTTTGTGTGCATGCCCAGGAAACGCTGAGCATGCCTAGGAAAATCTGTCCCCCCTCTGTGCAAACACCTCGGCATCTGTGAAAGTGTTTGCCCAGTACAAAATATTTTAGTCCAGAATCATGACCAATAGCTATAAATGATATTGGCATAAAATAGCAAATACAGATGGAGCCGCGTTTATTCAACCCGCCGGCGTACCACAGTGTTCTGACTCGGCACTCTGTTCACTGAGCTGGGGACATGCTGGGGGCATGTGAGCGTCTCACGTGCATGTATGTCCCAGTCTCGGTGAATGGCGCGGTGAGATGGAACACTTTGGTACACCGGCGGGTTGAATAAGCGCAGCTCCATCTGTATTTTAGTAGATTACAGGTTGAGTATCCTTTATTCAAAATGCTCAGACCAGAAGAATTTTGGATAAAGGATCATTCTGTATTTCGGAATATGTTTATATTTGAATGATGTATCTTGAGGTTTCTTGCATTTATGTTGTATAAGCACATAAAACACATGAAATACAAACAAATATATTTTATATGTGCATGAAACAAGGGGTGACATTCTATGGGATGCGTTTTTTTTTTGTTTTTTTTGCGATTTTTTTCGCAAAAACGTCCGAAATCGCATGTTTTTCCATTTTCGCATATTTAATGAGCTGCAAAAATGTGAAAAAAGTGCGATTTTGGCCAACAAATTTGACATTCTGGAAATGCGATGGCTGTTTTTCGCAGCACATCGCATCCAGATGTTTTCACATTGAAAAGTATACAAATCGCATATTTAATGGTATGCGATTTGTATAAATGTGTCTAAAATTCGCCCAAAAATCAGACAAGGTTCTGATGGGCGAATTAGCCAGAACCCTGCACAGATCATTGAGTTCTGTTGGAAAAAAGGGTTAAACAGTTTAAAAAAAAAACAACTGCGCGGGATCCCCCGCCAGAGCATAACCAGCCCCGGGCTCATTGAGCCGGTGCTGGTGACATAAAATCACGGTGCCCGACAAATAGGGGTCCCCTTGATTTAATGAAACCAGCACCAGGCTCAAGGTCCGGCGCTGGTTCCCAAAATACGGGGGACAAAATGACTAAGGGTCCCCCGCATTTCAAGAACCAGCACCAGACCCAACCAGCCAGCAGGGTAATGCCACAGCCGGGGGACACTTATTATATAAGGTCCCGCGGCGAAAGCATTATCCCCCTGGCTGGTCAGCATGGGCAGGGGTCCTGGGGAAGTGGGGACCCCCCCAAAGAAGGGGTCCCCCCCCTCCAGGACTTACCAGCCCATGCTGAAAGTCCGGGCTGTCCCCGATGCCCCTGGGCGGTGGGCATCGGGCTGATGAAAAGTTTAAAAAAAGAATAAAAACTATTGTCTTATACTGTAAAACTATGAGTCCCAGCAAGCCTACCCCGCATGCTGGGACTTGGAGAACCACAAGTCCCAGCATGCGGGGCATTAAAGGGCCCGCTGGCACTTGTAGTTCCACAGTACCAGAAATAGTTAAATAAAAAACACACTGACACCCAGAAAAATAAACATTTAATACATCCACAGCCCACACATACTGATACTTACATACCTTGAGCCTGTGGGTCGGTCCCTGGATCTGGGGTCCGGGGTCCGGGGCTCGAGGGCTGAAGAGTCCGGTTCTGGGGCCTTGGTCCTGGTTCCGGGGCTGGTCCGGGGCTCCAGGGCTGAAGAGTCCGGTTCCGGGGCCTTGGTCCTGGTTCCGGGGCTCCAGGGCTGAAGAGTCCAGTTCTGGGGCCTTGGTCCTGGTTCCGGGGCTGGTCCGGGGCTTCAGGGCTGAAGAGTCCGGTTCCGGGGCCTTGGTCCTGGTTCCGGGGCTGGTCCGGGGCTCCAGGGCTGAAGAGTCCGGTTCCGGGGCCTTGGTCCTGGTTCCGGGGCTGGTCCGGGCTCCTGGGCTGAAGATTCCGGGGTCCTGGATCCGTAGTAATCCTAAGGGGTACCTGAGGAAGGAAATCCTACTCACCTGGTCCCCGGCGACGACCCCGGCATTTCAGCTCCAGACGCGCTGCTCCCGGCTGGTACCCGCTCACGGACTGGAGAGACGCAGAGATTTTCATCTTCCGCGCCTCTCCTCAGACTGATTCTATTGGCCGCCTAGTGGCCTATCAGGAGCCGAGAAAGTCCTGCACATGGTTTTGCCCATTTTGAGAACAAATTTGTACTGCGATCAGATCTGAATAAGGGCCTTAGTTTGTGTACTATTTTAGGAACTGAATCTGAATGCTAAACAATCATTGTCTTGCACATATATAGTGCCAGTTACATATCATGTCCCCAGTAATGCTGTTACAGATGTCCCAAGAAGTGATTTTAGCACAAAAAAAAAGAGTACATTTTGGAAACTAGGGTTTTCAGAATAATTTGCATAACGGATATTTGGATAAGGGATACTCAACCTGCATCTCAATACATCTAAACAAAGGCATGCATAAACAGATATTTAAAAGTCAATCTTAACCACGTGCCCAAACACAGTGGGCCAGATGCACCAAGCTTCAAAAAAGTGATAAAGTAGAGAGTGATAGACAACCAGTAAAATGCTCCTAACTAATTTTTCTAACAGAGCATAACAGATAGGAGCTGATTGGCTGGTAGTTTATCACTCTCGACCTTACCACTTTTTGAAGCTAGGTGCTTATGTTCAGACCTAATGTGTTAAAGCAAAACTGGGTGTACAGTGTGCATGAAATAAATGCATACATCCTCCCATTTATAACGTCAATTACACCTGGCATGTGACCACTTCTGCATGTGCATCTAGTTTACTAGTACGTATCATCATCAATGTGGACTTGAAACTACTCTATACTATGAGCAAAGTCACATTTCCAAACAGCTGGAACAGGTCCTCGCTGACCTCTGCCTCTTTAAGATTGCACCATTACTCCCCAGTTGTAAATGCAGATATGATCAAAATGCATATGCATCACCGGTACATGAGTGCGGCCCATTCTGAATATGCATGGTGTGAATGTATGCAAACCGGCGTACTCTGCATCAGCCCAGAGTGCAAAGAAACCAAGTTATTGATAGTATAGAACATATTTGTGTCCATGTGTTTAATATTAGCTGTAATATAAGATACAAAGGGAGATGCTGCCTTCTTGTGGCTGGTTCAACATTTCAAAATCAGCAATGAAATTAAATATCACTCTTTCCTGCAATTACTGACTTGGCACAGTCGCAATTAAATGAAAATTTAAACAGAGATTTATTACTGCAGAATCATTTTTTCTTCTCCATCTCTTTTAAGTCTACAGCTGTGAAAAAAAAGCTTGATTTGCATATATATTAGCATTTTCTCAAGTTATGTCACAATTATATTAAATACGAAGTATTGTAATAATGCAACATTGGGCTCAAATTTAAAACATATTAATTTTGAAATGATATAAATGACAGGTAAAAAGCAATTTATTTCTAGTAAAGATTTAGTTAGTGGATCTCAGTTTTTATTTTGGTCTAATTTAGTCAATGTTTTGGTCATAGCTTTTGCAGTTTAAAGATAATGTAATGGATTTTTCTGAAGAACGTTTCTCTAAAATTCCCTTGAGAAGTTTGCTAACCTTTACCTGTATGTTTTGTAACCTACTATGGAATCGGTACATCTGTCAGACCAGACTTAGGTCTACAGTCATAAGGTCGACCCCGGAAGGTCGACTGGCCCCAAGGTCGACAGGGTTAAAGGTCGACATGGGTCAAGGTCTACATGACTTAAGGTCAACATGGGTTTAGGTCGACAGATATTAGGTCGACATGAGTTTTCCAATGTTTTCCACATCCCTGCGCAGACTCCCTTATTGGTGGGGTGTCCCATAGACAACCAGCAGTGCAGGTCACCCTCCTATATATTGCTAAGATAAAAGTGTAAAATCCTGGCCAGCACTGTGTTCAGCTATTGCCATACCACATATTTCGGTACCAAGAAGGGTAGCTCATATGGGAGGACAGTGGGAAACACTTTTCTCTAGCGCTGCCAAGTTAGAAAGCCAGTGACAAGGTCCCGCAGATATTGCTGAAACAATAATATATTCGGCCCTAGAAGGAATCAAACATGTCTAATACATACCTGCCGACTTTTTGAAACTCCTCTCCGGGAGAAGCCCGGAGAGGAGTGAAAGGGGGCGGGAAGAGGCTTCATTTTGGGGGAGGGCCCCGCTGATGTCACCAAGCCCCGCCTCATGACATTTTAACCCGCCCCTCCCCGCGAAATTTGTAGTTTTAGACTGCGGGTAGAGGGGAAGCAAGGACTATGGTGAAAATGCGGGAGAATTGCCCACCTTCCCAGGGGGCCAGGAGGGGGACCCGATTTGCGGGACCCTCCCGGCCATTCCGGGAAGGTAGGCAAGTATGGTCAAATAATGTGTAACTCTGACCCTGCCCCCTGAAGAGCTGTGCAATATCTCCTCTCTAGAAATTAGGCGAGTATGAGATAAAATGATAGTAAATTTCATTTATGGTAATTAAGAGTCTCCCACCTCTCATCTCTCATTAGTGCTGGGACAACCACATCAATTGGTGATCTCTAATCCAATTGTGATACTGCACATAAGCAATTTTACTGTGTGTCTTCAGATCTGTCCTCCATAGAAAAAGGATGTGCTCCTGAGAGACTCCGTAGAGAGGTGCCCCTCATATACAGGAGAGATACTGCATATTTCATGATGCAACCAACATTGTGGGTACATAATTCACTGTTATCCTCACACCAGCTGTGTTAACACCACTTGCGTTCCTGCTGGCTAATTAATGTGGGTGCCTAGGCAACCTAGGCACCCACCCAGGTTCTGTGGGGCCCAATAAAGATATATTGGCCATTCAAAACGTTCCCAGAGGAGCATTACGCGACTGCTGCATGACTTTATGACATCACATGGACTTGCCCACACTCCCATAGTCCTTTTCCTGTTCTTTAATAGGATAAATATATATACACACAAAATGGTTTCATCCACTGTATGTGGACAGGCAGCTTGCTGTAAATGGTATTAAGTCTACTTCCAAAAGACCTAGAGCCTGATTCAGATTTGAATGCAGATTTGTATGCAATGCCAATGGCCACGCAGCTGAGGACTTATCGGTAGACTGTGAAAGCACAAGGGTTATCTATAGATGCCAACTGCAATCAGCAACAACTATGAAGTGCTATGGATCGTTTGAGGGCCCCAAACCTGTATCTTGCCTAGGGCCCCATGATCTCTAAATCCGCCTCTGCTGACATCCATCACTCAGTGTTGGCACCTATATCACCTACAGGATCTGCCAATAATGGATTCAACTAATAATAATATTTAGCAGTTAAAAAAAAATGTGATTGAATGTGATTGAAGGTAGTGTGGCCAATGAGGATGAGAGCTAACATGGTGGGAAACAGTAATAATAGAAACAGAAAATAATGCTTACAGAAGGCTCCTGTCATTCACT
The DNA here is from genome assembly GCF_055691185.1 of Crinia signifera. Classification (NCBI taxonomy): domain Eukaryota; kingdom Metazoa; phylum Chordata; class Amphibia; order Anura; family Myobatrachidae; genus Crinia; species Crinia signifera. Next base: position 181,034,465 of record NC_139220.1, read on the forward strand.
TTAAAAAGTGGAAAACAATAAAAACATTTTTTCCCAATAGAAGACTGACAGCACTGTATGTTATCAAGACACATTTTATCATTTAGGGGGATATCCTATAATTCCCACAATAGATTATTTCAATGACAATTTACTTACTTTTATTTCCGTAATAGAGAATTCTATGTAATCTCCTACCTGACATGTAGGGACCAGGCAAAAAAATACCAGTAATGAAGAGAGTTCAATAAAAATCAAAGCATAAGAAGAATCTAAGCACACAGGCACATTTTTCACATAAACATATTATATTTGAGTTTAGAAATTAAACAAAGTAAATGCTGAAAGCTTCCTGAAGAAATATTATCTCTGAATATAGAGCAACAGAGCTAAAAAGGATCAAGAAAATAATAGGAAACATTAAGGAGTGTGTAAGACATGCCTAGGTTATTTCTATAGACCAAGAATGTAAAAAATGGATGTGCACTTAGGGATGGGAAGACAGGAAAAAAAACATTTCCTTGTCAGAGCCATTTACAGGAATTGTGGTGGCTGGGGTATAGCCCAGGGTGCTATAAAATGGCAACATCTCTTTATAGACATAGAAATCCTAAAATAGTTCACTGAACCACAAGCTGAGTATAAAGTTTACCCCCTCTGGCCCTCTAACTCACCAACTCACAGATCATTCATCTCAATGAATCATTTGAAAAAATGTAGTCAGTTCTCAGTAATGGCAGCTTCACGGCACTAGAATGGCTGTGTGTGGAGATCTGTTCTATGGATGGACAATATCAAAAAATGTCACTGATTATCACTCTAGGCATTTTCCTTTGACAACATTTATATAAAATGGCATACACATAGAAATAGGCCCACCCTCATGACAGCATGATGATCACCAGACAGACAGCAGCTGCTCACATAGTTGGCCATGAATCCATGAGTTGGCCATGAGTATTAATATCAGTGTTGGACTGGGACATGAAGGGCCCACGGGTAAATGCAGTGATATGGGCCCTTATTTAGGGGTATGGCCAGCTGCCACAGAAGTTTGGCTTACCTTAGAGTGCAATATCAATGTGTATATATAGTAAATACTGCTAGTTTATGCATTAAAAGGTACCAGATTAATAAAGGCAATGTTCTGTAGATAATACACCATTGCCCCAAGAGGAGGTAGGCCCCCAGACAGTGGCGCCCAATGGGGGTTTCCCTTGTACCCCTGCGGACCAGTCCAACCCTGAGTAATATTGAAATTCTGGTATCACCTCCTCCACTTAATAGGCCCTTGAATACTTTCAGCTCCAGGCCCATGAGGAGTTGATCCGGCCCTGGGCATATCTATAGACCCTATGTCACTATACATATAGATTAACCCACAATAGAGATGAAACCACAATATAAAATCACAATGATTGAAATTGACAAATTGTAAATGTAAACATTCCCATGAAATAGATATTCATTTAGAATTCAGAGTGAAATCCCCATAGATTTAGAAAGTAGTTTTAGTTACTGTACTGTACTGTACTGTACTGTAAAACAGAAAAACATGTCTTGGATGAAAATATTATCAGGGACAGGCATGCATGGAATGCGGTCCCTGGGTCGACAATGTCTACGTTGACAGTCACTAGGTCTACCATTAATGGTCGACAGTGGAAATGGTCAACATATCATAGGTCGGTATCATAGGTCAACATATCATAGGTCAACACAAGCCTAAGGTCGACATGGACATAGTCGTGCTCAAAAGGTCGGCAACAAGTTTTTCACTTTTTTTATTGTAGACCGACTTGGTTTATACTTTACTACCCAAGTGGGCATAGAGTGAGAATATAATAGTGTGACTGAAGCATGGCAAACACAGCGAGCCATGCGAGGAGATGCGGCACACTTATACGGTAACATATGTCGACATAGACGCTAAACAAATGTACACTGGGTGGTTGCTTTCAGATACTTACACACTGTAACACAGGGCCGGATTATAATGGAGGCACAAGGGGTCAGTACCCCTGGGCCCCCCTCTAGCTAGGGGCCCCCTGTGGTTGGCATGTATTTTTCAAAAAAAAATATATATTTTTTTTTTAGCTAAAGATTTTCTGCATGGGGGTGGGTTAGTGCTGCAGCTTCACCTATCTGACAATGGGCCTTATTTTGGTTCATTCTTTCTGACAAAATCCTTCTTAGATGGGCAAAACCATGTGCACTGCAGGTGGGGCAGGTGTTACTTGTGCAGAGAGAATTAGATTTGGGTGGGGTTTTACTTCAAAGTGAGATCTATATTGCAGTGTAAAAATAATGCAGCCAGTATTTTCCCTGCACAGAAACAAAATTACTCACCCAAATCTAATTCTCTCTGCACATGTTACATCTGCCCCCCTGCAGTGCACATGGTTTTGTCCATCTAAGAAGGATTTTGTCAGAAAGAATGAACCAAAATAAGGCCCAATGTGACAATGATTAATGGTGCTGAGCATCGGGATCCAATGCACACTGACTGCACAAGTGTGCTGTGCATTACTGGGAGTTGACTAAGTCCCATGACACTTTGCACCAGAGGGCAGAGGCTGAGAGGTTTGTGTTTGTGTGAGTTCTGATTGGTGGAGCTCATTACATGCTTCTCAGGCCCATGGAGAACAGCAACAGCAGCTTAGTCATGGGACGGTTTTTAATCAGAGGCAGCACTAGGACTGTGAGTTCTCCCCCTGCAGTTACCCATTGACCAAGTTTATTCTGCCTTTACTCTGTGTTTTGACAGTGTAACATGCTCCCATGCAGTTTGCAGCCAGTAATGACAAGTGCAAAGGGGCCCCCTGTCTAAAGTACCCCGGGCCCCCCGAAGGCTTAATCTGGCACTGCTGTAACATCTGATATTCTGTAAGATTTCACCAATATATTTTATTTATGCAATGCCCGGTGGGGGGGGGGGGGGGGGGCTGCTCTGATATGGAGGTGCCATGCACCCCAGATGTGGACTGAAGAGTGTTAGGGACCTGCTTGACAGAGGTGGCCTTAAAGCTGGGGGGGGGGGGCAGCTTTAAGGTCACCTCTTTGGCCAATTATATGCTAACATCCTGTTATATGGTAATTAAATATGAAAATGTATATGTATAATATTAGGGTTGCAGTATTGCTTGCACAGTGCTCCTTTTATGCACATAGTACTTCAGATCCTTAAACTTTAAACTTCCATAGCATTATTTCATATTTACAACCAATCAACTTTACAATTATTATTTAAAATAATAGAGTAAATTATTAGACCAAGAAGGTGTGAGAAAAGTTTAAAATCCTAAAAAAAAGATGATGCATTTTGGAGCCGCACTTTGTAAACATTATGGGCGAGATGTACTAAAGGGAAAATGCGGTAAAACCCCCGTTTTACCGCATTTTCCTATGTACTAAAACCCGTTCGCAGCGGTTTCGCAGGGCAGGGTATCGCCACCTTTGGGTGGCGATACCCTATAGAAGCCTATGGGCTTCTTTTCGCCGCCCGCCGCGTCGCCGCAACCCACCGCCTCGCCGACCCCCCCTTTCCCCCCTCCCTTGGGCTTACCTTCTTGCAGGTCCTCCTGGACCCCGGAAGGTAAGCCCTTCCTCCCCCTAGCAACGCAGCCGGACGTCCTTCCGGCTGCAGGGGGAGGAGGAAGCGCCGGGGACAGCTTGCTTAGCTGTCCCCGGCGTGGATGCTGCAGAAGCCGGCTGGGAGGTGACGGAGACCCCCCGCACACCACATTCCAGGTATCGCGGGGGGCCTCCGTCACCGCATCGCGATGCCAGCCGCATATGTTAGTACATATGCGGCGGCATCGCGGCGGGGGGGGCGCGAAGGGCGGCGATGTATTTTAATACATCCCGCCCTATGTCTCAAAGGACTTAATAGAGAGGGGAATGTTTTATTCTAGTTCTGTAATCCCAGCTTGATTAAGTTCGCAATAATATTTTCTTAATTAATTTTTTACTTTATTTTTCCAGAAGCAGTGATATGAGATAACTAATTACTTTTAATCAAGCTTTCAAATCTTCGCCTGGGAGGTTCGTACGCCTTCCATTTAATTTATTTTCCTCTTTATTATAACACGCATTTTAGTTTTGTGAGTCAAACTACTTCAAAATAAAATCAGAGATGATAACGTATAATACACAATGTTATTTTGGAACTTCATTTCAATGTAATGTGATCTGATATTGTAATTTTTCAGTGTGTATAAACCAAATATGGATTTTAGGAGCAGATGCAAGTGCAAAAGGTTTATTTTAAACAGCGTATGTGAATGCAGGTTCAGTGAAGCCTTGCAAGCTGCAAAATACACAGATGATAACAAAAGAGAGGGGTAGAGGTATTATAGTGACGCTTATTGGGACACTATAACACATACTTACCTACTTTTGAAAACTAGTTTCAGGGAGACTATAGTTGGTAGTAGAATTTTGCACAGCGCCCCATTGAGGTGGCGTGTCATGCTCCACTCAAAGGCCATGTCTAGTTCCATATATGGAGAGATTGTGAAAAGAGATTGTGAACCTGGCACCTAGAAGCGTGGGTGTGTACTGCTACATCTGAGAGGAATATTTTATAATTACTTATATCCAAATGTAGATGATCCCCAAAAGCAGTTAGTAAGAGCTACTATACTTTATGCAGTGCTGGGAAATGGTGCTGATGATTAAATATAAATGTATCTGGGTACTTGTTTCCTAGCACGGCCACAATCGCGGGCATCGGGTGTCATTTTTAGTGGTATACGACGCGACCGACGCGATGCCCCCGATTTTCCCATTGAAATGCATTGAAAACTGTCAAAATCGGGTCGGTCGCGTCGTATGCGGCTAAAAAAGGCTTAAATGATCCAGACGCGATGCCCCCGATTTCCCCATAGGAAACAATGTTAAATGGCTCAATGTACCCGCGATGCCCCCGATTTCCCATAGGAAACAATGTTAAATGCCTCAATTTCACCAAATCATCATAGGGAACAATGGTAAATGGGCCAGAAAGCCCCCAAAACACCCCAGAACAGTGAAATGTCCCCCCAAAAGTAGTTTACGCCACCCCACGATCAACGCGAACCCGAAGCGTGGCGAGCGCAGCGAGCCCGCGAGGGGCGGCGGTACGCGTCCTCCGACCTTTTCATACCCCCACTATCCACGTCGGCGTGGAGTTGAGAATAGAATAGTGTGGCGAGCGCAGCGAGCCACCGAGCCCGAAGCGTGGCGAGCGCAGCGTGCCCCGCGAGGGGACGCGGATACCTTCACAGGTAAACGCGTCCCTTCGCGGGCTTTACAGGTATCCGCGTCCCCTCGTGGGGCTCGCTGCGCTCGCCACACTTCGGGCTCGGTGGCTCGCTGCGCTCGCCACACTATTCTATTCTCAACTCCACGCCGACGTGGATAGTGGGGGTATGAAAAGGTCGTAGGACGCGTACCGCCGCCGCTCGCCACGCTTCGGGTTCGCGTTGATCGTGGGGTGGCGTAAAATACTTTTGGGGGGACATTTCACTGTTCAGGGGTGTTTTGGGGGTTTCTGGGCCATTTACCATTGTTCCCTATGATGATTTGGGTAAATTGACCCATTTAACATTGTTTCCTATGGGAAATCGGGGGCATCGCGGCTAAATTGAGGCATTTAACATTGTTCCCTATGGGGAAATTGCGGGCATCGCGTCGCGGCCATCGCACCCGATTTTTTAGTGCATGCGATGGCCGCGATGCCCCCGATTTTTCCTCACGATGCCCACGATCATGATCTTTGTGGCCGTGCTAGGAAACAAGTACCTGTATCTGTCTCTCATTCCTTTTTTTCCCCAAAAATATAACAGTGTAATGTGGGCTAGGTGAAATGAGGAAGGTTGCTAGACTAATGAGGGAGAGAGGGATATTGCTGTTATTTCAGGAGGGCAGGCCGCTATGCTATAACACTTCCTGCTTTGCCTTATAAATGAGCCAAAGCAGCAAGGGACACGATAAGATGTATTAGCAACTTGTCTGCCGAAGTGGGGGAGCGCCTCACAGTGAAGCGCTGCCCCCCCTCCAGCTGTACTATGCATGCTAGATCTCCAGCACAGCCTGGAGCTAGCAGCAAGGACAGCTCTGTCCCTGCTGTCAGGATAGAGCATCGCCACCCTGCAGCAGTCGAAGTGGATAGCTTCAGGTGGCAGAGTGGTCAGCTATATTTTAGATAGCAGCGCCAATATGGAAAGGGGCATTTAACGAACGAACAGCCACTCCGTCATACATAAGGGAGAATCGGTATCAGTACATATAATGTGTGCTGATACCCTTTCTGGTACTTATGTTATATCTGGGCTCCCGTTTTTCTTATGAGACCGCGTCCCCTCGCCACGCTTCGGGCACGGTGGCTCGCTGCGTTCGCCACATTATATAAAATCAACTCCATGCGTAGTTGGATAGTAGGGGTATGAAAAAATGGGGTGCATTTAACATGGGAGCCCAGATAATACATAAGTACCCCCTTTCTCCTCCATAACGCAAGTTAATACATCTGCCCCAGAGTCACTATGAAAATGCAGGCCTACAGGAGACTTGACATATTTGGCCTCATTCAATTGTTGGCCAACCAGCAATCCACTGGGAGCTAGCCGCACTGCCCTCATACATCAAAGTTCATCTGTCCCACACCAACACAGGTGGAGGAAGCAGTGGGATTAATCCTACAGGCATTAACGGGAACCCCGGAGACAGTACACAGCTAAACAGCCAAACACAGAGGGAACCGATTCCTGACTGCACACTACTCCTCCACTACTCCTTTATATAAGGACACACATAAGGATAGGCATACCGCTCACTTCCACTCCACTCGTAAGTACTCATACATGAAAAGCCCAATCAAGGGGTATGGGATAGAAAAAAGGTTGTGGACCGCCAATCTAGAGGAGTGGTTCTGAACCTCATTCCTCAAGGACCCCCAAACAGTGCACGTTTTCCAGGTCTCCACACACAATCAAAGGTGAAATAATTAGCTCCACCTGTGATCTTTTAAAATGTGTCAGTGACTAATGAGTGCACCTGTTCAACAGCCAGGTGACCTGGAAAACATGCACTGTTGGGGGTCCTTGAGGACCGAGGTTGAGACCCACTGATCCTAGCTAGTAATAGTTGGTTATACAGTATACAGTAACCCTAGGAGTTAAGTTCTCAATGGCATGAAAAATGCCAGGAAACCTGCCAGCACAGCATCCTAACAAAAATAAACTTAGCCTCAACTAGGAGTTAAATGGTAAAAATAGAAAAAGGTGTTTTTTTTGTTTCTCCATGTAAAAACATAAATTAGGATGTCCTGTTGATACTTTGAATCCTACATATAATGTTATATCTTACAGAATGGTTTTCTGCTCTGCTTTAGGTCCAGTGTGGATTGAAGTACCACACTGGATTGGTCCTGATTCAGTATTAAGCAAACCCGATGGTTTGAGAATTACTTCAATATTAGTACAGATCCTGCACCTTCCTCGATATTCTGTGTCTGTCCAGTCTTCTACTTCAAGATTGCAGAGTGATCCAATGTTGTACCTTCAGGGAATCATAGAAGACAGGAGTAGTCTATTTACAAAAGATGCATTGTGCTGCATTAGCATTTTGTCATATCGCTGCTACGTCCACAGATGCAGCTGCCCTATGTACACATATATGCAGGAACACTTGTTCCTATTTTAAAAAAAGGTCCAACACAATGTGTAATAAGTGACCCTTGTAAAACCGGAAGTGTGGGCTGTTACCATGGTAAATGTACTGCCTGTCATAACTTTGTTTGATTTTCACTGATTAACTTTGTTAATTTTAAAGGAATGGATTTATATATGTTATTTATGTGTTTAAATATACACATTGTATAAAGAAATTGCTCAATTTAGAATGTTCAATTGGGAAAGGAATAACATGTATGACATCATTTCCTGTATGTAATACCCCATTGGCTGCTCTACGTTTAAAAGAAGGCTTCTCACACTCCTCAGACATGTGTTGAGAGAGATCAGATGAGCGAAACGCATTGACAAGTCTCTGGGAAGTGTAAGCAGGCAATATTTAACTCTTTTATTTGTTTCTATGGACTTTGTACCCTATTGTTTAAGTTTTTGTATTGTCTAAAGGCCCCCCAAGTTTCTTGGGGGGTACCTGGTGTTTTTAACATTACATTTTAGAATATAATATCTGGCATATGGATTTTTGTTCAAGACTCGAAAATTGTTCCTTGGTTAAATAAAAAGAAACCTTGATGTGTCTAGCAAAGCGATACTCATTGTGAGTAATGGTACGACTATATTCCTAAACAAAAGTGTAGCCAAGCTAAAAAAAACTGCTATATGTGTTTATAACCTACCGCATATGTAAATTTGGGATGCCTACCCACAAAAGGATGTCCCCTTAAAACTATAAGGTGGTGGTTACATTTTTTTTCTTCTTAAAATAACACCACTGACCTATATTAAGTAGTTATATCTCACTGTGGAAATTATTTTTACCAGTATCTGGAAATAAACTGCTATATGTTTGAAAATCACCTGACTTACCATGAGTGGGGGTACACTTTTCCTTGAAATGAAGTTTAGCTGATAGTAACCTTTACCTGGGCTAAAGATACCTTGATATGCTTTCTCATCCCGCAATGTGAGGTGAGCAAGGTACGATTACAATAAATCACAAAGGAGATTGCATGCAATACCTCAGAGTAGTATATGGGGGCCTTTAGCCTCTACCACCTCTAATAAGAGGCCATTACCCTTTCTATGAAGTGGGAGGGAGACACAGGAACACCCGTTCCCCCCCCCCCCCCCTCCCACACACAAATATACCGCTGGTATAAAGAGCAATTCGAGATATGTAGATAACACAAAAACTAGGCAGCCAATTGTTTTTATTATGCAATATTGCAGTACTAGTAAAACAGATATGGCATACTATATTTCACAGAACAAATCCCTTAAAATGAATATCACTCACATAGATAAAAATGCTTATCTGTGTAAGAAAATAATACAATGACAACATAACACACAAAAATTACTTTCCATTTTTTCTTGTTGCAGGAAAAATGTTCAGTGTGAGGAGTGCAATAAATTACTTTAAACAAAAACTTTCAAACTTTGATTTTACTTCAGATAAGTTTCTTTTTTTATCCCAACAAATCAAAAATGTATAGAAAAACACAAGTATATCCATTTAATAACAAAATGTACACCAACTGCAAAACAACAATATCTTTAGATTTTATATTTATATACAAAAACTATTTAGATTTACTACATTTTCCAAGATACCGGTCTTAAAAGAAAAACAATAAAACATGATGTCAGTGGCAGAACTTATAGTTGGTAAGCCCAGGTGCAAAAAATTCATTTGGGCCCCTTTCCTACACCCCAGCCCAAGGTCACATTATGCAACATGGGAGTGGGTGATAGGGAGAGACAAAGGGTGACTGGGGGCGGTAGAGAGTGACAGGGAAAAACAGTGGAATATAGGAAGAGGGTGACAGTGGCAGCAGTGGGCTCCTTAGTCCTCAGGGGCCCCGTGCACTGCACCTGTGGCACCAATGGTAGTTCCGCCTCCGCATGAAGTTATAGTCATATTTTTTACTTACTGGCTTTAAATATTTCTCATGTTGTAAAATCGTAAAAGGATCACATGTAGCTTTGAAATCATTTCTTATTCACAGGACTGTGGAATGACACCTTTGTATCCCCTGAGTGGGTGGTGGCTATATTATATAGCAGGTGAAATGTACTGACAGATTCAAATAAAATGTATTTCTTACTGACAGTCATTCATTTTAAAAGCAGTTGCTAATCCTGCAATTCAGAAACACATTATGTTCTAATTATTAGTTTTAGCTTAAATCATAAAACATGGCATAGTTAGAGGAGGTAGCAGGACTTTTAGTTATATATCAGGTCTGCAAATGTCTAAAACATATTCATGAAAGTAGAAGGCACTAGCATTTTGGGACTCCTTTAAAACAGGTGTCTTGATATTAATGCCTAGCAGCTCAGCTACTGGCAGCTCACTAATATGAGCAGGGATTGGTAGCAGTGTTGCTTGTACATAACACTGCTAATATACACGGAATGTCATAGTTTAATATATTTTGACACTGAAATAGAGACTGATGTTATATATAGTATTTTATTCTGCACCAATAAATCATACTGATGAAAAGATAGAGTAGGTATAGCATCTAAAGTATTTCAGGGGGTTATTCACACCTGATCCCAAGGCTGCGAATTAGCAGGCCAGACAATTATCAATACACTGCGCATGTGTACGGCCTATAGTGCGCATGCACATGACCATCCGAATCCTGCTAAATATTTGATCGCTGGCCGTACACAAGTTGATTGGCAGAAAGCTGTCATTTGGTGGTGGTAACAGGCCGTTTTCTGGAATTGTCAGGGAAAACGCAGGCGTGCCCAGGTGTGTGAGGGGAAGTCGTGTAATGTCCGCTCCGTACCCGATTTGACTGCTTCTATAGCAGCCGCAGAGTACGTCCTGGGCTATGCACGGGCTGCACACAGGCTTACACCGGGGTGGGATTGCACTCTGGCTGGGCGGTATATACCTGATCGCAGGGGTCTGTCATTTAGTAGAGCAGGGACTAGGTCTGAATAACCCCCTGTATAATTAAAGGCATTGTTTAAATGCCACTAACTTTTTTTGACAGCAATTTTAAATAGCTGCAATTGTCATTTAAAGAACCAGGCTTTGAAGGAGTTGAACGGCCAGCCTTTGCACAAGTCTGCCTTCCTACCTTTTATATAGAAAAAGGTGAACAAGCTCCTTTATGTGAAGCTACAGACTAGTTACTCTGCAGACCATGGCACTAGAGAGACTACATAACTGTCTAAGAAGACTGGACACAGCTCTGCTGATGATGGATAAAAAGATTGTAGTACACTGGTTTAGCTGCAGTGAAAATGAACACGCTTCAGGTATTGGTTAGCGCCCCCTATTTTCTATATGCAGGTGCACATGTGGGCATTCTAGCAGCTACTTCTTTGGGATTTCCAAAATCATAAAGCAAGCATCTCACATCATCAGTTCATTTTGGATCCTCATCTATAAATATGTACACTTGATGGGCCTTATTCTGGTTAGGTCGGTGAAACGTACGTATGGTCCGTCTCACCATGCGTTTCCCGTACGCTCGCGGTGAGCGAAAGTCCGCCCACAGAACAGCCGCACACGGACGGTCACAAACACGACAATAGGGAGTGGCGTACACTTGAGTGTACGCCACCGCGTATGGACGGATCTCCCTCTTAGCCACCGATACCTGGCGTACATCAGAGCGTACGCCAAAGTGCAGGGACGGATCTCGTCAGTTTTCACACCGACACCTTCTGTATATATGAGCGTACGCCACAGTGCAAGTAGAAATTGAGTCCAAAAACATCATTATTGCTCTTAGAAGTGGTTTATGTGTATTTTTCCTAATAAAAAACTGGTATGCTTGTGTTACAGTGAAAAAGTTGACACATGTCGACTTCTGTGAATTGAGTGTCCTGCTTTTTAAAGTATACAAAAACACTTTCTGATTGGGTGTAGATGGTTATAAAATAACTACCTTGACATATATAAGCAGGTCTTAGAATGAATTTAACCTAAAATTAAACCAACCTTTACATGTTGAGAAGTGTAGAAGTAAGTAAGGTTCCAATGTGTTTGAGGGCTGTGTGTGGCTTGCAGGTAGTGAAATAATGTTTTTCACTTAATAGCCTGCAGCATTGCTTATTACATTCAGGTGTAGTAATGTAATCAGCGTTAATTAGCAGACCCAGGCGTCCGCTCTCATACGGTATCTCTAGAGGTGGTCTGGAGCTATCTTTGGCGTCCGCCTGTTTTTGGTCCAAAATGCACGGTGCGTTCCCCGATCGTGGCAGTTGTGGCACCGTGCATTTTGTGTGCACACCCCCGTGTACGCCCATGTTTACGCCCAGTTTTCCTCATTATTCCGGCCGCTCCCATAAAAACGGCCACATGCCGCCCACAATGACCGTGTTCTTGCGGACAGGTTTTTTCGCACGGAGAGACCGATCCGTGAGCGGTGTGCGGTCGCCGCACATGCGCATTGCGATAGATACGCATGTGCAGATTAGAAAAAAAAAACGATCCGCCCGTTTACGGTCCCCCCGTACCAAACAGAATAAACCCCGATGTGTAGTAAACTGATTTTTGTTTTCATGCTTTAAAAATATATATATTGTCGGTTTGTTTCTACCCAGTTTGCTTAATCACTGTTGTTTCCAATTTTAAAGCGCAACGGAATATGCTGCACTATATATGAAACTGTAACTAAATATATAGTAATTTGCCTTTCAACACAGGTTTTTGTGCAGTGGGAACGAGTCAACCCAGGTCGTTATACCCGTGTCTCCAACTCGGGTAAAAAGCAGGGTTGGAGACCTGGGAATTTCAACCCGGGTTGTACAGTTCACAACTAAAAAAAACCTGTATTGAAAGTCATATTACCGGGTGGACATGCTTGACCCAGTAATTTGTTTGGCAGTGTGAACGTGGTATAAGTAAATGTTGCTCAGGGTATAATGGTTAACAAATGGTCACCTCAATTATCAATTTAAAAAAAGGCAAAAAATCAGCCAATGCTTTTGTTATACTGCAAAACAGTAAATTCTTTGTCTTAGTTATTGTGGAATTCTTTCGAACTCCCATAATGCTTTGTCCTGCTAATTACATGTGTCGTTTTTAATTAGAAAACACATTATAATTTAAAATTTTCTACTCCAAGATTTTTAGCTAAGAAGGGTTAAGAACAGCAGCAATGGTCATGTTTTAGACTTGAAGACAACTGTGTTTCTGTGATAGATGTGTCGGGAGGTAAGAGATAAAACAGATGCATGCACAACCTATACACAATAATCTAAACATCTTCAATCCTGAGTTGAACTTGAAATCTAAATGTTCACACAATCCTTTTTGGCAAAATAATAAGTTAATAAGGCAGCTGAGCTTTATACTTTGTTGTGGTATCTTTTTTTCCATTATGGTGCCTCGCTGATCTTCACTGGTACCGCAAACCAATTTCTTCTTATGATATGTTAAGAGTTTCTTTTTCTTACAAAAATCTATTTTTCACAGTCTGAAAGGCAATGTTGGGATTTCATATATTTTGTGTCCGTGAGGACTTCAGCTGCACCGATTCAAAATTGTGTTCCTTTTCCTGGAGGAATAAAACATGATGATAACATGAGTATACTGTTAGCACAAACAGTCATAAGTAGTGATAGTGATCACTTAAATAGGGGTTATTTTCAGTTTAGTTTTAATATAACATTAAATAAAACATGAAATCATGGTACTCTGCACAGATAACCAGCATGTTTAATGAGAATTAAAAAAGGACTAAAATATACATTCCCCTAACGGTCCATACACACTGGGCGATTTTGAGCTGAAAGCTGCTCAAACTTGGTGTTTTGAGAGGCTTTCAGCTCAAAGCCGCCCAATGTGTATGGCCCAGCGACGAACCGTGAGCGGTGATGCGCGCCCCCGCATCATCACTGGGAAAGCCATTCATCTGCTTGTATTACCAGAAGATGAGCGGCTTTGTGGACGGCTTCCCATAGCGCTGCGCTATGCAAATCCGTCCACCTCCCGCTGACCGCGCCAGGCAGGGGGAAAGCGGCTCAGTGTGTATGCACTGTGCGGCTTTCCCCCAGCGATGACAGCTTTCATCACTGTCCATACAGTGTGTATGGACTTTAAGAGTTATAACCAGCAATGTACAATAAACTGTGCTCCTCTGCAATAAATATAGTGTTGAATTGAATCACTCAGACAGTCATAATGATTGTTTTACTACTTGTGCAAAAAAGCAGGCATTAATATTATCTGCACCAGTGTCCAATAGCAAAGGCTGGTTAGAATATGTAGCCTATGTCTCCACTTCCCCGGATACTCACTTCACCAATTCTAATTTAAACTTTTGGTGCACTATTAAAACAGTGGTTATGGGTACTGCTGTTCAGACAAGAGTTAGACTTAAGCATCATCATGTCAAATTGCAGACAGATTTGAAGGTCGGGCTCAAGGATGTCAAGGACAGGAATAAACATTTGCCCTCCAAGGCCCTTAGTAAGGAACTCTCGTCCATTAGAAGTCAGTTACTTAAGCTCATAATGGACAACACCCAGACTGCTCCTAACAGATTGTGCCACAAATTATACTCTTGTTAAAGGGGACAGGATAGTTAATCCAGCAAATATGGTTAAACAATTTGCTAATTACTATGCTTGACTTTACAACCTGCCCTGTGACCATTGAACCCCTCAACCCTTGACTTCTTCTAGCCATGCTTTTCTTTTTTAGGAGGAACAGCTGTGTGATATAAATGCTCCCTGGACTCCACAACAAATTGAATCAGTGATTCAATCAATACTGGCTGATGACATTTTAATTACTTTTTAATCTCTATCCATTATGACTTTTTGCAGTTAGGTCACTGGCTCTGGTGTACTCCCCTCTGAGGCAGAAATCGTGACTCATCTTAAGACTGGGAGAAACACTACCCAATAGCTCTTATAAATAGTGATCTACACTAGGTTAACTGTCAATCATCTCAGACCCCTCCTTCCTTCTTTAATCCACCTAACAGGTACCAGTAGGGTTTTTAACCTGCCTGATTTTTATGTCATGCTCAGGTTTAGTGCTGCTTTCTCTTGACACAGAGATCAATTACTGTCTTTAACTACTGTAAAACATGGTTTTCCTATGACATTTGATGCCATTTCATAGCTGGATCATTTAGATGCGTTTAAAATGTCACTATTTCTCCTCAAGCTTGTGTACATATTTTGTACAATTGCATTTATCTTCCCAAGGAATAAACTGGTTGGTTTGGCATTCTCAGACCTCACTAGCTACCAGAAAGCTTCCCTTGCTCAACTTAGAGATTTGGCACTTGCACTCACAGCTATTAGCCGGATGGCTCTGGTGACACTGGGTTCCTGTAAGTGGACCTCCTTTGGGACACTAACCGTGCATGTTCTTCCGACTCTCTGACCCTCTCCTCTACAAGAGTCTCATTAAAGGTTTGGGATAAGCTCCTTTCTTATCTGAAATATGTTTCTCTCCTTACTGCTAATGCCGCCATTTTAGCTCATTCAAAATGAATCTGTAATGTGAAAGTATTGAGCAATCCTCTGTCATTAGGTCCCTAGGGTCCTTGTAAATGTCCTCTTCATTCTCTTGTTTTCCTGTTAACAACATTATTGCATCCACCCCTCCCAGGGTTTATTTACGTATTAGCAAATAGGTCATTGGTTTAAAAGCATGGCACATGCTTGGAATGTAGCATGTATGTTTACTCCCCTCACTTCAGGTAATGGAAAGGGTGATTTATTGTAATGGTACTATTATCAGTTATGTGTCCTGGCATTGAGTCGCCCTCACAGATTTTTACTGCAGCCTGTGCTGCTATAGCTCAATGCTGGAAACATCCTCTTCCCCCTCTCTTTATTAAGGATTTTGACATGGAACAGCCTATGTGCCATATCCACCTTTGGCTTCCTGTGCCATAATGAAGTGGTTTTCCTGGCATGAATTTGTCCCTGACAGCAATGGTGCATTATTGCTTCCTAACCCTCAATTACAGAATGTCCCACTCCTATTTAAATTGAATAAAAATAATTCTACTAGACCTATTGCTGTTTATTATGTTCTGTATGGTTACAGTATATGATTTGTTCTCATTATTTGGATTATTACTCTTTCCACTGTGCTGAATTTACGTGACCCCTCCTGTTTGCTTTTCTACACCCACAAATTTTAATACACTGTCAAGAAAAATGATTAATAATAATAAAAAAAGTATATGTAGCCTAGCAATATGTATCACCTTTGTTGCAAGGAACTTCAATTTTCCTAGCAGGGACTGTTTATTGGAATACACCACATCATCGTCATTGTCTTCTCCTTCCATTATGGCGCAGCTATCGGCAGCGGGAAGCTCGCACTCCTTGGAATTTGCCGTCATGATTAGTTTGGAATATTTATACTCTAGTCTAAAAAAAGAGAGGTTATTGTCAATATCAATGTACTAAAAAGAAAAAAAAAAAAAATGAAGCTGCACTTTTATATGCTTCTTGCCATGTTGGGTACTAGAACAATGCTAACCTCCAATCCCATGGTATCTGATAAACAGATGGTATGCTCAAAACTTTGTATCAGTACACGCACTCCCTGTGGGTCAGTATAGTTCCTAGAATACTGACAAATGAATAGGCAGGATAGGACACAATAATATACATCATACTATTTTGCATTGTTCTAATGTTCAATAGGACTTTCCTGAATTCTTCCTAAGATGGATTGAGCAATGCTTTAGCAGTCGGAGCACCACAAGAAAAAAGTCCACACACACAAGGATTGAAATCGCTGTTTTTTTGTTGCAAAGTTGAAATGAAGGATTCTGAATACAAGTACTTATGTTAATCTTATCTTATAGGAGTATGATCAACACTCATAAACAATACTGTTTATTAAATAAGACCTACAACTTCCGTTCTTAAAATAATGAACTGATCAGCACCTCTCTATACAATGCACCTATTGGAGAACACTATGCAACAGTCATTTCAGTACTAAAAAGTTTGTTGATATTTTGGGAACATATGGAGAATAGCGAAATGGACCACCCATTAGTATGCCAGGTGGCGAGGTGGATATTAAAACCTGGTTATGGGGTAGTTGGGCTTCTTGTATAGTAATAACCAACATGGACCTAATTACTGCTTATTGCATATCATAAATGAAAGCATATAATACATCAAAAATAACATTTATAAAAGCCAGATTGCGTTAGAGTTGGAGATGTATACTTACTTTTGGTTTTTCTTCCAAAAGTAGCAGGTCAGAGCTACAAGCAGAACCGCTGCAAAGGCTCCCACCCCTGCGCCCACTTTCAGCCAGAAGTCTATTGATTCACAGGCCGCTGTTCTTTTCTCAGGCAGGGGAACACCTCGCATGCACATCTTTGGCTCATTCCACACATAATGAGTTTCCTTTCATTTAAAACAAATAGTACATGTTATAAATCTAGTGTCTGAAACCTTCTTAATAGACTTTTGTGCAGGCTTCCAGATATGACCTCAAGGGAGTTTCTGAACAAATTCAGCCAACACTTATTTTGTATTTGGAAAAATAAACTGCAGCTCGCACCTTTACAAAAATACTAAACTGTAAATGGACCAAAGGTTACAACATGTTTGATATTTAATATAACCCTTTGTACGGTTTCCAAAGAAAGAGAGAAAATGCAGAGGCGTGAATGAACCTACTCTATGCCTGATGTACAGTTGGACCTACAGGTAAAAAATACACCTAGAAAAAAAATTCAGGTACTTGTTTCCTAGCACGGCGCCCATCGCATCGTATACCATAAGCCTTACAATGATATGCGATGCGATGTTACGCGATGGCACCCGATGTAATACAATTTAAAATCGTATACCATTGTATATGGCATACAATGGCATACAATGCGATGGTATACGATTTTAAATTGTATAAGCACCCTAATGGGTGCTTTCAATGTTAAATGGCGTCCTATAAGATTATTAATTGTATAAGCACCTTAATGAGTGCTTACAATGTTAAAAGCACCCCCACTATCTACGCCAACCCGAAGCGTGGCGAGCGCAGCTAGCCCGTGAGGGGCGGCGGTACGCGTCCTCCGACCTTTTCATACCCCCACCATCCACGTCAGCGTGGAGTTGACTTTAGATAGCGTGGCGAGCGAAGCGTGGCGAGCGCAGCGAGCCCCGCGAGGGGACGCAGAATACATGTAAAGAAATACGTGTGCGCTCGCCACTCTTCGGGCACGTTGGCTTGCTGGGCTCGCCACACTATATAAAGTGAACTCCACGCCAACGTGGATAGTGGGGGTATGAAAATGTCGGAGGACGCATACTGCCGCCCCTCGCGGGCTCGCTGCGCTCGAAACACTTCGGGTTGGCGTTGATAGTGGGGGTGGCGTGGGGGTGCATTTAAAATTGTAAGCACCCATTAGGGTGCTTATACAATTAAAAATCGTATAGGGGGGCCATTTAATATTGAAAAAACCCATTAGGGTGCTTATACATTTTAAAATCGCATTGCATGCGGATATATGGCATGTGATGCGATACAATGCATAAGATGCCATACGACGGAATATCGTGGGCACCGTACTATGAAACAAGTACCAAAATTCACATTATGTACAGTATGTGGCTTCGGACCACAATGGTCATACAGTATGTATATAAATACAGCGTGACTGCATCTCAAAAGTGTTGTTAATCAATATTAAAGTCACATTTACCATGTCAAATACAACTAAATACAGATGTAAATACAAAATAAAAGTATTAAGTAAGTTCAATCTCATACAAATATACACAGATTTCCTGCAGTTAAACATCCAATCAAAAATACAGATGTGTCCATATACATCTAGTCTCCATAGGCATATATTCTGTGTGCAGCTGTGAATGTATCTGCATACAAAATGCAGATATAGCCACATTCACACACAGAATATATGCAAGCCACACATAATTTTAATCAGCAGATGCTGCTTTTTTTATCATATTCCCATCACTTTGCGATTTTTATGGAAAGAGGCTCAACACCGCTGAGTCATACCACGGCATGGCGTGACTAGAAGGATTGCTTAACGCACAGGGCAGCTAGATGTATGTGGACACATCTCTAAAGGCCCCCATACATTAGGCCGACTTGTCCTAGGGACAAGTCGGACCCAATTTACCTGCGAGCCGCCCGGCAGCTCCCCGGGAGGCTCACATACAATTTGGCACTTGATGTGCCATTTTTTACATGGGATAAATCGCATGCGATTTATCCCATGTAAAAAAAAAAACCCGGGGAGCTGCAGGGCGGTGAGGAGTAGTGGGGGCGGGCAGCGGCGGTGGGGGCGGGCGGCGGGTGCGGTGAGCGCTGCTGACCTGGCCGGGCAGTGTACTTACACATAGCAACAGCGGGGACGGGACGTGTAGTGGCGGCTATTAGATTTTTAAAATACTTGTCAAATGACCAGCCGCTCTCTGATTGGCCGGAGAGCTCTCAGCCAATCAGAGAGCGGCCGGTCATTTGACAAGTATTTTAAAAATATAATAGCCGCCACTGTGCTGCCCGTCCCCGCTGCTGCTATGTGTAAATACACTGCCCGGCCAGGTCAGTCAGCAGCACTCGCCGGTGCTCAGGGACCCGCTGCCCGCCCCACTGCTCCCCCGGTGTCTGCATGCATATGCCTGTCAGGTGGCAGGCATATGCATACAGGGAGGTCGGACGTGATCGTATGTACAGACCGTCCGACCTCCCTGATCCTGTCCGATGCGCACGGGACCGCGCATCGGATCGGATCAGATATCACACACATACGATTTTGGGCCGATTTCACCCGATTATCGGCACTAAGTGCCGAAATCGGATGAAATCGTCCCAAAATCGCATAGTGTATGGGGGCCTTTAGTGTGATCTTCATTTATAATCAGTGCATATTTTGCATCTGTAAATAAAACACCTCATGACAGGTGCATGTCTGGCTAGTTAATAGTTAAAATAACACAACCTTACTTTAGTACTATTATATCCTTGCACTCCCATTCCACCTCCCTTGATCTGCTGCTCTAAGCATAAGGCATCATTAGCAGAAAACCTAATAGCTTGAATTCCAGTTAATTAAATACCTGGTGTCCTTTTCTACAGGCTCCTTCTATTTTCTGATAGTCATTCTCTGTACAAAGGGGACATGCTTCGGATGTCTCCCAAAGGAAGAAAAAGTTGCACCCATCACAGGTACCTGCAGGACACAGTCTACAAGATAGAAGTAAAAGGTCATGAAACATATCACCTTATACTAAATAAAAGAATGTCCAAATATAACCAATGAACTGCTCCAATATCACATATACTTAAATATTTTGCCATACTCTTGCACTTATTTTTATGTTGCACTGCATTCAACGGATGGATAGGGCACTAATGAAAACTGGATAGGAGCCATTGATGTATCAGCAACATGAACCTACACATTAATGAATCAACAGAATATACATACATATTGATTCATCAAATGAATGTGCACACACTGTTGAATCTACACAGAATGAATTTACTAATGATTCAACAGAATGAGAATACAGCAGACACTGATTTATCAATGTCATATGTATGTACTCTGATGACTAAACAAACAAAGCCTACATACCGATTACTGATGTGTCAACAGAATGTGCCTATACACACTAATGAATCAGCAGAATGTGCCTATACACACTAATGAATCAGCAGAATGTGCCTATACACACTAATGAATCAGCAGAATGTGCCTATACACACTAATGAATCAGCAGAATGTGCCTATACACACTAATGAATCAGCAGAATGTGCCTATACACACTAATGAATCAGCAGAATGTGCCTATACACACTAATGAATCAGCAGAATGTGCCTATACACACTAATGAATCAGCAGAATGTGCCTATACACACTAATGAAACAGCAGAATGTGCCTATACATACTTCCCCCTCCTGAGCATAACCAGCCCCGGGCTCATTGAGCCCGACCTGTTTTAAAAAATATGGGGGACAAAAAGCATAGGGGTCCCCCGTATTTCTGAAACCGGGGGACCGGTCCGGGTTCCAAAAATATGGGGGACAAAAAACTGGGGGGGTCCCCCGGTATTTTGAAACCAGCAGTGGGCTTCAAAAGGCCGCGGTGTTATGACACTTTTTACATAAGGTCCCCCGGCCAAATCATGCTCACCGTGGCTGGTCAGCCTTGGACGGGGTACCTGGGGGAGTGGGGACCCCCACAACAAAGGCCCCCTCACATTATCGCACTTTTTTGCCCAGAATTCCCATCTCATTACATATGCGAATTTGCAGCAAAGAAGTGTGTTAAAACAATTGAGTCTGCTCAGCCATTGCCTTACATTTCACCTTTTCTGTAATTGTAGGAACGTGCAATTACTTGAAGTACGTGACACGTTAAAGTAACTAGTACTATAGTGCTGTAACACACACAATGTAAAACTGAAGTGAACTTTAAGTAGTGAACTCTCAAAGAACTGAAGTCACGTTTTATTTCAATACAAAAAAAAGTCCACCACTTTTGGGGGAAAACAAAAAAACAGATTCAATTATTAAGCATTACTGAGGAATGTCATCATGCAAATAGCAGACATGCAATACTAATTACCTGGGCACTGAGAGGTCTCCCTGACTATGTCTTGTGGGGTTGCACCTCATAGATATGACCGTAGCTCTTCCTTTGTCACATGAAGATGTAACTGCTGAAGATCTGCGGAAAGATACAGTCAGAACTCTAATGATAAAGCAGGTTAGCAAATTAAAAATAATTTTACGATAGGTTCCTGATTTTGCATCTGTTAAAAATAATGTAAATAAAATCCAATTTACAAATAAACATTTAAAATATGCCAAAAATTCATATTGGAGACAAGAGAAAGTGATCAAATTGTCTGTAATCCTCTTTATAAAGCAGTGCATACAGAGGTGTCCTAATACATCAGTGCTGCAGTTGCACTAAGCAGCCTCTCTTGGTGTGTCAGGTGCTGGCAAAAATGAGTCTTAGAACCCACCTGGATACTGTGGTGATTAATCTGATGTACAGTATGACTCTTGAATATCTGTGTGCGACTGAGTCACTAAATATGTACACTAAGGACCTTATTCTAATCCATACTCTCCCCTGTGCGTTCACACAGGAGAGCGATGGTTTGGGACTGCACATGCGCTAGGTGCGACCAGGTGCAGTAAATTGGTTTTAGGTGGGCTGAAAAAAATTATCTAAATCTATTAAAAAGGGGTTAGAGGCTTGAGCAGAAATGAGAGTTTGGAAATATGTGTTTGACAGTGTCCAGGGCATTACATTAGGAGTGGTGGATAGTCTTATAGTATATGTCAGGAAGTCATTGCAAGTACGAGATCTATGCCACTGACGCTCAACTTTACTTGAGAATTTTTGTAGGTGTCAAAAGATATAGCTTTCCATCTTCTGAAGTTATCAGCATCATTATCCAATAATACAGCTTTTTATGTATGTGTTTGTGTGCTTTCATATACTGTATGTGTTTGTGTGCCAAATTGCATGTGTTTGCAATTGCAAGCACAGAATTGCGAGTCCACCAAATGCCGCCCTGTGAATGTGCACGCTTCCCCCCTCGCAGTCCGCGTGAATAATCCTGACTCCACTCCACCTGTCTACCCTGGTTTACCAGTCCTAAGTGGGGAACCTGATAAGGGGACTGCGACCAGCTTGTCTGATGCAGCAAAGCCCATGCTTGGAGGGGTCACTGGCGAAAACCATCAGCACGGCAAGATTCCGCACCTTTGCATCAGGTCTAGCCAATCCCCAGCCTGGTATTCGCTATTCTGAGCCCGAGACCGTGACATGTTGTTTCCTATTGTAAAGCGCAATGGAATTTGTTCCGCTATATATGAAACTGCTATTAACTAAATAATATATCTGATTAACAGTGACGTTTTTTAAAGGTTTCATTGAAGTCTATAGGTGTGATGACGTGCTTGACGTATACCTAAAATTTAAACCATGCGCATGTGTTTCTGGTGCAGGCCATCAGGCATCCTGCAATTGTCTCAATTTTGCATATTCACACAATTATCGACTCCTTTAATGAAAGCATCACATAAACTTATTATTACTCCTTTTACATCTAAAAGCCGCGTCGGACCTGGGTTCGCGATATCGAGTCGGACCCGGCTCTAACCATTATACAGAGGGTGACCCAGGCTTAACCCTTCTTATAAACTGGGTCAAATTGCCTGGTTGGTCCACCGTGCTTTCACGTCACCAACATGGAATTCTTTTTAAATGCATATGAAATATGTAATAAGGCCATATTTCTAATCAAGAACAGATAAATGTACAGTGGCTGCATGTAATGGTGGATTAGTCCAGACAAACTGAATAATTAACAATAGTGCACATATAACTTACTTGTAAAAGAAATTGACATCAGGTATCTTATTTTGAGAAGGAAATATGTCTGACCTAATACTGATTCCTCCCAAGCTTTTGTTAGTTGTAGCACCTGCAACCACAAATACAATACATTCATGTGATGATTAATTGCACCTGCCAGGTACAGATGCAATCCACTGTATGTATTCCAGATCATATATATATGAAACACTACACCATAAAATGTATTTTTTGTCTACTAATGTGACAATTGCAAAACATTATCAGTCCTGAGGCTAACAGTATATAACATGTTACAAAGGGCCTTATTCTGGTTAGGTCGGTGAAACGGACGTACGGTCCGTTTCACCGTACGTTTCCCGTACGCGGACGGTGAGCGTAAGTCCGCCCACAGAACAGCCGCATACGGACGGTCACAAACACGACAATGGGGAGTGGCGTACACTTGAGCGTACGCCACCGTATACAGACGGGTCTCGTCCGTTTTCACACCGACATCTTCCATATATCTGAGCATACGCCACAGTGCACGGACGGGTCTCGCCTTTTTTCAATGGAAAACTCACCGATCGTGAGAGTACGTCCGTGCACGGTGGCATCCCCTTCACATATATGGCACTGCAAATCTTGCCTTTCAACTATAATTAAGACAATTAATTAATTATTCTAACTGTTATTCAATAATTGTTTTCTATTAACTCAATTGTCTACCTTAATAAACACCCTAATAAAACAACATTTTAACCCTCATTACATGTATATTTATTATGTTCTAATGTTGCATTTTAATCACTATCTATGTGTCCCCACATTGGTTTTACTTTTAAATAAAGTTATGTTTGTGCTACAGTGAAAAAGTTGACACAATGTGAATTGAGTGTCCTGCTTTTTAAAGTATACAAAAACACTTACTGAATGGGTGTAGATGGTTATAAAATAACTACCTTGACATATATAAGCAGGTCTTAGAATGAATCTTACCTAAAATTAAACCAACCTTTACATGTAGAGAAGTGTAGAAAGATATGCTTCCAATGTGTTTGAGGTCTGTGTGTGGATTGCAGGTAGTGAAATCATGGTTTTCACTTAATAGGCTGCAGCATTGCTTATTACATTCAGGTGTAGTAATCAGCAATAATTAGCAGACCCAGGCGTCCGCTCTCATACGGTATCTCTAGGGGTGATCTGGAGCTGTCTTTGGCGTTCGCCTGTTTTTGGCCCAAAATGCATGGCTCGTTCGCCGATCGAGCGGTTGTAGCACCGTACAATTTTGATGCACACCCCCGTGTACGCCCATGTTTACTCCCAGTTTTCCTCATTATTCCGGCCGCTCCCATAAAAACGCCTACACAATGACCGTGCGGACAGGTTTTTTCGCACGGAGAGACCCGTCCGTGAGCGGTGTGAGGTCGCCGCACCTGTGCATTGCGAAAGCTACACATGCACAGATGAAAAAAAAAACGATCCGCCCGTATATGGTCCCACCGTACCAAGCAGAATAACCCCCAAAATGTCTCATTGTTACCTTCATTTCTATGTACTAAGCACAAATACTGAATAAAGGGAAGCACTAACAAACATGACACAATAAAAATCATTGCAATAAACTAGATAACTGGGTGTAGTATTTTAGATTGACAATGATTAGGTCAACACCAAAACGTCGACATGCAAACATTTTATATCAGTCATCCGGATACCTAGTTAACTAGTTTGTGACAAATATTTATTATAAAATGACCACTTGAGATAATTGGGGAAATCTGCTAAACTGAAATGGCTACGAATACAGCCATTCATATTTCTATTCCAGGTGTATTCATATTCCTGAATGCGGGGGAGGAGCAGAGAATGTAGGCAATACATTGTCCGCTACTCAGTCTGGTGGCTTCATGACAGTGGTTTTTTTTTTATTTGACCTCTCCCGGGATGCTTACATGGAACGAAACGGACCAATCTTCACCTGATGCCTTGGTGAGTATAATTTCCTTCCACAGGTAACCAAACAGATACTACTGGAGAAGGGCACTGACCTGTGGTGGACCCTGTAGGTGAGTATATTGTATGTGTGATTGTAGTGTGAAATAAAGTTATACTTTACTTGTGTGTGTGTGTGTGTGTGTGTGTGTGTGTGTATTATTTAACTATTTGCATTGTTGTAGAACTACAAGACCTAGTGGGCCCTTTAATGCCCCGCATGCTGGGGCTTGTGGTTCATCAAGTCCCTGCATGCGGTACAGGCGTGCTGGGACTTGTAGTTCGACAACAATGCATAATAGTTTCATCTATTTTTTGCCCGGTCCCCACTCCCCTTGGGTCCCTGTCTGGGCTGCCAAGCCACAGGGATTATTGTTTTGGCCAGGGGAACTAATATAAATAGTTTCCCTGGCTGTGCCATTACCATGCTGGCTGTTTGGGCCCGATGCTGGTAATCAAAATACTAATTTTTTTCCCATGTATTTTGGGAACCAGAGCCTGGTGCTGGTTTTACAAATTACGGGGATCCCCTATTCAGTTTGAAATCGGAAATTCATCAGTGATATTTCACCACGTTATTATGCACATACTATTATGTCATATTTGTAATACCTAGAAACATATCAGCCAAACTGACAGATTGTGATGAGAGTGCGGTTCGGAATCCTTTGCTGTCTGACGGAATGATGGTAGATTGGCAGACAAAAGACTTTACGAAATTAGAAGTGTCTTCTGCATCAGCTTCCATGTCTTTTGCTGTCACATCTGTAATATTGTCAGTGCATACAGCCATTTTCTCTCCCTTAGAAAAAAAAAGTGTAATTTACAGTACTTGAATAGGAATACATTTATTGCCAAGCATTTTATCAAACCATTCTAACTGGTCAAAGTTCAACAAATCAACGGGTTGTCTCAAAGTTACTTTTGTCTTCCATTTAACAGTCATCTGTGTAATGTCATGTTATATACTGTATGTGTATATATTTATACAAACGCACACAAGCACACACACACACATATACATATTATAATTGACAAATACAAGTTTCTAATAAAATGACTCCACACCCCACTCTGACATTGCCATCTCAAATGTCCCCATGAAAATAATTACTCCTGACAAATAATGGACGAATACTAATTAGGAGGCTCTTGGCTGTCACAAGGAATACATCATTGCAGATCTAAGTGTTGGTGATTCCCCATCCTTTCTTTGTCACTGCATTCACTACTCGTCATAGAGTCTGGACACTTACTCCATTTCCACATAAACTGATGTTGAAAACATGAAAGTATTTTGTTCCTTTTGAAGTGAAGCTGGGTCCATTAATAAGTGTCCCGACATTGCTGAGATTGTTGAATTGGTACATCAGGCTCTGGTTTTCATAAGTGTACGACAAATGGCAGTCACTGTAACAGGCCGAATGATCCTGGAAATGAGTTGATGTCCAGTTATATATCAGATATTTTTCATATACAATTTTGCAACTCTCTAACGTAAAACAAAAACCGTAATGTATAGTTTTAGCTTTTTCATTTTTGACAGTTATGTCAATATTATTGTATCACTGACGTTTACTACTCCTAATACTAGTGCCTAAGGCTTTCCATTCACTGAGTCTGGGATTGTAGAACTATGCATCCCTTACTCCTTTTTTGTTGTCCTCCCATCATAATGATGCCTGCATTGCATTGTGGTTGGGAAGAAATAGTGGAGACCTTTAGTGATAATAAATCGGAAGCAGCCAATGAAATTACCTAAAAGGCATCACCATCTACCAGATTTCAACAGATCCAGTTATTTCTTACACACAGAAAGTATTCGGAGGCCTACTTTATAACCATTGTTCTAAGTCTTGTAATACCCAAGGGACCGTCTGGCACCTACCGTGGGAGTGTTCGGTGGTTCAGTTATTCTAGTCTTAGGTGAAATCTGAGATACCGGTATTACCAAAACTCTGTACTCTGGAGGATGTTGAATTGGACTGTTACAGTATTTAATATTCTACTTATTTGTGTGCGCTGGCTAAAGTTTGTCTAGCTCTAGCCCATTCATGGATGGCTTCTTCTGACTGAGACTTTCACATGGGTTGCATTGGTACATGTTACTGTGGAGCATGTGTATTATATGTATCTTAGACAATATCTAAATTTGACTGTATATGGACCAGATGGTTGGAGATCACTCATGTGAGCATTTTATATTATCTGTAGTTTTTCCTTATTTTTATACCTATATTTAGGAGGTATTTCATGTGTGGTCCTTATTTCATAGCCTGTTCTCATATTGTACTATGTGTACTGTACTGTGTTTTATTTCTTTTTTCTATAACATATGTAAATTAATTTTTGTATATTTGATGTACAAACCATTTGTTAGTTGTTTGTACTGTGATTGATTGCTTAAGGACTTGTTGATATTCGTGAATATTTTACTGTACATTACATATATCGACAACTATATATTGTACTGTTACTTGTCGGTTTTGTATGTTTAGTTGACTTGCACAGTTTAATTATTATTATTATTATTTTATTAATTGATTATTATTTTATTGATTGAATATTATAGGTCCGGTGGTGCCCTTATATTTGCACATCTGTACTGTTGGTCTTTACATTTACACAAAAAAAAGTTACCACCAATAAATAATAATAAAAAATGTTTTATATAAGACCTGTGTGTAATAATCTGGTATTTGTTTTATTATTACTAGGAAATTTTACCATCACTGTCTTTATATTTGATTGTTATTACAAGGCTCCTACCACATGGTATCTGCAGCAAGGAACTTATTACACTGTATTGAGTGTGTGCAGGTTACGCAGCATATAACATACCCTGTTGCTTCTACTGGCAGGACCACATGGAATGCAAGTCTCTATTCCATACACTTGATGGGGTGAAAGATATGTGTTGGGTGGGCACTCTTTGCACGTGCTGCTCTCCTTGTCAATATAGTAACCAGCAGGACATGGTACACAAGATGATCCGAACTGCGGAGAACCCATGGCACAAGCACGGCAATTTGATGCCACTCCATCCATAACGTTGGTGGCGGTTATAGAATAGATCTTTACAACATCATTTACATAACGCCGACTCTGAATAGAAAACAGAAGTTAGGCAAAACATATATGAATAATTTAGAATAACGTAAACCCCATGACCATCACCCATTTCACTGCAATATTATTCATTTGCATACATTAAAAAAATGATCAATGAGTTTTCCAACAAACAGAGACAGTGTTATTAAGTATGCATTATGCCTTTCACTGCACAAGTACCCAGGAAAAATGGCTCTCATTATTTCTAAAGATAACTACAAAGGCAATAGATAAACGCAGAGACTAATATATTTTTGCAGCCACTCATAAGGTAATATATTGGAGAGATTTGTCTTCGGGATTTCTAGTGAATCTATATACAGTGTCTTATTTCATAAGGAGTCATTTCCCATCATATCATTGGAAACAGGGCAGTGCAGGTAGTCTAGAATCACTCTGCTAAACAGCTGTGACTAACAATGCATCATTTGCAGATAAAGTAATGGAGCATTTGAACAATAGAAGCATTGACTATGAATGTGCCAGCAGCCTTTATTGAAGTCATGTATAACTCACTCTATGCACAGCTGAGACCCATGATGAAATCCACAGAGCAGGACCTGGTGTGCAGTTGTATTCTACTACACCTTCAGTGCGTCATATTGTTTCACTAAAGTAATAACATTTAAAACCCAACAATCAGCATAGTTGGGTCACGGGAGCAGTGTGGCCACCATCTAGGGTTACCATATGCATTGCCAGGAGATAATACCCTCTCTGGCTAAACCACCTCCTCCCTTCCCACAGCCCTTATGCCTTTCTCCAGGGCCCTTGTCTCCTCTGCACCCAGCTCCAGCCCCTAGAGTGTATGGTTATTCATTAGGGCCAGCCAATGCGCCCTGCTCACCTCCCACATCTTATGTTCCTCCACTCTTCTGCCTCAGCTCCTTCTTAGTTGTCGTCCCCTTGGACCCACTTGTGCCCCACTTGTGGCAACCCCCCCCCCCCCACACACACACACACACACACACACGGCTCCCTCGACACACCTCCCAATTTTTTTTCTGAAAATGTAACCTGTAAAGTCTCATTGCAAATGCTTATAAGCCTGGTAAAGCTCTATATGAGAGTAATCCTCAACTGGTAAAACAACTTATGTAAGATACTGCTATTGCTAATATACTTACATCTTGGGCTTGATTGGTTCTCTGGAATGCCCAGGTGAACATGTAAGTAGCATTTTTTGATATGATGTGGGTATACGACTGTTTTTCTCGGTTTCCTCCCCATGACTCTACCACACTTGTAGTCTTTCTGTTAACATCCTATAGAAGATAATGTATTAGCACTATAAATAATATTATACATTTGCCCAGTTTAGTTTGCAGCTGTTTACACAATGACTACTACCTCCAGGCATGAAGAGTAGATTTGCAGAACATATCTGAACTGTACTGGTAAATAAAACACAGTAATACATTTGTAATTGTAAATTACATTTTAAAAATAAGAAAACCCAATACAAGATTTCTTTCTGAAGCTCTTTGTGTCCATAAGGACAGGTTACTGAGCTTACCATGATGAGAAATAGAGTATGGACAAGTGGGCCATAATAAAAAGATGAGCATTTTACTGCTATTACAAGCACACTTTGTCCCATATGTTAGCTATAATACTTGGTTCAAATGGACCTTCAGATATGGATGGATGCGCTGCAGACTAAAATGCGGTAAAACATCAGAAAACTGTTGTTTTTGAAGGTTTGCCACAATCCCTCTGTGTATCAAGCTTGTACCTAGCAACATCATCTATAGATAGCACTGACTATAGAAGCATATGGGCTTCTTATGGCATAAATTCCTGGAAACTTGTACGTGTACAGGCCAACATCTGTGGGGGTGCAATAGGACTTAAACGCAGAAGTCCTCATATCGCAAGGGACAGCTCTTATTGGAAGAGTTATTTGCTATTATTCTTGCATACGGCATTAATAAACGAGCTATGCATGCGATAAGGGGCGGAATGCACTGTATGTAGAGATTATGCAACAAGAGTAATCTCACCTCAATAGTCTCTTAGATTAATTAAAATCACTATCTACTTGTGTCATTTATACATATAATAAACTCTACAGGTTGTGGGGGAGATTCTCTAAGAATCTTCGCCGCCCATCGCATATTTAATTATCGCATATGCTGTAACATATGCGATAATTAAGGCAAAGGACAGCTCTTGCGTTAAGAGCTGTCCTTTGCGGTGAGAGTCGCCGGGTCCCAGCAGGTCCCGGCGGCTCTCCCCTCCCTCCCACACCCGGCGCTGCTGCTGCTGCTGCGCCGGGCTCTCCTCCTCTCTGCACACGGAAGAGGATCAGTGCTGGGAGGAGGTCACAGGTCCGGGCAGCACTGCGCTGTGCTGCCCGGACACAGGTGAGGGGGGAGGGGGCGATGCGGGGGGTCGGCGCGGGGCGGCGGAGGGTTGCAATAGAAGCCCATTGGCTTCTATGGGGCATCGCCAGATTTTTCTGGCGATGCCCCCCGCCGCGGTAACCCGGCGGGGGATGCTTACAGCATCCCAAAATGCGGTAAAAACCCCGATAACGGGGTTTTTACCGCATTTTTAGCTTAGAGAATCCCCCCCTGTATCTGTACCTGTAAGATTTTTTTTATGAGAAATATATGCTGTTTATGAACTATGGAGACGGGGGGAAAAAATCTGAGTTTTTGTGTTTATGTCTGTTCCTTTCCACCATCAACACAAAAACTACTGCATGAATCTGGATTGACTGTATAGCTTAATGACATAGAAGAAAGATATTTATGTGTTATCTCCATGTGACATCAGGGAGAGGAGCAAAAACATGAAAAACCAGATGCTTTACACCAGGCGCGTTAGTTCCGCTGAGTATTTACAGACATGAATGCGAGTAAAGCTGCAGGAAAACGTTTGTTACTCATAGTTATCATCTTAATTAAGGTAAGAGACAGACCATGGAAAACCATTCTAGAGATACATTCAGCACAGGGAAAGTTTTGTTTATGGGAATGAAATGCACTAACAAAGAGCAACAAAATGAATATTATTTTTTAATTGTGGTGGTTTAACCAATTAAGAAAAAACTAAAATTGCTTTTGAGGTATATGGAAGTCGAGTTACACACACGCCATTTTAGGATAGTATGGCCGCCATTTTGGTTCGCAGAGTTGCGCAAATAAAGTTTCCATACCCGAGTATGTGTGACAAAGTGGACCAGAAGAGTAGCCATACTATCACACATAAATTCATAAATACATACTGACACTAAGTAAAATATAGTTAAAGGTTTAGAACGCCACACATAGCTTAGTTAGCCCTGCATACATCTGTCTGTATCATGTTTAGTACCGTTCCGTTCCGTTCATTGTGCGAAGTATTCCGGTCATTGCGAATATTCCGCAATATACACGGCTCGACAGTTATGGACATATTCCATATTCCAGGGACAGTTTCTGTTGAAAGTATGTAACAAAGGAATCTAGATGAAACCGGTTCTTATCACTGCTGACGCCGAAACCACCAAACAAAGGACTCTTAAAGTTCACTCCCCTGGACCTAGCCAAACCAGGTGTATCATCTTACCTCCCAATCACAGCTGACCTGACATTCGACCTCTGACCAATGAGAACGGCCTTTGACCTCCCCTTTCTGACCCTATAAGATAGGCGACCCAAAGCAGCCAAAGTCTCTTCGGCACATCTACCTTTCCCTGACTGTCCACCGGGCTATAGTTCATTCCTGAACGATAGCGAGCTCTGACCGGACTACACTTCGCATATTTGATGAGAACGGTAACGGTTGCATTAACGGTATTTATTCTTATTGTATTGATTGGCTGATTGTGTCTTGTATCTGTTTTCTTTCCCCTTAGCAGAGTCTGTTTAGTATTCATTGTTAGTATATTGTATTACTTGTTATACCTGTTTATTCTTATTTCTGTAACCCCCTTTTGTCCATTAGGGACTTAAATACAACCTTTTTACGGAGTTCTTATCTCCTTATTTCTATACAGTGGTCGTGTCTGTTTATTCGCATAATAGCGATAAGGTATATTACGGACACTGTCCTTTAAGGTATATTCGCAGATTAGAGACAAAGTACTGCGAAGGAATCTCTGATTAAGGTATTGGTTCTTGGTGTACATAATACAATAAAAGGTACGCTACGCTGCGCTACGCTTTGTTCGCACGTAGTTAGGTATAAAGGGTACGTTGGTTGCGGACTTATTACGTAACCAACACTTTTCACTTATTGTCACTCTGGTCATATTTAATCGCCATTAACAATTGAGGGCTCGTCCGTCCGCTCCACAGTCCAGAACTCAGTACCAGGCGTGCGGCTCGACCTATACCAGCAAAAGGGTGGAAGTATTTATTTGTTTCCATTGCTGGATAGGCCGAGTCCGCGGCGGTGCGGGGTTCGGGAAGTGCTAGCGCTGAACCCGGAGTACAATAAGTGAAAGCCACGTGTTTTAAAGCATATCATACCTAAGTGTTTAGTAAACTGTACTTCTGCCTGCCACAAGTAGTTTAACGGGGTATAGTGTCTTGGGCTGCTTGTTTATTATAGTATATGTACCACGTGCGATAAGGTTCGCACACGTGGAGTCTGTGTTTATTATAGTACATAGAGGATCCCCTCTGTGCAAAACTATAACTTTTATTGTTAGTTACTGCAAAACCAGAGACTCCGCCACGTGGCGACAAGCCCTGGGCCTTTTTGCAGTAACGTAAAGCGTCTATTGTGTATTACGCAAGGTGCGCGCGCACGTGCCCATATCGGGAAATTTTCGCATCTTTGTACGTGATTTACGGATTAAGTGCGGGATTTATTTCGCATCTTGATACGTAACTTTCGGACGGAGTTAAGGGATTTATTCCACATTTAGGCGCAATTACTGCGTATAGCGAAACCCGAGTGCAACCTTGCAAATACACTATAGAACACGTGGGTGGCCGATTCACTGGCGGCCTGTGAACAGCGCATGTACACACGTGGCTGTTCATTGGTACTGCACATGCAGCACACATAGGAACTCAAAGGTGAACAGTATTGAACCACTAGCTTTATTTAAAACAGTATAGTAATATACTGTGGATGGGGCGGTGATTTAATAAAGAGAAAATAAGTTTTTTTTCTTTTGTTCATTTTCTCATAAGCAAGCAACTCAAGCATTATTTTAATAGATTCCTATAGCGTATTATAAGGGATTTATACCTGCATAAGTATCTAGTGAAAAGCTACCAGCCTGGGAAGATTTTCTGTACAGAAATATTTCAAATATATGCATAAGACCAAGGTGTAACCAGCGCCCAGTGTGAAAAATAACTGAGGCGAACGGGTGTGTGACGACACGACTCAAGCGCAGTGTAGTCCAGTGTAGGACAGTCCAGGTAGGACAGGGTTCACGTGACGACGTGCCCATAGGAACTGCCCCTTCAGTGGAATTGATTCCGCTAGGAGGGTACAAGAAGATACATCGGAACGCACTTGTTTCCGATTAGCTACTTTAGAAATCCAATTTTTGGGGGTATAGGAAAACAAGTTTGTTATACCCTGGAAAAATTGTGCCGCACCAAGCAAGTTGGCTAGAAGTTCGCTGCTAGTTGAAAGACTTGGTGATTGAGTATCGTACCTCGTATCCTTCGCACCTGCTTGACTGTGGGATGTTCTAGGAAGCTGTAGAAGTGAGTGTTTGGGGAGCTCTCAGATAAGTAATAACCCACCGATATCTATTAAGCTGTGAACGTTTATTCCTGTAATTATGGGTAATAACGGGTCACGCTGTGATAACGTGCATGTTAGGGAGGAAGCAAGCCGGCCAAAAGGATCGGCTGCTTTTATTATGTGCAGGAAGCACGGTGAACTCGCAGTTGTTTACCAAAATAAATGGAGAAAAATGACACAAGGCAGCAAGTTAGAATTTCCCAGTGTTGGTAGCTTCGATCCGGAAATCTTATCGGCAGTAAAAGATGAAATATGCCTACTCTCCAGTCGTAAGGAGAGAGTGAAGCATATAGATATTCTTAAATTGTGGCAGAAGGAAGGACAGGAACAATGGGGAAGCAGAGGTCTGGCAATACCAGACGCAATCAGCCACAATATAAATGCAACCGCTGCCACAATAGAATCAGCTCCCCCACCCCCATATGTGCCGAAGGGGATAATGACTCATAAGAAAGGTATAAGTAATAATGTATCCGTTGCTAACCTGTACCCTGTCTTATCCCCTTACAAGGAAACCCGAGAGGAAAACGAGCAGCTGTTGGCACTGGCCGTCTCTCATGCAATTAATATGATTGAGGGAAAAGCTCAACCCGCTGTTGAGGCCCCAGCACAGGAGGAGGAGACGGCTGATGCCAACAGCATAGTATTGGACTCAGGTAATGATGTACCACACAGCACAGACACAAATGACTCCCAAGCAGGTCCCAGTAATGCGAATGTGGTACAAACATATCCTATGCGCACACTGGAGGTTCCCTATGGTAAGGCAGACAGAGAGGGTGTGATACCCACCAGAAAGATGACCATGCTAAACCCATGGACACGGTTAGAGCTGCGGTCCATCATTACAGATTTCCCTGACCCAAGGAAAGATCTGGCATTGTGCCGGAAATTTGTAAGGGATCTAGGAAACTCTGATGAGCCCACCAACAAGGATTGGAGAATCATGTTGAGGGCCTGTCTCCCCACTCACATTGACATCCCGAAATTCATTCAGGATAGTGGATTGAAAGTGGACAAGGAGATAAATGATGAGATCAACCAGGAGAATATACGCCTGATTAACTTACAGTTGGGAGTGTATTTTCCTGCAGCAGTAGAATATAGCAAGATTTTCACCATCAAACAGAAAGATGGCGAAACTGCTGCTGATTATTTTACAAAAGCCTTACTGGAGGTATCAAAGTACACTGGTGTCTCCGAGCCTAAGGACGACCCCCACCTGAGGGAGATGATTGTCTCTGTGCTGGTGGAAGGGCTTAGGGAAAACCTGAGAGCCAGAGTCCAAACTTCTTTTCCAAATTGGCGTGGAATGACAGTGGATGCCCTACGGGAA
Source organism: Crinia signifera (assembly GCF_055691185.1). Classification (NCBI taxonomy): domain Eukaryota; kingdom Metazoa; phylum Chordata; class Amphibia; order Anura; family Myobatrachidae; genus Crinia; species Crinia signifera. The sequence continues at coordinate 181,069,582 of NC_139220.1, forward strand.
TCTGCTGTGGACCACGACCGCAACATTAAGAAGCACAGGGAACTGCAAACTGACAAACTGATGATGGTTAGCATCCAAGCCCTTACTAATGCCCCAAACAAAGCTGCATACCAACGAAACACCAGGGACACAGGTAGAAAACCAATTATCTGTTACAACTGCAATGGGGAAGGTCACTACTCAGCTCATTGTAGGTTAGGAAACCCCAGGAATTATCAGACACATAAGCGAGAATGGGAATCTCACAAAGGTGAGACACGGAGATACCCAGCCCCTAGACAATGGGAGGAGACAGACAGGTCACGCAACATGCCTCCTCCCCATCTGATGGCTGACACTGTGCTAAGGGCAACCCAGGTCAGACAATAGGAAACAGGTCATACCTGTATCCTACAGCCAGTTAGATTAACTCAACACCTTAGAGAGGAACCTCAGGTGAAGGTTGATATAGCTGGAGTAAGGCAAACCTTTTTGGTTGATACAGGGGCGGCCAGATCTGTTCTCAACACTCCTCTTCACTTGGGTTTCACAAACCAATCAGTAGCGGCAATTGGGGTAACAGGAAAAATACAACATTACCCACTGACGAAACCAGCGGAGGTTACAATCGGGCCTCTGCATACCAAACACTCTTTTCTGTTGGCTGCAGCAGCCCCGACTAACCTCCTAGGTAGAGATTTACTATGTAAAATGGGATGTGTCATCTATTGCACTCCCGATGAGGTATTCCTAGACACTCCTAAAAATCTTACACAAGAAGTGCAAGATATGCTGGACAGTCCTCAGAGGCTAATGTTGTATTCCACTGTTGTAGAATCAAATCCATCTAGGGTAGCTGAAATTACAGCACAAATACCGAGTTCCCTTTGGACTAAAGATGGACAGGACGCTGGGCTAATGGCAAATGTAGCTCCAGTAGAAATCCGCTTAAAAGAAGGCAGGATAGCCCCAAAAATACCGCAGTACCCTTTAAAACCTGAAGTTGAGCTAGGAGTATTCCCAGTGATCCAACGATTGCTCCAACAGGAAATCCTAGTTAGAACTTCCAGCACGGCCAATAGTCCCATCTTTCCTGTAAAAAAGAGCGGGGGGAGGGGCAACAGACTAGTGCAGGATTTAAGAGGGGTAAACAAAGTAGTTGAGAGCCAATTCCCCGTAGTGCCAAACCCAGCTGTCATCCTAATGCAAATCCCACCTCACTGTACTCATTTCACAGTCATTGATTTGTGTTCAGCGTTCTTCTCCGTCCCTTTGCACCCTGACAGCCAGTATCTGTTCGCCTTTACTTACAGAGGAGTACAGTATACCTGGACACGACTCCCCCAAGGATTCATAGACAGCCCCAGCATCTTCTCCCAGGCCTTGCATGATTGTTTACAATCCTTTCAACCCATGAGTGGTTCGATACTGATACAATATGTTGATGACTTATTGTTGTGTTCTGAGTCACTGGAGTCATCAGTGGATGACACTAGACAGCTGCTGATGCATCTCTCAGAGACAGGACATAAAGTATCAAAGGATAAGCTGCAATTATGCCAGACCAGGGTTAAGTATCTGGGCCACTGCCTTACCCAAGGGCTGAGACACCTCACCGACGACAGAATCCAAGCGATTCAGAACATGGTACTGCCACAGACCCAGCATCAGATCCGTACGTTCCTAGGCATGTGTGGATACTGTCGCAATTGGATCCCAGGATTCTCTATTCTGGCATTACCACTACAAGAGATGGTTTCCTCAACTAAGCCAGATCGGGTCTCTCATACTGAGGAATCTGAGCTGGCTTTCGAGGAACTAAAGGTGAGCCTAACAAAGGCCCCAGCACTGGGAATGCCAGATTATGGGAAACCCTTTGAACTGTACGGAACTGAATCAGGTGGGTGTGCGGCAGGAGTACTTGTACAAAAACATGGTGATGCCAACCGACCAATAGCGTACTACAGTGGCCAGCTGGACACAGTAGCACGCTCACTCCCAACTTGCTTACGAAGTGTGGCTGCAATAGCACAACTAGTAAGTAAGAGTGAGGACGTAGTGTTGGGACACGATTTAACTGTTCATGCTCCCCATGCTGTCTCTGCCCTCCTAAATTCTGCCCAAACACGTCATGTGTCCTCAGCACGGTTCACTAAGTGGGAACTGGCGCTGATGGCCCCAGTAAATATTACCATCAAAAGATGCAACACACTAAACCCAGCCACATTCCTTCCTCATGTGCCCTCCAAGGCACAAAGGGTGGAGGGTGATGGGAATGTTGCTGAATATGGTAAAGCAGAGTTTAGTGAGGGTGAGGACAAACATGATTGCATGACCTACCTGAATCAGACCTTCACAGCACGTCCTGACATAAGCGACAGCCCATTAAGTGAGGTAGACATAACCTTATTCACAGATGGTAGCTGTCATAGACAGACGGACACGGGAGAGCTGTGCACAGGCTACGCAGTAGTAGATGGAGAAGGTATTGTGGAAGCTGAACCCTTGGGACCACCTCACTCAGCACAAGTAGCGGAACTGGTGGCACTGACCAGAGCATGTGAACTGGCCCAACGAAAATCAGTCAACATATATACCGACTCCAGATATGCTTTCGGAGTAGTCCATGATTTTGGAGCCCTATGGCGCCTCCGAAATTTCATGACGGCGGCTGGCACACCAGTGGCGCATGCGACATATATTAGGAGACTTCTGGGAGCTATTCAGCTTCCAGACAGAGTGGCTGTTATCAAGTGCAAAGCTCACACATCAGAGAAGGACCCGGTGTCACTTGGTAACAGCCGCGCTGATGAGGCAGCGAAAAGGGCCGCATGCCCTGTAAATATTTTCACCCATCCTACCAACCTTTGTACACTGAACATGGTATCCACATCCAAACTGATAGACATGCAGAATTTGTGTTCCCCACAGGAAAGAGCAGTATGGAAGTCGAAGGGATGTGGCCAAGAGTCTACCGGACTTTGGAGAGATGGACACGGGAAACCAGTGGCCCCCAGAGCATACCTTCCTAGTCTAGCCGAGGCGGCCCATGGGCTGACACATCTTGGGAAGGAAGGTATGTGCAAGCTGGTAAAAGCCTACTGGTGTGCACCAGGGTTCGCTTCTCAAGCAGGTAGAGTGGCAATGTCATGCCTCACCTGTTTGAGGAAGAACGTTGGAAAAGCCATCCCAACAGAGCCATCCCACATCCCTCCTACAGAAGGCCCTTTCCAGGTAATACAAATCGACTTCATACAGTTACCACCCTGTAGAAATTTGAAATATGTATTAGTTTGTGTTGACATGTTTTCCAGCTGGGTGGAGGCTTTCCCCGCTGCCTCCAACACTGCTACCTTTACAGCAAAGAAAATATGTCAGGAGTTTGTCTGTAGGTTGTTTGATAGACCGTTGGGAAGGACCGTACCAAGTTTTGTTGACCAGCACTACATCAATTAAAGTCGCAGAGAGAGAGACTTGGATACATTCGTCCCACTGCAAGAAAGCCAGTAACCCAGAATCCCAGTGTGCAGAGAGCGAAAGAGAAGAAGTGTCGCTAGAAGCATTGTTTCGGGAACACTGAGAAGCAGCCAAGGTCGAGCAACCTGAGCGAACAAAGGTCCAAGAGCAGAGAAAAATAAAAGTCCCCTGGTAGAGATGATGGAAGGACTCCAAGCAACAGGTTCACAGTTATGCATATATTTCTTTGTTTTCTTTCTGTGTTCTTTTCTTCATCCCAAGATACTCGGTGGCTGCCACATTCTAGAGCGATCGGAGCGGAGTTCTGACAGTGTAATAATGGACCCAGATATGGGTGAGGTAGAATCCCTAAACCAGCTTGAAACTTTGCCCATGACAGGAGAAGGTAAAAGGTATGAGGGAAACGTAGTTCAAGGGTTATGTGATGAGTTATTGTCTGGTGAGTACTGTGTCTGTAGATATTGTCAACCTAAAATGGAAGAAGAATGCATCCAGCGATGTCAGTCGACAAGTAAGGCAACTACAGGCCGACATCCTTTGAGTGATTACCACTCACTAGTGGGTAAGGTCTTAAACCAAACAGAATGCTGGGTGTGTTCACAAGTGTTACATAAAAGGAGTAGTGTAGGCCTAGTCCCATACCCGCTTAATATTTCAGAGATAAGCGTATTAAATAAGGGGAGGCCATTGGATAAGAGATACCTGTATACCAGGTCCCCTAGTCTTAGATTACACCCATACCAAGTGGATAAATCCCTGGTATGTATGAACTTCTCGAGTTCCAGAGCGATTGGTACTTGGGAAGTGACATGGCATAACCAGACAATAACTTACTCCCAGCGTCCAGATGGAGAGCCTATCGATAAAGAATTGTTGTTAAAAATCCGAACCAGTGGGAGACACTATAAATATGTCTACACGGTGAAGAGAAGTAAAATGATGGCCGGCAGAGTATCAGCCGGCTACTGTAATGTAACCCTACAGCCAGAAATCTGTGAGGAACAAGTCAGGGAACAGGGGACGGGGATGTTCTTATGGATAATGTGTGACAAGATCATGAAATACTCTGTCCCTTATTTTCTCCCTGACGATGTTTATTATATTTGTGGTAGGAGGGCGTACAAATGGCTCTCCATGAACTACGTTGGTATTTGTTATTTAGGCAGAGTGTTACCTGAAGTGATGACCCTCACACATGATGAGATGATGAGCATACACAGAGGTATTTCTCCTCCTTACACTCATACCCATTATGATCAAATCCATAAAAGGGATTTAACAATCAGGAAAGAACCCCTAGCTTCTGAAATGATACACGAGTCATTCGGTATCCAACTTCTCATTGCATTAGATATCACCCATACCGCCAGAGGAGTCATAAATTTTAAATATATACAAGCATTAGCCAGCTTGATAGATAACATCACTGAGATTTATGATGACACCTTTAGATACACTGGGAAGGAGTTGCAAGCATATAAAAGAGAGCTAGTCCAACATCGGATGGTGCTGAACTATCTGACAGCTATGACAGGAGGATATTGTGTCACCCTCTCTACACAGTTTGGGGTGAAGTGTTGTACATATATCACCAACAATACTGAAGACCCAGAAGAAATCATCGATCATCGGATGGATGAGATTCTTCAGCTTAAATGGGAATTTAGAAGGGAACATAATATCAGCCTGGCAGAAATAGGTAACAAAGTTAGTGAATGGACCTCCTGGTTGAATCCAATGCACTGGTTCTCTGGTTTAGGAGAATGGGCGCAAGGGATCATAGCTAGCATAGGAAAACTCCTTCTCTGTATCGGTGGTGCCATCATAGTCTTTGTGCTATTGTTCAAATGTTTAAAGGTGGTGACCCGGGGAAAGACAAAACGTACCGAAATCATGAGTGTAAGAACGAGAGATACAGAGGAAGACCAGGGTTTGGTATATGACCCTAGAATCGAAACCACCTCCCTTTAAAGAAACCATATTTGTGAATGTGTATATGTTGTAACCACCCCTGTTTTTATTTTTGTCCCAAAAATTGTACATTATCCTTCGTGACCCTGAGTAGATTGTTCGATAAATGCGGCCCATCGTTTATCCGTGATCCCGGATCGGCCAAGAGCAGATGGTTTACTCCCCTTATATGTTTAATTCATGGATCCCAATTTCTTTGTTAGGATTATGAATTTCTGTATTATCGTGTGAAATGTTTTGTATTGTAACAGTTTTATATTTACTGTTAAAGGGTGGACTATGGAAGTCGAGTTACACACACGCCATTTTAGGATAGTATGGCCGCCATTTTGGTTCGCAGAGTTGCGCAAATAAAGTTTCCATACCCGAGTATGTGTGACAAAGTGGACCAGAAGAGTAGCCATACTATCACACATAAATTCATAAATACATACTGACACTAAGTAAAATATAGTTAAAGGTTTAGAACGCCACACATAGCTTAGTTAGCCCTGCATACATCTGTCTGTATCATGTTTAGTACCGTTCCGTTCCGTTCATTGTGCGAAGTATTCCGGTCATTGCGAATATTCCGCAATATACACGGCTCGACAGTTATGGACATATTCCATATTCCAGGGACAGTTTCTGTTGAAAGTATGTAACAAAGGAATCTAGATGAAACCGGTTCTTATCACTGCTGACGCCGAAACCACCAAACAAAGGACTCTTAAAGTTCACTCCCCTGGACCTAGCCAAACCAGGTGTATCATCTTACCTCCCAATCACAGCTGACCTGACATTCGACCTCTGACCAATAAGAACGGCCTTTGACCTCCCCTTTCTGACCCTATAAGATAGGCGACCCAGAGCAGCCAAAGTCTCTTCGGCACATCTACCTTTCCCTGACTGTCCACCGGGCTATAGTTCATTCCTGAACGATAGCGAGCTCTGACCGGACTACACTTCGCATATTTGATGAGAACGGTAACGGTTGCATTAACGGTATTTATTCTTATTGTATTGATTGGCTGATTGTGTCTTGTATCTGTTTTCTTTCCCCTTAGCAGAGTCTGTTTAGTATTCATTGTTAGTATATTGTATTACTTGTTATACCTGTTTATTCTTATTTCTGTAACCCCCTTTTGTCCATTAGGGACTTAAATACAACCTTTTTACGGAGTTCTTATCTCCTTATTTCTATACAGTGGTCGTGTCTGTTTATTCGCATAATAGCGATAAGGTATATTACGGACACTGTCCTTTAAGGTATATTCGCAGATTAGAGACAAAGTACTGCGAAGGAATCTCTGATTAAGGTATTGGTTCTTGGTGTACATAATACAATAAAAGGTACGCTACGCTGCGCTACGCTTTGTTCGCACGTAGTTAGGTATAAAGGGTACGTTGGTTGCGGACTTATTACGTAACCAACACTTTTCACTTATTGTCACTCTGGTCATATTTAATCGCCATTAACAGGTAGCAGCAAAACGATTTGAATATGAGAAGTGAAAGGTAGAGTACCAAAAGTTGGCTCCTAAACTAAACTTGAAAAATGTAAAAAATAAAAAAAAAATACAATCAATGCACAGGCATCAATGCTATACTGGCACTGTTCGAACCATTGGCGAGATGTACAGTCTGACTTTCCCAGAGGTGCGGGATACCGGCTTTATCAGACATTTTTTTAATGTGGCAATCATTTACAATGCATGGTTTTGCTTTTGAATGATTGCCGCTTTAAAAAAATCCTAGTTCGGTTGGCATCTCGCACCTCCGGCGAATCGGGACTGTATTACATCCCGATGCGTATCTCTTTATGTCTATTATAACATTTATTAGGTTTAACTCTTGTAGTGTTCATTCTAGCATCTTGTATATTACAAAACCTGTGTCGTTTCCTCTTCCCTGCCTGAGGTGTCGCTCTCTGCTGTGGTGCTTCTAGCACAGTGTGGTCTGTATTTCAGCACTGATATGCGGACCAGGCCTGTGCTACAAGCACCATAGCAGAGAGTGACAGTGAAGAGGAATTGCACAGGTTTAGAAAGAGGCAGGGTGCTAGAATAAACACTACTCCTGTTAAAGCAAGAACAATACATAGTTGCAAACAGGACTTGCACTCTCTTGTAACCAATTTGCTTCTATTTTATGTACAAGAAATAAGACAGAATATGATTTGGTGTTACTGCAGTGACGTGCGGTGAGGTCATTGCCTGGGGAGGCACTGACCTCACCACCACCCCCCCGTCCCCACCCCACCCCCCCCCCCACACACCCCCCACAGGCAGCAGAATCCTGTTACCCGGATGGGGTAGAGAGAGTGTGACGCTTTGTCTGGATGCAGCGATTCCGCTGTGAGATGATCCCAGACCGCACGATCCGGTCACAGCGCAGCACATGTAGCTCCTTCTACCCAACATACATGTGGGGAAAATCCGCGGTTAGGGTAGATGAGAAGTGGCTGCAGCTCAGAACGCGATCACGCTGCCTGTCGGCGGGGACAGAGTTGCTTGTTTTACGTGTGCTACACGTCACTATCGCACGTGGAGTCATAGCGTCTGTTGCATATAATGGAATGGCAAGCAAATCAGCATAAATCTATATGTTGTCTGAAAAACGTGCGCATTTAACAGTAAACTGATGATCATCATGCCATTAGAGCACTGAAGTGACAATGGCAGGGTCTGTTATAATGACAATTACAATCCAGGCGTCAGTTTTCAGATTGTGATTAGCTTTAGAATTAAACACAACCAGAACTGCAGCGTGCGTCCGAAACTATATGATACAAATGAGAAACAGAAACTGTTGTACAACTGTTACTAATGTATTGTTCACCCTGGATACATTAGTGCAGTGGTGGCCAACCCGAGGCTCTTGAGCCTCATGCGGCTCTCCCCCTTGTAAAGTGCGGCTCCTGCTCCCACTGCTGCACGCCGCCCTATGTCCGTCCCAGTCCCCACTGCTCCCGGTTCCCTGAATCTCTTCTCCTTCTGAGGGGAGGAGAGCGCGCATTGCGCATCTCTCCTACCCCTTGCTGTGCATCCTTGTGACTGGGCCGTGGCCAGCAGCCAATCAGGAGCCAGCCAGCAAGCTTTGATTGGTGGACGGACCAGTCACAGGGAAGTGAGGGGGGAAGGAGACGTGCGCTGTGCTTGTGTGCTCTCCTCCCCTTCCCTCGGTGCGGTGACATGACAGGAGTCGTACTGCAGGGGAACGCCAGACTGTTCTCTCCCTGCCCGGAAGCAGCTGCAACAATGGTGAGTGCTGCTGCTGGGAAATTTGCACTGTGGGGGCATAGCAGTTTGTGGCACTGTGGGGGCATAGCAGTTTGTGGCACTGTGGGGGCATACCAGCTTTCTGGCACCGTAGGGGCATACCCGGCACCGTGTGGTGCATACCTGGCACCATGGGGGCATATGTATATATGGCACTGCACTATTGGAGGCATATTTGTATCACACCCACCCAAGGGGTCAAAATAGACTACACCCCTTTTTTTTGGCACATGCGCCTTCGGTGCGCTCATGATGTCGGCTCTTTAGCTTGACTACCGATATTTTTCGGCTCTTTACCTCTGACCGGTTGGCCATCCCTGCATTAGTGGATACAATCTCTAACAAAGTTCTATTCAATGACCACAGCCTATAACTCATATGAGGAACAAAGAGGACTATTTTACATCTGGATAGTAAGGAAGGAGGTTTTAAAGAAAGGGTTTCTCGTGGAAATAATGAATGTACACGATCTTTCACACCCCAATGTATTGGGACTCTCCTCACCTTTATTTAACTGCTCTGGTGCCCTCTGGAGTTCCGTGGTATTTGTCAATTTCAATCAAACAGCTGCACCCAAGGCTTCTCGATGATGGACTTAGCGTGGGGAGGGGGTATTGGTGATGGACCTCCGGTATATGTGACCCCCCCTCCCCTCCCCTCCCCTCCCACCACCCGGCAGACTCAACTGTCCTCGGCGGTGGCGGCGGCCAGTCCTCTCGGCGGGTGAGTGACATCTTCTGCTTTCTCCCTGCAGGCGCCGGCCGAACTCCCCGCTGCCCGCGCTGCTGCATGTGTGATTGGACAGCGGATCCAGCACTGGATCTGCTGGCCCAATCACATCTGGGGGCGTGCGTTTATACTGGTGCCGCTGTCATTGCGGCATCAGTATAAGTGCCGCTTCCCCATTCATTTTCAATGGGCTTTTACAGCCCATTGCTGCGCCCTGCCCCCTGCCCACCCCTACCCGCCCCCCGCTGCCCGGTGTTTTAATGTTAACAGCGGGAGGCACCTCTCCCGCTGCCTCCCACTCTCACATGCAGCAGTGGGAGGCAGCCGGAGAGGTAGAAATGATTAAAATAGTAAAAGAAGATATATAAATATCTTCTTTTTATTATTTTCATCATTGTGACAGGGGAGGCTCTGCCTCCCCTGAATGCACGTCCCTGTGTTACTGGTTACAGCACTGTTTTTACATATCACCTTTGCATCATTTTATAAATGCCACTCTCATTCTCCTGATAAATGCTACTCGTCATTCCTCATAAATATTTACATGAGGAGGACAGGCAGCGCTAATACTGTATGGCTAATATCACTCACACATGACAGCATTGCCAGTTCAGCCACAGATCTATCATAGCCTCCTCGGTGTGCATAATAAAATGAAAAAATATAATTTAAGATAATGCTTTATTCATGAGCTGTAGCTTGCTTTCAAACTGGTGTAGGCTATTGCAAACAGTAATGCGAAAGTGGAAAAGGTCATATGTCATTCTATTGGAAGACAAAATCAGCCACAATGGGTTTCCAGTAATAAACATTTAATACAATCCCCACCATATGAAAGGAAAACACTCACCACCATGAAGTACAGCACACAGTCTGCTGAACAAATGGTTTCAAACACGAAGGTGATCCTACCCAACTCGGCTCCATTTGCTCCCGTCATTGATGTGGGAGGTCTGAAAAATGTAAAGGAAACATGAAAAATATTTACATTTTGCAAGAGTTTATTTTAATTTATTTTTCCATTTTTTTTTTTTCTAGTTCGGCATATATATACCCTAGACTTGCATGATATATCTTCCTGTAAGTGCACACTATATATAATATGTTTTCATGTGCATCATAAATATATACATTAAATATAACAGGAAAGATAGGGCTTTGGGATAAATATAGGCCCTTATTCTGATCGATGCGGTTTTTCCCGCTTGCGTACGGGCCGCCGATGTTTATCTTCTGCGCATGTGCAGAGGTCACTCTGCGCATGTGCAGGCGATTTCGCCGCAAGGATTCTCTATACGCCGCACAGGGGGGCGTAGAGGGGCGTGAGGGGCTACTTCTCCTCATTACCCTATGCATACGCCCCGCGTTTCATGGGCGTTCCCATGCAAACGCGGGGCGTATGCATGGTAATGAGGCCATGACGCGTGGGTACGGGGCGGGCATCTGACATCGCCGGATGTCAGCTGCCCGCCCCCATACAAGATTTCACACGGACAAGTGTCCGTGTGGTCTTGTGTTGCGGGACCTGGTGGAGCGTGCGGCCCTGCATTCGATGTTCGGCGACCATCGAATGCAGGGGCTGCTCCCACCATGGAGGAGGCGTATCCCCGTCCAATTTCATGCGGATCGCCACATATCCGCGTACGGACGGCAGGTGGCGATCCGTATGGAAGGCGGGGATTCGCCTGCACGGTCGGAGCCGCATATGCGGCTCCGGCCGCACCAACCAGAATAAGGGCCATAGAGTCATAATAAAGAAAAGTAACTTACTTAAATCCTGGGATATGCATATTCAGGAGCAGGTAATCATTGTCTGAACCCCCAGACCCACTCTGTACATGATCTCCGGCAACTTCCCAACCTGCAGAAAATATACTTTAATGTAAATTGCACATCTCTACGACAATCTTCTAAGACAAATATTTGTATTATAGTAAAGTTAAAAGTAGGTAAAATATGGAATGGTACTTGTGTATTATCACGGCGCCCCCGATATTAAGTCGCACATCGCATCGCATGCCATACACTGGATGCACACCGATGCGATTTAAAATTGTATAAGCCCCCTATACGATTTTAAATTGTTAAGCACCCTAATGGGTGCTTATAAGCACCCTAATGGGTGCTTGCAATGTTAAATGCATCCCCACGCCACCCCCAGTATGAACGCCAACCCGAAGCGCGGCGAGCGCAGTGAGCCCGCGAGGGGCAGCGGTACGCGTCCTCCGACCTTTTTATACCCCCACTATTCACGTCGGTGTAGAGTTGAATTTATATAGTGTGGCGAGCGCAGCGAGCCCCGCGAGGGGACGCGTATTACTTTACAAGTATTCCGCGGCCCCTCGCGGGGCGCGCTGCGCTCTCGACGCTTCGGGCTCGGTAGCTCGCTGCGCTTGCAACACTATATAAAGTCAACTCCACGCCGACGTGGATAGTGGGGGTATGAAAAGGTCGGAGGACGCGTACCGCCGCCCCTCGCGGGCTCGCTGCGCTCCCCACGTTTCGGGTTCACGTTCATAGTGGGGGTGGCATGGGGGTACATTTAACATTGTAAGCCCCCATTAGGGTGCTTATTCAATTTAAAATCGCATCGCATCGCATTGTATGGCATTGTATGCCATATTCAATGCTATACAATTTTAACATTGTATGACATCGGGGGAAATCTCGTCGCATCGCATACCATCGCATGCCTTATGGTCTGCGATGCGATGGGCGCCGTGATAATACACAAGTACCTATGGAACATAGTAAATTACCATGATCTCCCCGCGGACACATAGGGCAGACAGGAGCGATCTCCGGCGGCTTAAGAAATTGATGGCTTCAGTAGCACCAGTGCATGTGGTTACACGGATACAGTGAGCAGCAGAAGGCTCTTTTACTATCTAAGTCAGTGGTTCCCAACCCTGTCCTGTTGGGGGTACTTGAGGACCAGGGTTGGGAACCACTGATCTAAGTGATAAAAAGGAGAGTGATAAACCACCAGTCAGCGAATCAGCTCCTTTCTGTCATTTTTCAAACCCAGCCTGTAACATGGCAGTTAGAAACTGATGGTTTATTACTCTCCATTTTATCACTTTTTAAGCTTAATACATATGGCCCTAAATACTGTCTGATACCTTAAGCCAGTGCTTCCCAACCCTGGTCCTCAAGTACCCCCAACAGTGCACGTTTTGCAGGTCTCCACACAGAATCAGTGAAATAATTAGCTCCACCTGTGGATCTTTTATAATGTGCCTGAATAATCTGTGCACCTGCTGGGTGACCTGGAAAACGTGTACTGTTGGGGGTACTTGAGGACCAGGGTACCACTGGGAACCACTGCCTTAAGCTGCCCATACACATGCCGATCCTGGCATGCGTTCTGGGCTTAAATAGCATCCATCACATTGCATTGCATGCCTTGTGCTTGCCTTGTGCATGCAATGCGATGCAATGTGATGAAAAGCAAGTACAAAAAGTATGTGCAGCACATACTTTTTGTACTGTGCGATGAGGTGCCGTGGGAGCGCGCACCTCAAAGCACACATCGCACCGCCGAGATTGCAGCGTGTATGGGCGGCATAAAGCTGATACTAACTGGCTGAAATTTTGCTACACAAACATTTGAATTGCTTCAACTCTGAAAATCTATTTTGACAGAGACTTCATGTGACAGAAACTACAAACATACTATCAGGGGCGGGCTGGGCCGGGGGGCAGGGTGCCATGTGCCCCCCCGGGCCGCTCTGTCACATACTGCCGCGGAGGGGCCGCCAGGTGGTCAAGCACCAGCTATTGCTCACCCCCTCTTTCTGTATACGGCGCCGGCCGCGGCCTTCAATACATGGCCGCGGCTACCAGAACATGGCCGCCATCCTCCTGCTTGAGGACATGTCCGGCGTTATTAGGGGAGGGCCGAGTAACATGATGCCGTCGCCTACCCATGCGTCTGACGGTGACCTGACATGGAGGAAGAGCTGGCGGGCGGAGGATGTGGCTGCGGCACAGAAAGCAGGGCAGAGAGGCAGGAGCCATAGCAGTGCGGTTCAGACCTGGAGACTGGAAAATTTGCGGTGAGATTGGTGTCCTGCCATTATTATGCAGGGGGAGCAGCCTGTGGTGACCTGTTATTATTATATAGGAGCAGCCTGTAGTGTCCTGTTATTATTATACAGGAGGAGCAGCCTGTGGTGACCTGTTATTATTATTATTATACAGGGGGAGCAGCCTGTGGTGACCTATTATTATTATCCCCTTCCCGACATTTGACGTACATGTACGTCATGGCCGGGATGTACTTCCCGACACATGACGTACATGTACGTCATGACTTCAAAGTGCCACCGCGTCTACAGACGCGGTGACAGAGGGACGATGTCTGCTGTCCCTGACAGCAGACATCTTCCCTCATTGCCCAGGGGGGGCAGCGTAACCCCCCCCCCCCCGTTCGGCGATCGCTGTGATTGGCTGTTCAATGTGAACAGCCAATTACAGCGTTTTCTGTGTACCGGCGAATAACGTTTGCCGGTGACACAGGGATCGGTGGTGATTGGTGCTGTAAAGTACAGCACCAATCACCACCGGGTGTAAGGGTGACACTGGTGTCACCCCCACCTCACCCCACCTGCCACCAAAAGGCTGTGATTGGTCCGTCGGACCGACGGACCAATCACAGCCATTTCACCTCAAATGAGGTAACGGAGACAGCCCTGCAGCCGCCATTCCGGTCAGGAACAGCGTGCAGAGCGGTCTCCGTGCCCATCTGTGCCCTATACTGACCTGATCGTTGGTGGCATCCGTGCTACCAGCTCCTGGTGTGACTTCCTTGTGACTTCCTTGTGTTGCTGCTGCTGCTGCTGCAGCAGCGTCATTGAGGCAGAGATTTAAATTGTGTGATATTATTTTGTGCTATAATTTTGTATCTGCTCCCCCCTGCTGCCCCCCTTTTGTGCTGATCACTATAAACTGAGTGATCAGCACCTTTTTTTGGGGTGCAGGTTTTTTTTTTTTTTATATATATATACCCTGTCAGATTGCACCCACAGTTGTGTGCCTGCTGCCCCTCACTGCTAATCAGTGTTGCATCACTGTGTTGCATCACAGTGTTGCATCACTGATCAGCAGTTTGTTTTTTTTGGAGAGTGCTGTGGGGTTTTGTTTTTACACCCACGTTGCTTTTGTGGGTGTCCTGTGGCCGCTGAGCGCTGATCAGTGACGTACATCACTGAACAGCATTTTTGGCACAGGGTTGATATAATTTTTTTTCAGCAGTTTTTTTTAATTGCTTTTTTTTTGGAGAGTGCTGTGGTTTTGTTTTTTTTAATTGTTTTTACACCCACGTTGCTTTTGTGGGTGTCCTGTGGCCGCTGAGCGCTGATCAGTGACGTACATCACTGAACAGCATTTTTGGCACAGGGTTGATATAATTTTTTTTCAGCAGTTTTTTTTAATTGTTTTTTTTTTGGAGAGTGCTGTGGGTTTTTTTTTTAAATTGTTTTTACACCCACGTTGCTTTTGTGGGTGTCCTGTGGCCGCTGAGCGCTGATCAGTGACGTACATCACTGAACAGCATTTTTGGCACAGGGTTGATATAATTTTTTTTCTGCAGTTTTTTTTAATTGTTTTTTTTTGGAGAGTGCTGTGGTTTTTTTTTTTTTAATTGTTTTTACACCCACGGTGCTTTTGTGGGTGTCCTGTGCCCGCTGAGCGCTGATCAGTGACGGACGTTACTGACCAACATCTGTGCTAAATTTTTGGCGCAGGAGCTTTTTTTTTTTCTTTTAAACTTACACGTGTTAAAGCACTACATATACACTACATACCCCCCGTGTTGAAATAAAGTTTGTACCCCCCCCCCCTACACTATACACGTGTTGAAACACTACACTTAAAAATAATAAAAATGTCCCAATCATCGCAAAGACTGTTTTCAGCGGAGGAGGCATATGCCATGCTTGCCTCTGACACTGACACAGCCAGTGAAGTAAGCGATGAATTGGCATTTGTCTTAAGCTCCTCTTCCTCCTCTAGTGATGAGGGACCCCCTCAAAGACGCCCCCGTAGAGCAGCTGAGACCCCCCCCCCCAATGATTGATCTCGTATGGACCCCACCACCAGACAATTTTGAGCCCCAGGTTCCTGAGTTTTTGGCCAACCCAGGAATCCAATTTGATAGTACAGGCCTTAAAGAAATTGACTTTTTCAAAGTCTTTTTCTCTGATGATTTTATAAATTTAATGGTGGACCAAAGTAATTTATATGCCCAGCAGTTTATTGCCCAAAACCCCACGTCATCATTTGCTAGGTGGACCCCTGTAGATGCAGTAGAGATGATGACGTTTTGGGGTCTGGTGTTACATATGGGCATAGTTAAAAAGCCAGAAATTAGGCAATATTGGAGTACAGATGTTCTGTACAGCACCCCACTTCATCGTATGGCCATGACCCGGACTCGTTTTGAGACGATCCTTAAATTTTTGCATTACAACGATAATGCACAGTGCCCACCCAGAGATGATCCCACCTTTGACCGGCTATTCAAAGTCAGGCCGGTCATTGATCATTTCAGCGCCAAATTTGCTGAGATTTACATCCCCTAAAAATTCATTTGTGTGGACGAGTCACTTATACATTTTAAAGGAAGGGTTAAATTCCGCCAGTACCTTCCCAATAAGAGGGCAAGGTATGGCATAAAAATGTATAAGCTGTGCGAAAGTACCTCAGGGTACACCCACAGGTTTAGGGTATATGAAGGGAAGGACACAAGAATTGAACCACCAGAATGCCCCCCCTCCCTCGTAGGTGTTAGTGGAAATATTGTCTGGGATTTAGTGCACCCCTTCCTGGATAAAGGTTATCACCTCTATGTGGATAACTTTTACACCAGCATCCCCCTGTTTAAGGCCCTTGGTTCAAGAGGTACAGCAGCTTGCGGTACTGTGCGCAAGAACCAAAGAGGCCTCCCAAAAACGCACGTTGCCCAATTACTGAGAAAGGGTGAAAGCAGGGGAATATGCACCGAAAATATGTTGTTGGTCAAATATAAGGACAAGAGGGATGTCCTTATACTGACAACAATTCACGGAGACAGTACCACCTCTGTCCCTGTACGAGGTACCAGTACCCACACCTGAAAACCTATTTGTATCCTAGATTACAATAAGTACATGGGCGGAGTGGATCTTTCAGATCAGGTACTGAAGCCATACAGTGCCCTGCGGAAAACAAAAATATGGTACAAGAAGCTGGCCGTGTATATCATCCAGATGGCACTGTATAACGCTTACGTACTATTCCGTTCTACCAGCCAGACGGGGACATTTATGCACTTTCATGAGGAAGTCATAAAGGGCCTAATATTTGGGAACCAGCAGGCAGAGGGCCCCAGTACTTCTAGTACTGGCCCCAGTACTTCTAGTACTGGCCCCCGTATTGTATCAGGGCAGCATTTTCCAAACGAAATCCCCTCCACTGGAAAAAAGGGCAGGACACAAAAAAGGTGCAAAGTTTGCTATAAAAAGGGAATACGAAAGCAAACTATTTTCCACTGTGAAACTTGCCCCGACAAACCCGGCCTATGTATGAAGGAGTGCTTTAAAATATACCACACATCTATGGATTATTAGGTTCATCATTTCACCGTGCTTCGGGGGTCTTGCTAATGCGACATAGCACCCACCATTCATTCCACCAGAATCTATGCTGCAAAATCCAAATATCACTCCTTCCCTTCTGAGTCCTGCCATGCACCCAAATGGTATTTTTTGGTCACATATGAGGCATTGCCGTACTCGGGAGAAATTGGGGCACAGATTTTGGGGTGCTTTGTCTCCTTCATTCCTTGTGAAAATGAAAAATTTGGAGCCAGAACTGCATTTTTGTGTAAAAAAATGTAATTTTTCATTTTCACAGCCCAGTTGTACCACAATTGGTGAAACCCCTGGGGGTTAGAAATGTACACTATACCCCTAGATGAATTCCCTGAGGGGTGTAGTTTGCAAAATGGGGTCACTTGTGGGGGGGTTCCACTGTATTGGTGCTTCGGGGGTCTTGCTAATGCAACATAGCACCCACCATTCATTCCACCAGAATGTGTGCTGCAAAATCCAAATATCACTCCTTCCCTTCTGAGTCCTGCCATTTTTGGTCACATATGAGGCATTGCCGTACTCAGGAGAAATTGGCGCACAGATTTTGGGGTGCTTTGTCTCCTTCATTCCTTGTGAAAATTAAAAATTTTGAGCCAGAACTGCATTTTTGTGTAAAAAATTTAATTTTTCATTTTCACAGCCCAGTTGTACCACAATTGGTGAAACCCCTGGGGGTTAGAAATGTACACTATACCCCTAGATGAATTCCCTGAGGGGTGTAGTTTGCAAAATGGGGTCACTTGTGGGGGGGTTCCACTGTATTGGTGCTTCGGGGGTCTTGCTAATGCGACATAGCACCCACCATTCATTCCACCAGAATCTGTGCTGCAAAATCCAAAAATCACTCCTTCCCTTCTGAGTCCTGCCATGCACCCAAATGGTATTTTTTGGTCACATATGAGGCATTGCCGTACTCGGGAGAAATTGGGGCACAGATTTTGGGGTGCTTTGTCTCCTTCATTCCTTGTGAAAATGAAAAATTTTGAGCCAGAACTGCATTTTTGTGTAAAAAATGTAATTTTTCATTTTCACAGCCCAGTTGTACCACAATTGGTGAAACCCCTGGGGGTTTGAAATGTACACTATACCCCTAGATGAATTCCCTGAGGGGTGTAGTTTGCAAAATGGGGTCACTTGTGGGGGGGTTCCACTGTATTGGTGCTTCGGGGGTCTTGCTAATGCAACATAGCACCCACCATTCATTCCACCAGAATGTGTGCTGCAAAATCCAAATATCACTCCTTCCCTTCTGAGTCCTGCCATGCACCCAAATGGTATTTTTTGGTCACATATGAGGCATTGCCGTACTCGGGAGAAATTGGGGCACAGATTTTGGGGTGCTTTGTCTCCTTCATTCCTTGTGAAAATGAAAAATTTTGAGCCAGAACTGCATTTTTGTGTAAAAAAATGTAATTTTTCATTTTCACAGCCCAGTTGTACCACAATTGGTGAAACCCCTGGGGGTTTGAAATGTACACTATACCCCTAGATGAATTCCCTGAGGGGTGTAGTTTGCAAAATGGGGTCACTTGTGGGGGGGTTCCACTGTATTGGTGCTTCGGGGGTCTTGCTAATGCAACATAGCACCCACCATTCATTCCACCAGAATGTGTGCTGCAAAATCCAAATATCACTCCTTCCCTTCTGAGTCCTGCCATGCACCCAAATGGTATTTTTTGGTCACATATGAGGCATTGCCGTACTCGGGAGAAATTGGCGCACAGATTTTGGGGTGCTTTGTCTCCTTCATTCCTTGTGAAAATGAAACATTTTGAGCCAGAACTGCATTTTTGTGTAAAAAAATTTAATTTTTCATTTTCACAGCCCAGTTGTACCACAATTGGTGAAATCCCTGGGGGTTTGAAATGTACACTACACCCCTAGATGAATTCCCTGAGGGGTGTAGTTTGCAAAATGGGGTCACTTGTGGGGAAGTTCCTAACTTTTAGCATCTTATGGTGCCTAGAATCCTACATGGTGCCTAAAAAATAATCTCATAAAAAGGAGGCTCCAAAATCAAGTAGGTGCTCCTTCTATTATGAAGCCTGTGGTTTGGTCAACGTGCACACTAGGGCCACATATAGGATATTTATGAAAACAAAAGAATTGGGGGAATCCATTTTTAGTCACATTTCTCTAGTAAAATCTACTGTGTTCCTTAGAAAAATTTATTAATATTGAAAATCTGCAAAAAAAATGAAATTTTGAAATTTCACCTACACTTTGTTTTAATTCCTGTGAAACACCTAAAGGGTTAACAAACTTCCAAAATGCTGTTTTGAATACTGTGAGGGGTGCAGTTTTTGAAATGGCATTATTTATGGGGGTGTCTCACATACAAGTCCCTCAAAGTCACATCAGAACTGAACTGGTCCCTAAAAAAATCAGTGTTTGAAATTTTCTTGAAAATTTGAGAATTTGCTATTCATATTTTAAGCCTCCTAGTGTCCAAAAAAATTAAAAGGAGGTTGAAATAATGATGGAAACATAAAGTAGACATATGGTCTATGTTAGTTATTAACTATTTTGAGTGGTATGATTATTTGTCTCACAAGCAGAAAATTTAACATTTTGCAAATTGCAAAATTTTCAATTTTTTTACGACATTTTGGTATTTTTCACAAAAAAACACAGACTGTATCGACCCAAATTTACCACTAACTTGAAGTACAATGTGTCACGAGAAAACAATCTCAAAATCACTGGGATAAGTAAAAGCAAAAAAAAGTTATCCCCACTTAAGTGATACCTGTCAGATTTGAAAAAAAGGGCTCTGTCAGGAAGGCAAAAACAGGCTGCGGTGGGAAGGGGTTATATAGGAGGAGCAGCCTGTGGTGACCTGTTATTATTATTATTATACAGGGGGAGCAGCCTGTGGTGACCTGTTATTATACAGGGGGAGCAGCCTGTGGTGACCTGTTATTATTATACAGGGGGAGCAACCTGTGGTGACCTATTATTATACAGGAGGAGCAACCTGTGGTGACCTGTTATTATTATTATACAGGAGGAGCAGCCTGTGGTGACCTGTTATTATTATTATACAGGGGGAGCAGCCTGTGGTGACCTGTTATTATTATTATACAGGGGGAGCAGCCTGTGGTGACCTGTTATTATTATTATTATTATTATACAGGGGGATCAGCCTGTGGTACCTGTTATTATTATACAGGGGGAGCAGCCTGTGGTGAACTATTATTATACAGGAGGAGCAGCCTGTGGTGACCTGTTGTTATTATTATTATACAGGGGGAGCAGCCTGTGGTGACCTATTATTATATAGGAGGAGCAGCCTGTGGTGACCTGTTATTATTATACAGGGGGGAGCAGCCTGTGGTGACCTGTTATTATTATGCAGGGGGGGCAGCATGGGGTGACCTGTTATTAATATACAGGAGGAGCAGCCTGTGGTGACCTGTTATTATTATTATTATTATACAGGAGGAGCAGCCTGGGATGACCTGTTATTAATATACAGGAGGAGCAGCCTGTGGTGACCTGTTATTAATATTATTATACAGGGGGAGCAGCTTGTGGTGACCTGTTATTATTATTATACAGGGGGAGCAGCCTGTGGTGTCCTGTTATTATTATTATACAGGGGGAGCAGCCTGTGGTGTCCTGTTATTATTATTATACAGGGGGAGCAGCCTGTGGTGACCTGTTATTATTATTATACAGGGGGATCAGCCTGTTGTACCTGTTATTATTATACAGGGGGAGCAGCCTGTGGTGAACTATTATTATACAGGAGGAGCAGCCTGTGATGACCTGTTGTTATTATTATTATTATTATTATTATTATTATTATTATTATTATTATACAGGGGGAGCAGCCTGTGGTGACCTGTTATTATTATACAGGGGGGAGCAGCCTGTGGTGACCTGTTATTATTATACAGGGGGAGTAGCATGGGGTGACCTGTTATTAATATACAGGAGGAGCAGCCTGTGGTGACCTGTTATTATTATTATTATTATACAGGAGGAGCAGCCTGGGGTGACCTGTTATTAATATACAGGAGGAGCAGCCTGTGGTGACCTGTTATTAATATTATTATACAGGAGGAGCAGCCTGTGGTGACCTGTTATTATTATTATTATACAGGGGGAGCAGCCTGTGGTGACCTGTTATTATTATACAGGGGGAGCAGCCTGTGGTGTCCTATTCTTTTGATACAGGCAAACAGCTTGTACTGTCCTATTCTATTTTTATACAGGGGAGCAGCTTGTGATGTCCTGTTCTTTTTATGCAGGGGGAGCAGCCTGTAGTGCCCTGGTATTATTATAGATGATGAGCAGCTTTTGGTGTCCTACTGTTATTATATAGGGGGAGCAGGTTTTTTTTTTTTTTCCCAACCCTCAGCCGCCACCCACCTCACCTCTGAAGGGGCAAATGTTTTAAGTTTCGTTTTTGTTTTTTGACCATGGGTGACGATCTTAGCTCTGCCCTCTTACTTAATTATTCTCCACCCACTAACGGCAATGTGTTATTTTTTTGGGGGGAGGGGGGCTCCCCCGGGTCACCGCCACCTCGCCGCCGGTCCCCGCCACACTCTCCCACCAGTCAGATGTAGCGCCGCTCACCAATGGGGGTGGTCTGGCGGGCCCCGGTGGATGAGCGGCGCTACATCTGTACAAAGCAAACGGATACGGCCGTGCTGCTGTGCATAGGCCGTATCATAGTCAGTGAAACTTGCTTGTGTGTGGCTGTTGTGCTGCAAGTGATAGCTGAGCTCATTCAAGTATCTACAGTATAATCAACTCCAGGCCTAATCTTTTTTTATTAATACAGATTTTTTAAACAAAAAACTCCATTTAACGATGCACTGTTACTTATGGGCCATTGCTCTGGACTTGCCCCCCAGGCTAAAAGTTGCCAGCCAGCCCCTGCATACTATGCTGGTTGATCGGGAACCAGCTACTGTTTAGTTATTTTTTTTTTGTACTGATTCCACTACGTTAGATGACTACTGTTTGGATATTACTATCCAAGCCTCCTCTACTCTCATATAAACAAGCAAACATAGGGGTAGATGTATGAAGCAGTGATTGGGGAGAAGTGAACCAGAGGAGAAGTGGCCCATGGCAACCAATCATCTGCTCTGTATAATTTTATATTATGCAAATTATAGATGTTACTTCAGTGCTGATTGGTTGCCATGGCCACTTCTCCTCTGGCTGACTTCTCCTCTCTTATAACTGCTTCATACATCTACCCCATAATATGATAGGAGCTGGTTGGCTGGTACTTTATTTTTCTCCACCTTATAACTTTTTAAAGCTTAATACATCTATCATATGTGAGCAAAGTCTCGCAGGTCCCTAAAGGTGCCTATACATGGGTCATTGTATGGGTGTGATGCGCTGTGCACTCCTCTGTACATTCCATTGCCCAGCAGATCAGTATGTGCTGCCTGTACTTTTTGAACTAGATTGCATTTATGTATTCCAAACACAAGATGCTTTACTAGATGCAATGAGATCTAGTTCAAAACGCACAGTGCGCTGAGAATGGGCACCTTAACAGATTTTCTGGAGTGGAGGTCAGAAAGTGAATAAGAAAATAAATGGGTCAGGATGCCCAGTGGCATAGGGCCAGATGCACTGTGATAAAATGGAAAGTGATAAACCACCAGCCAATCAGCTGCTGCCTGACATTTTTCAAACACAGTCTGTGACATGGCAGTTAGGAGCTGATTGGCTGGCTGTTTATCACTCTCCTTTTTATCACTTTCGAAGCTTAGTGCATCTGGCCCATAAAGACTGTTCATAAGAGAAATAGAAGAAGGAGAGATGACTATTTTCCTTACAGTACAGTTGACCATTGATAACTTTGTGAGGTCAGGAGCCTTACCTAAATCATTCCTTTTGAACACTTTGAGAAGCTGCCAGAATTTGAACTCTAAACACTGACCCTAATTGTCTTTTTTACTTGGGACACTAAATATTAGCACTATAATGTCTTATTAACCTTATTTATTTATTATTAACAGTTTCTTATATAGCGCACACATATCCCACAGCGCTTTATAGAGAATATGTGAACATTCACATCAGTCCCTGCCCCAGTGGAGCTTGCGATCTATATTCCCTACCACATGTACATGCACATACAGACATTCTAGGGTTAATTTGTTGGGAGCTAATTAACCTACCAGTATATTTATGGAGTGTGAAGGAAACCAGAGTACCCGGAGGAAACCCACGCAAGTACGGGGAGAATATACAAACTCCACAGCCGTGGTGGGAATCAAACCTATGACCTCAATGCTGTGGGGCAGTAATGCTAACCATTACGCCATACGTACTGCCCCATATAGACCTTATAGACCTTATATAACCTTATAGAGCTGATTAGTCCTAAAGAGGGATATTTAAATTGTGTGTTACTTTGTTTTATTTGTAAAGCTAGTTCAAATAAAAGCAGTTGTAAAAAAATAAAATAAAGGATTTACCAAATTATTTATTTTACATGTGCATCAAACAGTGCTGTTGCTACTTGTTCAAATAAATAATAAGGATTATCCAGCAGGGGGAGACATTATACTGGAAATGATGCCCAGACCTTCTCCATGGCTCTTCTCTATCTGTTTACAGTGGACAATAAAGCTCAGGACTGCCTAATCTTCCTTCATTGATTAGTGATAAGCTATTCCATATATATAGTGCATATACAAAAGGTGCGTGTTCTTAGCCGCTGCTTACCATTCATTCCATCGCACTTGGAATTTCCTACATTGAAGCAGGAAGTCTTCATATTGCCGGGGAGGATGTTCCACCACTTATACTCATAGCCGAGAATCGGCTCTGTTCCAGCGGGACACTGTTTACACTCTACAGGAAAAATGAACATAAAAAGTCACAATATGGTTTGACAAAATAAGCCTAATTTTGAGCTTGAATCTTAGCATCAGCAATGTCTCCCGTGAGAGTGAAACAATTCTTCCTTGCATTTAGATTTAATTGAAATATATACTCAGAAGTGTAATAAAATTGGGACTGCACTTTTGCACTTTTATGCCTCCCGGGATTTGTTACATGTTTTTTGGCCAATGTCACTAAGCACAATAATCCTCTTACCCTGTATTCCATCAGAAAATGTACCAAATGGACAGGGAGAACAGGCAGATGTTCCATTGCTGTAAAAGCCTGGATTGCAGGGTGGGCAGTTTTCCTTCTGCCCAGATGCTGGAAGCTGGATAGCATTGGTCAGATCTTCTTTGCAAATCTTCGGCTCAATCCATTTATACAAAATCTGTGTCTGAACGAGAGACACACAAAAAAATACACATAAAATGTATATAGTATGTATATCTGTGTAATACTGCTTTCACATTGCAGAAATGGGTAATGACACGGTATTCTTAAATGGGACTTTAAAACGGGTCTGAGCCTTGAGACCTTTCACATTGCAGGTGAAAACCGTTTTAAAAATCATTTAATACCATTCAAACATTCAACCCGTTTAACCCCCAAGGGACACGTTTCAAGCCATTGAAATAGAGCTGTTCAAACTGCCAAAAAAACGGCTTTAAAACGTGTAGGACTGCTTTTTAACCGTGTTGAAATACCGGTTAACTTTAACCGGTAAATCAACTCTGGCACTTTCACATTGCAGCCTTAAACGTTTTAAAATGAAAAAAAAAACGGCAATATACCGTTTTAAAAGTGCGATGTGAAAGGGGTATAACATGGTTTACAGGATTCAATTATTGTTTATATTATTTTTACATTTAAAACATTCGCTACCTCTGTCAAAGTAATCACAATCTGAACGTAATGTTACACAAAACAGTCATCTATAATCAGGGCTACTTTTGAGCCGGAACGGTCCGGAACACCGTTCCTGAAGGTCATATTAAAAATGACGTCATCAGGAACGGCGTTCCGGAACCTGATCCAGGACGCCCAGCACCGTCAGCCGATTGCCTGCCCGCTCCCCCCGCTCTCTGTTCTGCTGCTCCCCCTGCTCGCTGTTTACCGGCGTATACTACAGGAGAGAGACGTGCTGCTAGGTAACATACACGTCTCACGCTGGACCGCTAGCCAATGGGCGCCTGCAGTCCAGCAGCCAATCAACTGGTGGCTGCTGGACCGGGAGCGCCTATTGGCTAGCGGTCCAGCAAGAGATGTGAATTTTACGCCTCTCTCCTCAGTCAGCAGAAGCTCCGGCGGCAGCGGTCCTTAGCGCGGGGAAGCTGCCACTTTTAGAAGAGGCAGCCGCAGCACTGAGTGGGTGATCTGAAGTCCCGGTGGCAGGGGCCCTTGGCGGGGGAACAGAGGAGGCGGCAGCAGCAGCACTGAGCGGGGGAGGAGAAAACCCAGCGGCAGCGGCCTTGAACTTGGGAGCATGGACCAGGTCTCCTCTGGAGGTACTGTTGAGTAGATCCAAATGTAAAGGTTCACATTTTACTGTATGTGGAGGAAGTGCAGATAGGGTATATTAGAATGTACAATATGTCTTTCACAGACTGGCTCTCCCTCTCCCCCTCAGCACCCTCCTTTATCTCTCTCTCCCACTGTATATTTTCCCCCCACCTCAGTGCCTCTTCTTTCTTTTCCTCCTCCTCCTCAATCCCTCCTCACTTTTTCTCCATCTATGCTCCCACTCCATATCCATCTCTTCTTTTTCCCTTCTCCCTTGCTCCCCCCCTCTCCCCTGCGCTCCCTCACTTTCCCTCCTCTCTTTCTCTCCATCTATGCACCCCAAACCCCCTCCATCTCCTTCCTCTCCCCCCCCCCCATCCTCCTACACCTCTTACCTCTCACTCTTGTGCTCCCTTACTTACTTTCTTTCCTCTCTTTTTCTCGATCCTGTGCTCCCCCTCCATTTACCCCACTCTCTATACTCTGCTCTCTATTTCTCCCTCCTGTGCTTGCCCCATCTCCACTCCTTCCACTCTCCATTAAGCTTAAGCTCCCCTTCTCTCCTTTTTTTTCCTCCATCCTGTGCTGTGTTTGCCGCTCACTCTTTCTTCTGCCTCCTAAGGGGCATTATAGTGACAATTAGGGGGAGGGGGGCCCTTTCCAGATTTTGCTATGCTACCCTCATGGGTTTATTAATAACTTGCCTGGTTAGAGATAATAAATCGAGGCTGAGTGGAAGAGAGGTGCATGCTGCAAGATATGTCATTAAATATAATGCCAGGGATTTTGCTGCTGGTGATGAATCGGAACATACTGTAGGAGTAGATGCTAAATGGCATATGCGACTTGATGGCAGCAAAAATTGTATATGTATAATGGGCATCACGGTGTGTGGCATATGTATAATGGGCATCACGGTGTGTGGCATATGTATAATGGGCATCACGGTGTGTGACATATGTATAATGGGCATCACGGTGTGTGACATATGTATAAGGGAGCATCACGGTGTGGGGCATATGTATAATGGGCATCATGGTGTGTGGCATATGTATAATGGGCATCATGGTGTGTGGTATATGTATAATGGAGCATCACGGTGTGTGGCATATGTATAATGGGAATCTCTGTGTGTGGCATATGTATAATGGAGCATCACGGTGTGTGGCATATGTATAATGGAGCATCACGGTGTGTGGCATATGTATAATAAGCGTGACGGAGTGAGGAATTATGTTTTTCTTTTTTTATGTAATGCCCCACCCCTTTTGTAGCTCCTCCCACATCACCGCCCACTTTTTGCCCCCGCCCACAGTTCCTGAACCTATTTTTCTACAAAAATAGCACTGTCTATAATCACCTAGAACCCTTTGCAATGTACACTATAAAATAATAGGAAGCAGAAATGTATGTTGTTTACTGCAAAAATATCAATAAAAAGGAACACATAAGAGATAATATACAACATACAATATATAAGCAATATGTAAAATATTATAAATATGTTAGTACATTAAACAGCTTTAGAACATGAGACCTTGCAGAGATTGCTATATAAGGTGTTCACAAAACTTACACATTTCACATATGTTTTCTCATTTCTGCAAACTTATTTGATTTTTATATCTCTATATAGGCAGTCTGCAAATACATTACTATTTTTTTAACTGAATTTCATATCTATATTAATAAAAGACACTAAAGAGACAGTCACATAAATGAACTGCATACAGCTTTCTGCATTGGCGTATGACAGGGGTAGCCAACTCCAGTCCTCGAGAGCTACCAACAGTTAACATTTTTTAGCTCACCTCGCAGGTGCACAGGTGCACTCATTACTGACTGACACGTTTGAAAAGATCCACAGGTGGAGCTAATTACTTCTGTGAGGAGACATGGAAAATGTTAACTGTTGGTAGCTCTTGAGGACTGGAGTTGGCTACCAACTGGCGTATGACAACTGAGTAATGACCTTTGTGAGTGTTAAACTTTGTGAATATCACTTTTATGAGGCAGCTTTAATTGCATCTATAAATGCAGAATCAGTAGCACACAATAACCTCCGCCCAAATATACACCACAAAGGGACTCTTCGCTTTAAAACCATCGAAAGCAGAAGGAATGAGAGTAAAGAAAGTGTGGTAGGTATAAAGGTGCCCATACACGTTACAATTATTGCATACAATATTGTATACAATATCACATCTCATCGCATCTCGGTTTTGCGATGAGATGAGATCTAGTACAAAAAGTATGTGCAGCACATACTTTTTGTACTAGATCTCTTCTCATCGCAAAACCGAAAATTGATGAGATGCGATATTGTATACAATATTGTATGCAATAATTGTAACGTGTATGGGCACCTTAAGTCAATTGAGTAATAAGTAATTGATAATAAAGATTGTAGTAATACTCCACAATGCTGACTTCTCTCACCCCTGTGCTGAGCAGTTTTGGAAATTATCATATTGCAACATCAATATCATGAATATATCTGTACAGTATCTACACACATTACAAATAACTTTTTCAGAAGACTTTCCAATTTTCAGAAAATAGTGTTGGATTTCTTTATACGGCAAATGGAATATACCTCAAATGGCCAAAATAAAAAAAGTGTTTTGTATTTAACCTACAATAAAGTGAACTACAAGCAAATGTGTATACCTCCCAAACTGCAGGGGTAACACTGGTTGCTGGTCCAGGATCAAATCAAATTATTTATGGTCCATGTGATAGGAAAAACCAGTGCTGACTGCTGCAAAATATATGATATGTAAAAACAAAAGCAGAACCCTGTTCACCACCCCATAACTGAATCTAACGATGACAGGCAAGCAGAACTAATTATTTTCTAAAGCTGTGTACACACGAGGGCGATAGGGGCTGAAATCGCTGGGAATATGGTCGCTGGGGACCATATTGCCAGTGAAGGGAGTGTGCCCCGGCGATATATCGCCGGGTGCGTGCTCCCATTTTCAGCCCCATTGTAATCGCTGGTCGCAGGAGCTTGCTCCTGCGACCAGCTGATTACCTCTGTGGCTCCCCCGGCAGAGGTTCCCTTTCATAAGCGACCATCTCTGCTCGCTGATGAAAAGGAGACACTGGGCAATATATTGCTCAGCAATGTATTGCTAGCAATATATTGCTGAGCAATATATCTCCCCCGTGTGTACGGGGCTTTAGAAACATTGGGTTTAGGGATCCCATGGGAAAAAATGCTAATGGTCTATGGCATGGGTCCTCAAACTGCGGCCCTCCAGATGTTGTGAAACTACAAATCCCAGCATGCCTTGCCACAGTTTTGCTATAATGGAGTGTTAAAACTGTGGCAAGGCATGCTGGGATTTGTAGTTTCACAACATCTGGAGGGCCGCAGTTTGAGGACCCATGGTCTATGGTATCGGGACTGAATAAAGTTAGAAAACCACTGAAAATGCTAAACACATTTTTTTTAACTCATTTGAATGAAACAGATAAAATGTGTAGGAATAATTTGGGTACTCTTTACCTAGAAGGGCACCCACGATTTTGATCGTGGGCATCGTTAGTAAAAAATCGCGGGCATCGCATGCACTAAAAAATCGCATGCGATGCGACCGACGCGATGCCCGCGATTTCCCATAGGGAACAATGTCAATTGTCCCAATTGACCCGATTTTCCTGTTCAATGTCTCAATTGACCCGATTTTTCCATAGGAAACAATGTTAAATGGCCCACAGAGGCCAAATAGGCACCCTGAAGTGTGAAATGGCCCCCACAATTGTTAACGCCACCCCACGATCAACGTCAACCCGAAGCGTGGCGAGCGGAGCGAGCCTGCGAGGGGCGGCGGTACGCGTCCTACGACCTTTTCATACCCCCACTATCCACGTCGGCGTGGAGTTGAGAATAGAAAGTGTGGCGAGCACAGCGAGCCACCGAGCCTGAAGCGTGGCGAGCGCAGCGAGCCCCGCGAGGGGGCGCGGACAGCTGTGAAGCCCGCGAGGGGACGCGTATACCTGTGAAGGTGTCCGCGTTCCCTCGCGGGGCTCGCTGCGCTCGCCACGCTTCGGGCGCTGTGGCTCGCTGCGCTCGCCACACTTTCTATTCTCAACTCCACGCCGACGTGGATAGTGGGGGTATGAAAAGGTCGTAGGACGCGTACCGCCGCCCCTCACGGGCTTGCTGCGCTCGCCACGCTTCAGGTTGACATTGATCGTGGGGTGGCGTTAACAATTGTGGGGGCCATTTCACACTTCAGGGTGCCTATTTGGCCTCTGTGGCCCATTTAACATTGTTTCCTATGGAAAAATCGGGTCAATTGAGACATTAAACAGGAAAATCGGGTCAATTGGGACATTTAACATTGTTCCCTATGGGAAATCGCGGGCATCGCGTCGGTCGCATCGCACCCGATTTTTTAGTGCATGCGATGGCCGCGATGGGCGCCCTTCTAGGTAAAGAGTAACATAATTTGGTAGCCCAGCAATCTTTTAAAAAATGAGAGTAACTGCATTATAAGACAGTTCATTTGTGTTTACTGTTGACATCCGGGTGAGATCCGGGCATTAGAATCCTCCATCTCTGAACATCTAGCATTTTCCTGTAGTGGTTATAAAAACCACCAGATAATAATAATAATAATAACTATTCAGGAACCATATCAATAAAAATTTACTTTTAAATGAGGTTAACACGGAGTCTGTGTGTGTCAGGTTTTGGCATTTTGAGTTCACTGCAGTCCCCATTAACTGGCACTTTATTCTGTGGCTGTGGTATGTAGTCATAATGTTGATGTTGACAGCGAAAATGTCAACACTTATAATGTTGACATGGACCAATGAGGACATTGTGATTATGTCGTCATTCTGATGTAGAGTTTTTCCTCTATTTGAACGCCTGCAGTATTAGGCAGAATAGGGCTCATCACTGCCAGTTTTAATGTATGAGTCCCACGTGTCCTTGCCATTAAAGGAGTTGAGAGAAGCAATATTTTATTTATAGCTGGTGAGGTGATCATGTGTTTAAAGGCATATGCAGGGCCGGCGCCACCACTAGGAAAATCTAGGCATTTGCCTAGGGCGCCAGCCACTGGAGGGCGGCACTTCGCCCCTCGCCTCGAGGCTGCAGGGGTGTCCGTGCCGGGTACCTGCGGCACTGTGTGATCTGGCGGCGGGGTCACCGCAGTGATGCGCGCTATCCGGCAGCCAGGCGGCGGCGCGGGAAGCGCTGCTGGGTTTGAAAACATTCTGCATGCTGATTGGCTGAGATTCAGCCAATCAGCGTGCGGCGAGTTTTCAAACCCATCAGCGCTTCCCACGCCGCCGCCTGGCTGCCGGATAGCGCGCATCACTGCAGGGACCCCGCCGCCAGATCACACAGTGCCGCAGGTACCCCCCCCCCCCCCCCCCCCCGTAGGCACCGGGGCGCCCCACCCCCCCTCTCCTGGGGCGCTCCGGTGCCTTGCACCGGCCCTGGGCATATGGGAATAAACCAGTGTCAAGAGACTGTTTAATGAGGTGAGATACCTACATGCATGCAGTGAGGGGGAGGGAGTAGGGAAGATAAGGTCCATTACTGTTGAGGATGATGGAATGAGTTTACTAAAATGAGCGCTTTCACTTTTGACCACTGTTAGGGAGAGAATATACTGAGAAATAATTGCTGAGTGCAGAAGAAGTTTTGTGAGTTTAACCATTTAAGTGTAAGAAATTACCTTTCCTTCACTGTCACAGGCTGTGTGTATTTGGAAAAAATCTTTGGCTGTGCATGGAGGACGTACTATACATCTACTAGATCCTTCATCTGAAACATAAAAATACATACTGATTACTTAAAATTGCAGCTAGAGATATTATATGGTGATAGCTTTTATGTTTATTATATCATTTGCAATGCAAAACCATGCCTTGTAAAAAGAGTTTGTCCGTCATTTTGCATGGCGGACAAACTCTGTGGCTGTTACATTTGCCCACTAGTTCCAGTTGATAGGTTAACAGGCAATAGGTCAACAGTTAATAGGTTGACCAATATTGGTCAACAGCCAATAGGTCGACACATGAAGAAGGTCAACATGCAATATGTTGACACTGACTAATGGTCAACATAAGCAACGGTCCACATAAAAATGACACTTGAAAAAGTCAACATTAGTTTTTCACCTTTTTTTGTCATTGGATGGATAGAGCACAATGCTGAGAATTCAGTTCTTTACGAGCCAACCTGAATCAGGGCCTATATTACAAGTCCAGAAATAATTACGCATAAAACATTTCTGAAATTGGAGCCCCAATAACCTTTATCATTCATAGTGCACTGCATTTATCTCCTGAAGCAGTTGTTCAATCTGAGGGGAGCATAACCATTGGCTTCTAGAAAATAAGACTGTAGCTGGCACCGTGTAGGTTTTGGAATTTTCTCCTTTAAGTAACATTACAATATTTTCTTGGCTGTGTATCATCAATAACTTTTACTAACTCAGACAGGGCAGCCGAGAGGGGGGGGGGGGGGGGGGGTACTAATTACCTGGGCCTGGCCTGACTCCTCCCTTCCCCCTCCGTCCCTCCCAAGTAGCAACAGTATCACACACTTCTACAGCATGTGCTGTGCTGATAGCAAGCTCAGCATGAGCATCTCACTGACAGTGTGTGAGCTCATGCTGAGCCTACTGTCAGCACA
The DNA here is from genome assembly GCF_055691185.1 of Crinia signifera. Classification (NCBI taxonomy): domain Eukaryota; kingdom Metazoa; phylum Chordata; class Amphibia; order Anura; family Myobatrachidae; genus Crinia; species Crinia signifera. The sequence continues at coordinate 181,101,666 of NC_139220.1, forward strand.
GCACATGCTGTAGGTGTGTGCTGCTGCTGCTGCTGAGTTTAGAGTTTTTAGAGTTTTCTTCGTGGCCTAAGTGCGGGAGATGACCACAACTTCCTCTCGGCTGCCCTGAACTCAGGGTTTTAAGGCAAATGGACTCGGCAACTTGCATAGTCACCAAGCCCTTCGCACGTAGCAATGCGGCCTGGGGGGGCGGAGTTGGGTTGCACCCATGGTAATGCCCAGCGATTGTGGGCGGGAGGAGTTGATCCGGGGGTGGGTGGCTGATGTCACAAGACATCAGCCGCCCACCCAGTCTTCAGCCGGAAGCCCGCAAATATAAGTCAGTCTCCACTGACTTATATTTGCGTGTCCTGAAGAAATCAGTCGATGGTCGCTGATGGTCGAATGATTACTCATGTGTCTTCGTGAGGCATCTCCTTGCATGGTTGCGAGGGGAGGCGATTCGGCAGGCGATGGGGCATCACAGCTTACCGAGTCAACCAGAACAAGGGCCTCTATACCTTTTCTGATTAATTTCAGAATAGCGTCATTGTTCAGTGGGGTGTTAAACTACTGTTATATAGTACTTAAGCAGCTTTTGGCTGCAGTATCCAATCTGTAAGGCAATACCTTAGTCTCCCACCCTATGTGCATGTATCAGCCAACATCTCTGTACCTATGAATTATAGTTTTCACTGTCCTCTAAGGCTCAGGAGCTGAAATGTGTGACTGTGATGTTGGGATGTGCTGGGTGATTTTCTACAGACATCCTCCCAATGACTGCTTAGCTGTCCTGTAGAAAAGATTGATTTTTTGATTACATCTGTTTCACTGTCCCCTGAGGAGGCTGCCGGATCCCTGCTATTTGTGAAGGGGAGAGCCTGTTCTCCATGGGCTGCTCGTCTGTGGAGCAAGAGTCATTTCTCCCATGTCATCCTCTCACTTAGGGGCAGATTTATTAAGCTCGGTGAAGTGATAAAGTGTCTGGTTTTAATCACCGGCCGATCAGCTCCTACCTGTCATTTTTCAAACCAAACTTGTAACTTCACAGTTAGGAGCTGATTGTCCGGTGATAAAAACCAGACACTTTGGGGGAAATTTACTAATATGAAAAACCTAGTTTTTCGTATTAGTATTTCCCCTACGACTGCATACGACTGTTTCAGTCGTATGCAAAGTCGTGTTCCGGAGGGGAAATTACAAAGCAGTCATATACGACTGCTTTGTAACCCTCCGATGTCGTATTCATTCGTATTAGCTGGCCATATATACGGCCGCTAATACGAATTTTTCTGGCAGTCTGCACGGATCAGTCAGATCTGTGCAGGCTGCAGTGTGTAAAAAAAAATAGAAAAAAGAAAGTATAAAAAAAAAACGGCGTGGGGTCCCCCCCCCCCCACAGCTGTAACCAGCACCAGGCTGAAAGAGCCGGGGCCGGTAAATAAAAATCAGGGAACCCGACAAATAGGGGTTCCCCGATTTTTAACAACCAGCCCCAGGCTCCAGGTCCGGTGCTGGTTCCCAAAATACGAGGGACAAAATGACTAGGGGTCCCCCGTATTTTAAGAACCAGCCCCAGGCCAAACCAGCCAGCAGGGTAATGCCACAGCCGGGGGGAGACTTTTTATACAAGTCCCCCCGGCCAAAGCATTCAGCCCTACCGACCAGTCAGCCTGGCCAGGGGCCCTGGGGGAGTGGGGACCCCCCAAATAAAGGGGTCCCCCCCCTCCAGGACTTACCTGACCAGGCTGAAGCCTGGTGCTGTCCCCGGTGGCCCTGTGCGGTGGCCACCGGGCTGATCTTGGTGTAAAAAATAGAACAATAAACTATTGTTTTTAACTGTGGAACTATGAGTCCCAGCAAGCCTCCCCTGCAAGCTGGGACTTGGTGAACCACAAGTCCCAGCCTGCGGGGCATTAAAGGGCCCGCTGGGTCTTGTAGTTCCACAGTAAAAAAAATTGTTAAATAAATACACACTGACACCTGAAAAATAAAAGTTTAATACATACATTACACACACACTGATACTTACCTATCTTGATCCCGTAGGTAGGTCCCAGAGTCTTGATCCGGTGCCTTGTCCTGGTTCCGGATCATGTCGTCTTTCTTCACCATGTCGATCTTCATGTCGGCGTCAGGTCTGGGTTCGAAGAAATCCATGGTGGACCTGTGGAAGGAAATCCAACTCACCCAGGTCCTCCATGGAAGTTCTTCTGGCTTGGTCCGACGTTGTCCAGGCATTCTTCCATCTTCTTCCATCTTCTGGCGTCTTATTCACGCTGCCGGCGACTCCAGCAAAGCTCCCCGACTGTCAGAGCCGCAGAGATGTTTCCTCCTCGGCGTCTGGACTAAGAATGAATTCTGGCCAATCAGGAGCCGCCTAGCGGCCAATCAGGAGCCCGGAAAGTCGGCTCCTGATTGGTGCAGGCTAAAGGCAAATACGACAGGAACATCAAGGTGTATCAAGGTGTATTTTCCTGTCGTATTTGCGTGCCTGTTTTACACTAATTAGCAGCCGTATTATCAGTACGGCTGCTTAGTACATCAGGAACCACCATTCTTTTGAATGGTGATTCCTGCCCATCCTCCCATGCTGAAGTTGCTGCAGGGACAGGTTTATTTACCTGCCTGTCCATCAGGTATGTGGAGTCTGTGCAGCATCTCTGTTGGGGGGGGGCATGGACACATAGTATAGTGTGAGGAACATTACAGTGTGTGCGTATAGTGTAAGGGGCATCACAGTGTGCGGCGTATAGTGTAATAAGCATTACGTTGTGTTCCATGTAGCATAATGGGCATTATGGTGTGTGGTGTTTAGTGTGAGGGGCATTATGGTGTTTGGCATAATGTGTTGCATAATGTGTAAGTGGAATTACGGCATTTGGAATATAGTGTAAGTGGCATTACGGTGTGGCGTAATGTGTACAGGGCATTATGGGGGTGGTGGGGGCACCCAAAACTATTTTGGCTTGGGGGAGCAAAACTTATAGTTACGCCACTGAGCACAGGAGGCCATGTGGGCACAATGGTACAGTACATAGCTGGGGTATTACACCTAGATGCATCAACAGCAGTAGAAGTTTGGTCATCAACTTCAAACACCTCTTCTTGGAAACTTCTATATACTACTTCCAAGACACCACCTGCACCTCCTATATAGGTTCATTTAGCATACATAAACAGCAAAGTGATAATCAGAGCTTACCTGAATATTGTGTCTCCAAATTACATGGAGTGCATTTGTTGGCTCCTCTATCAGAATATGTGTTCCGGGGACATATCTTGCAAAAGGAGGATCCTGGTTGATCACTGTATGTGCCAGGTTTGCAAGGAAAACACTCTGATGTGTAGGCAACACCTGTAAAAGAGCATTGTAGTAATCTTTAGCATCTATGGGTAAAATTCAAGCTGCCACTAGTTGCCATCAAAGCAATTCAAATGTTGCTGCGCTCGTGTGCGCACAGACACCACCCCTGACATTACTGTAATGTTGTTCCACCATTTTGACGTACTGGTAACTATTTTTCAATAAAAAGCTAATTTGTCCTTAAGAAATCAACAACCAGTGATTAATATCAAATAGTAAAATCAATCATCTATATTGCTTGGGAATGTTGAATAAATTATCATAAGGTGATTTGTTGCTGGCCTGAAAAATGAATTAAATGGATATTGCAGCTCCTGGTTCAGCCCTTAGTTGAATATTGATGCCGTAGTCGATGCAAAGAAATCTCCCATGAAATGTAACCGGTTAAGGGGGTTATTCTATTTAATTTGCATATTGTTCGTTCCCATGAAACCGCTGGGCATGGTAATCGGCCCAAGCTCCTGATGAAGACGCGAGCCAGCGTCGAAACGCGTTGAGCAGTATCCAGCACCTCTCCACCGCACCTAACTGCCATTTGCACATTACCAAGGACTGCACTATATCCCACACTTTAATCTGGACCGGTTCACCATTCGCTTCCAGGATCTCCTCCATACAGCAGATATCAGCAGTGTCATGCCAGGTATTTACATACCAAAAGGACTGCCATAACAAAAACCTGCTTGGATTACCTGGACATACTGGGCATTCATCCGGATTGGGACACTACATATGCAGCCAGACCACTAAGGAGACCTTCTTTTTCCCCCCGTCTCCCCTTGGTAAATATATTGGGGCCAATATTGTGGAGATACTCACATCAGAGAGCCTCTGTTCTATTATATGTTTTAATCTATTTTATATTGTTATGCATTATTATGAGAGCTCTCATTAAATTACCTTTTTATTAATAAATGTTATGAATATTTACATGTGGTAGTGTATACTTTTTTCAGAATTACCTAGCGCTGTACATCCACCCACTTTTTTTGCATATATACTATTGGGAGATTTACACACTCGCTGTACAGCAGCTTTGGCCGTGCCTGTGGTTCCATTTTCTTTTTTTCTGCATCACCAGATGTCAGCTGCCCGCCCGCTTCCTGGCGAATGTGCTGGCATATCTAGGTGACCTGAGAGTCACATTAGATATGCGTGCACTCACCACATAATTTGATGGTCGGCGATCATTGAATGATGTGGGTGTTTCCACATAGCCTGCGAATGGTTGTTTATGGTAAACATCCACTCGCAAACAGTGCGAACGGACGCGGTGTGCGAGGGGGGGTGGGCATACCAGCATTTGTTGGGAGGCGTCTGGGGGACTCGCAAGGCTGCAAATTCGCAGCGTTGTGAATCAACCAGAATAACCCCCTTAGTGTAATGAGAGAAAGATGTAAGTAGTAAAAGAGCATTAGATACAGTTAGTTTTGCATGTGTAACTCCTTTGAGGGGGAGATATACTAATCATTGGAGAGAGATAAGGTGGAGAGAGATAGTACGGCCTAACTGTCACACTGCAGGCTGTATTTGAACAATGTCAGTTAGAAGCTGCTTGGATATTTTGGGGCTAATTCTTATTTGTACATTTGCAATTTTCTAAGCTAATGTTAGCAAGAGGAACTGCTATCCAGATATGAAAACGCACCAGCCTGAGAAATTACACACTCTTTCGCAGGCTATACACAAAAATGAGGAATATCTAACTTTTTAGACCCATGGCTATGCGGGAGCAATGCGGGTGCCATGTGTTTGCACGTAGGAGATTGCAGCCGACACCATCAAAAAATTCCAAGCACTTTCTGTTATCACCTACAAACACATTCTATCAATCACGTCTCCATGAAATCCTCATTGTGAGCGACACCACATCAGCACCTTGCACGCGCATTGCAATTGCAGCAAATACTCAGTCATTGAATACAAACTTGAATTAGAGCCTTCGGGCAGCCTTAAACAATTATAAAGTGCAGTACCAGCCATAAATGACAATGCGATTCAAGAATGACAACCAGGAGCTGGTTGATTGCCAGTTTATCACTCTTCACTTTATCACTTTTCAAGGCTAAGTACATTTGGCAAATAATTTCTCTCCACTTTATCGCTGCCCACTTTATTTATTAAGTTGTATGCACTGGAACAGAAGACTTTGGGGAGTATTAAAGTTTGGAGAGAGATAAACTGGAGAGAAATTAAGTACCAACCAATCAGCTGCTGTCAGTTTACAGGCTGTGGTGTAGATGCCCAATGCTGTTATAGCTCTTACTACTTCACCTTTTTACCGAGGTGAAGCAGGAAGCCGTATCTCATCTCAGGCACCGGAGTGTAGGAGTGGCACCTGTGCCTGCTGCGGTGCATGGGCAATGACACCTGCAGCTGTAGATATCAATAGACCATTCATACATTGCCCCCTGCTATCTGACAGGTAGCAGCACCTATAATGGCAGGGAAGCATCGCGCCCCGGTAGTGGAGCCCACTTCTCCTCATTCATTCATAGGAGAGAAGCGGTATCAGTGCAGATAACAGCATGTGTCTGAAAAATAATAGACAATGACTGGCTGGTACTTTATCTCTCTCCAAGTATTGGTAAATTCCTGAGGCTCAGAACACATTGCATTTTACCATTTACCTATATATTATACAGTGCATTACAGGGATATTACACTGCTTGAGCTAGACCTTATGTTGTCATACAAACTATGTTACCTTCTATTGTAATGTTCTTTATGAGCACAGGCTTCACCACTTTTGACCCTAGAAGAATGCCTGTTGTCCTCCAATACAAAATATTAGTTCCAGATTTTAGAGCCACCTGTAAGAACAAAATGCTATTATTGATAATCTTCTATTGTGTTCTTGGAGAAATTCACAAATGAGGAGGCTATTTGCAATCAGAAAATATCCTCTGCTGAGTGCAAAGTCGCTAAGCGCACCTCACTTTGCCTAAGTGCAGCTAGAGTCTTTGGAATTTGCAGGGGAACAGACATTTGTACAGGCTAAGGGAAGGGGTTGGGAGCAGTGAAGGGGTTCTTTGTTGATTTCTCGCAAAGGAGAGCTTTGTTTTGAAATCAAAATCTTTTTGTAGATCAATATTATTGAAATATAATTAAAGTATATAGGGGGTTATTCTGGTTGACTCGCTCGGATGCGAATTTGTATCATTGCGAGTCCACCAGAACCCGCCCTGCGAATGGCATGCCAGGGAGAACCTCCAACATCTTTCAATGGTAGCCGACCATCGAACTGGGCGGGCAGCTGACCTCCGGTGATGTCAGCTGCCCACCCTATGCACCCACGCCACCGGGTGATTTCCATGGGAACTCCCAGTGTTTTCCTGAGAACGCCCATGAAATGCTGGGCATTCCCATGGGCGAGAACCCCGGGCTGCTTTACCAAGCCCCCCATCCGCCCACCATGTTGGGTGCGTGCACCCGGCAAACAATCTGTTTGTCGTGGCCGCATGCACCCGGTGTATGCACATATGCAGAAATGCAGCTGCGCATACACCAAACATCGGTCCCCGTGTGAACAAACTGCCACTGAGAATGGACCAGAATAAGGTCCATGGAGGTCACATTTCCATGACCTTCCATTTTTACTATATGTCATACTGTAAAGGCCCCATGCATTAGTCGGACCCCCCGGGAGGGCTATTACACGATTTGGCACTTGATGTGCCAATTTCTGCATGTGATGAATTGCATGAGATTTATCACATGCAACTCCCGGGGAGCTGGACAGCAGGACTCTGACAGCTGGCAGGGGGGATGAAGAGTTACGGGCAGGGGACTCATAGAGGCAGTGAGTGGACGTGGGCAGGGGGAGCCAGACGGCAGTGTTCTTAGAGAGCCATGCATGGGAGCCGGGAAATGTGCTGCAGAAAAAAAATACCCATACAAATAAATGGGAGGCTGCTGATTGGCTGATCTCAGCCAATCAGTGGCTACTCATTCACAGGTATGTTTTTTTTTAACCTTTTCTCCCGTTTCCCTGCTCCCCTGTAAGGTTCTCTGAAAACACATTGGTCTGGCCCCCCTGCCCGCGTCGACTCACCGCCTCTGTGCCCACAACTCTTCATCCCCCCTGCCGGCTCCCAGCGTCCCCCAGCCTGGCTCCAGTCTGCACATAACATTTATCTTATGTGCAGCCCGTCTGGCCACCCGACTCCGATCCGATGCGCACGAGACCGCGCATTGGGTCGGACAGAATGTCAAAACATGAGATTTAGTCCGATTTATCAGCCCGATCCATCGGAATCGGGTCAATCGGACCAAATATCACTGGTATATGGGGGGCCTTAACTTTTGCACCCGCACAGAGCTGCCAGTCTTTAGGTCTTATCCTATGGCATTTCAATGAAAGGGTTGCATAAAGTAGAAGCTGACTACATTTTCATTTGTCAGTCTCTCCATTGGTTATCTGTATTTCCAGCACTCAATATAAAATAATGTTACTCACACACAAGACCACTAACCAAACTACACCGATGTACATCTCTTCCCTTATCTCAAAATATCTCCCAGCCCAACTTACTAACTCTTCCCAAGATCTATGTCTCTCTTCCACACTCAATTTTCTCTCCCATGCACGATTGCAGGAATGCCCTACCATACACAATAACACGCTCTTCAAGTCTCCAAATTATCAAGTGTTCCCCGGAAACTCACCTCTGCAGGCAAGCTCATCAGTTTCCTGAGCCATCCACATGGCCTTCATAAACTTTCCTATCTAATTACATCCTCACTGTACAGAACAAACATAGCCTCTCTTATTTCCTCTTTCTTCACTTTCTATCCTCCTGACCCCTGGCCAATATTTCTGGGTGACATATCATATAGCCATCAAGAACCTTCTGGTGGACCATTATGCAATAAATAACACCTACCCTTGTGTGTCAATGCCTATTTCCCTATAGATTGTAAGCTTGCAGGCAGGGCCTTCCTACCTTCATGACTATCTGTCATTATCTTGTTTTGTAATATCACTGGTTTTTGCAATTGTAAAGTGCAACATCATTTGCTGTGCTATGTAATAAACTGTTGATAAATAATAATAATAAATAATACTTTTGGTAGGATATGTTCCATGAGTCATTTAAGTGTTGGGGTCAGACATATTACACAGCGAGCGAGGAGCTTATTCTAACTATAATACATTACGACAAGTATGAATCCATACCGAATGATGCATCCATTCACTGTTATCCGATAATTTCACCCACTTATCAGACGTGGAACCTGTCTCCTGGCACTGGTCATTCTGAGTCTAGAAAGAGTAGCAATAGCCAGAAATTAATAATAGGTCTGGGAGAAATGAGTACATTTTAGGATATACTGTATATAATAAACAAGTAAACTTTCTCTCAAAATGCCTCAAAATCTGTAAAGGTTCTGATGTGTATAATTTTCAATTGCCCAGATATACATAATGGGGAGGTAGTTGGAGGATGTTGTGATACAAAACTTTATATTTACCCTACATATATCTATTTAGTAAATTAAGCCCAAATAGAAAGAAGACAGTGAAATCTGTTCAATTGATGAAATGACCCCAGCAAATATGAACACAGTATGTCCACTATATAAGTGTGGAATTAAGCACAATGGCATACCTCCCAAGTTTCTGAAGAATAGAATAGGGGAAAGGGGGGTGTGGCATATGCAAATGAGGGAGCGGCTTATGCAAATTAGGCCGCACCCTCGTTTTCGGGCGCGAATAGACGCTGTGCCCATGCGCACAGCATCTATTCTGTGAGATTGGGGGGGATTCCCAACAGCCCCCCCGCAGCGGGACACTGCCGGCCGCGGGAGGGACGTGGGAACGTCCCAAAAAATCGGGACGTTCCAGCGTTTAGCGGGACAGTTGGGAGGTATGCAATGGGGGTTATTCTGGTTCACTCTTTCTGACAAATTCCTACTTAGATGAACAAAACCATCTGCACTGCAGGTGGGGCAGATGTTACTTGTGCAGAGAGAGTTAGATTTGGGTGGGGTTTTACTTCAAAGTGAGATCTATATTGCAGTGTAACAATAAAGCAGTCAGTATTTTTCCTGCACAGAAACAAAGTAACTCACCCAAATCTAATTCTCTCTGCACATGATACATCTGCCCCCCTGCAGTGCACATGGTTTTGTCCATCTAAGAAGGAATTTTCCAGAAGGAGTGACCAGAATAACCCCCAATATCAGAAGACAGCCTTATATAATATCTGCTTTACAACATTAGAGCCGAGATTAGAATAGCTATCAGAGTACATGGGCAGGTACCCAATAGTTGAGTTTCACAGTCTACATGTAATTGTAATGATTGTACGGGCAGTATTTAATGAGGCCAATTCGCCATGTTTTATGGCGAATTTGTGCTATTTTCGCGTTGGAAGGTGATTTTTTGTGTCAGAAAGTGAATCACCCTATTCAACGTGCACTTTTCGCCGTCTTTCTAAGTGATTTTCGCCGTGTGTTGCCGTGTAGACACATTTGGTGTAAAAAAATCAGGAATTTTATTCTGTGAAGGGGCATGCTATTTTTATTCATGTACTTATAGCACATGAATATATATTTAATTTAAAAAATATATTTATTTTTTTACACATAACAGCCAGCAGGGGGCCGGGAGCCGAGAGTCGCTCATTAGATATTCATATATTCACTGCTCCGAATCATTACATATGCATGATCAGGAGCAGTGAATACCCGGTCCCTGCTGGCTCTCCCGGGGGGCAGCTTGTGCTGCCTGGGTCCTGGGGAGCCACCCTCCCCTCCACATACGTTCTGGGGCAGGCAGGAAGCCTTCCATCTCCCTGCCTGCCACCGTCCCCCGGCTCCCTGCGGGACGCCGCAGGGGTTAAGATTCGCCATCAGGGGCAGCGAGCCCCTGCAACGTTGAATATGGGGATAGCAGGGGGACAGCGAGGCTTCGGAACACAGCGACAGTGCAAGCAAATCCTAAACAGGATTCGCTGCACGCCGCGATTATCTTCATTGAATACTGCCCTATGTGTCACAGAATTACTTAGGGGCAAAACCTGTCAGGGGGCTTAATCTACTAAAATAAAAAAAAATCTTACAAAGAATTCAAAAAAGATATTGTTGTCCAGATACTGATAGTCAAATGACACAGATCCAGCTTTCTTCAGATGCACGGCATAGATAAGGGAAACTGTGCAGTCATCTCGATTTGATTCAATGTAATTTCCTTGAGGAATCCATGATGAACTGAGAAAATATAAATCAATAATATCAGCAATGTATTATTTTAAGAAACATGATATATGGACATACAGTAAATTGAAGAGACGGCTGTTACGTAAAAGAAATACAGTATCAGGAGAGAAGAGAATTGTTCAAATCACCATGAGCAGAGAGAGAACACTTGATATCCTAAGAAAAGGCAACAGTAGCTGAAGAACATATAATAAACAACTTTTTAAACTGCTGAAGCAGGACCCCCATGCGCTCCCAAAAAGAGTCATACAGTAGCTTCTGAAAGGGGGGTATGACCTTATGGCAATGCCAAGACTGCGAGCTACAATACTGTTTTCATCACTATGGAGGCTGCTGACTAGTCGCTCTGCCTCCTGTGAGGGATACGGTCATTTGGTGTACAGCATGTTGGTCGACAAGCATTAGGTCGACACCGTTAGGTGACATGGGTCTAGGTCGACAGGTCATTAAGTCAACACAAGCATTAGGTCGACAGTGTCTAGGTCGACAGTCAAAAGGTCAACATGGGTTTTATCACTGTTTCTTGAGCCGACATGTGCCGACAGGCGGTATTTCATGCCCTGCCATCCACTAGAGCGTGGTGGGAGAATAAAATAGTGTGCCAAGTGGAGCGAGGCACCGTGCCCGAAGCTTAGCGAGCGAAATGAGCACTAGAAACGCGTAATTCGGGTAAAAAAACTGTGAAAAACCAAAAGTCAACCTTTGACTGTCGACCTAGACACTGTCGACCTAGACACTGTCCACCTAATGCTTGTGTCAACCTATTGACTTGTTGACCTAGACCCATGTCGACCTTGTCCCATGTCAACCTAGAACCATGTCTACCTTTCCCAATGTCGACCTAACGGTGTCGACCTGATGCTTGTCGACCAACATGCTGTAGACCAAACGATTTCAACCCTCCTGTGGCTAGATGCTAAGCAGAGCAGCGAATAACAGGGGGACTCCCTACTGCCCCACCACCACCAAGGTACACTGATGCCCGCTTTGGTGGTATGCCCTCGTAAATATTCCGGGCATACCATGATACAGTATGTACTGTAGTTGCACACCAGCACAGTGGCGTACACATAGGTACACCCCTCCTCCCCGCTCACTTTTGCCCTACCTGGTGCCAGGCACTCCCCGATGCCACTGCAGATCACTCACCTAATGCCCCCCCCCCAATCGGCCCTGAACTTTAACTTTCCCGAATGGCCACCCAGGGACGCTGCTGCTGATTCTGGTATTAAAAACAATTCAAGCCATGGAGGTCCCACCTGACAATTAACGGGACTTAAAACACCTGCTGCTGACTTCCTGGTGCCAAATACCACAGGTCACCTTCAGTGGTCCTGTTAAGTCCATTCCTTGATGGATCAGTGATGTTTGGCAACACCAGGGGGAAATACTCTATAATGGGCAGGTGGGTTTAAGACTCTAGGTACTGCCATTCTCTTCCTAGTCAACATGTGCAGAGAGAGTTAGATTGGGAAGGGGGGGGGGGGGTGTTCAAACTGAAATCTAAATGTCAGTGTAGAGAAGCCTACACACGGATAGATATCGGATCAAATCCGATATTTATCCAATTTACCTTGAACTCCAGAACACCCCTGATGTAAACAAACAGAGGGTTCCCTCAATCGTTCAGTGTGGCCATAATCAGGGGTGTTCGGGGTCTGTCTGCTCCTCCACCCACTGCCCACCACCTCACCTCCGCAGTCACCCCGACGTAGACACGGAGTGGCGGGCAGGAGATTACAAATCAATAGGGAGATCCTGAACAAAAGGTTGTTTATCTTTCGGCCTGCTGAAGGGATCAGCAGGCTCGATGAACGACCTGCGGGCACAGGCATTGGCGCATCGTTACCATGTGTGGGCACCTTTAGAATAAAGCAGCCAGTTTTTATCCTGCACAGACACAAAATAACTTATTCAAATCAAACTCTCTCTGCACATGTTACATTTGCCCCACATGCAGTGCACATGGTTTTGTCCATATTGAGAGCAAATCAGTTCTGAATTAGGCCCAATGACCACACATTTGAAGATGACAGTTATCATCCTATCAGTTTGTCAGGTAGTCTTTGATAATGCTTTGACAATGACAATCAGAAATTACTTGGAATTAATTTATCTTTTGGGAGGAACACATAATGGCTTGGGTTCTATTCTATCTCAAACAGATCATCAATCAAAAGTACTGCCTTTGTGGGCAGTCAATGATTCATGTCACAGTATGTCAATGCACTCATATTTTACTATGTACAACGTAAAGATTCATAAATAGGGGAAAATTTGGAGGAAATACTCCATCCACATTTGACTCATAGCACAAATATGGTAATGCAGCAGAAGGTGTCACAACCCCCTGCATGCATTACTGACCATGCCGCATCCTACGACTACTGTATCACAGATCCAACAAAGAGGCCAAGAAATCTCGATCTTCCGACAAAGGGCCTAATTCACACTTGACAGGTAATGAAAGAATTTGCAGTGGACTGCGAGGAGAAGTCTCCACCCAGAAAGAAAGAGAAAACGTCCCTTGCTAAAATGGCAGAATGGTTGCAGATCCCTATCCACTCGCAAATCTATATGCAGTTCCAAAGTCATTGAACAGTTTTTCCCATCTGTGCAAATCAGAGTAGGTCTGCGGCTTCCACTAATGTGTGACAGGGACAGGATGGAAGTGGTCATCACCGACGTCACAAAACCTCCTCCAAAATGCCTGGGCACTCCTGCGTTTTAACAATCACTCCCAAAAACCAGCAGGTTCCCACCCAGAAATGCCAGCTTCCTGTCAATCAATCTGCGGCTCCTTTGCATGTAAGATCCATATGTCTTTTCAGTCGCTAATTCCAATTGTGCATGTGATATGTGTGTGATACGCATGTACAGTTGTTCCGTAATCTCTCGATTTGCAAATTCTCTTATTAGCAGTCAAGTCTGATTTAGGCCCAAAGATCCTGGCCTTATCTCTCCCCCATAATGGCAGCGGCAACCTCTGTTTTGGAAAACAGAAGCCATCGCTGCCCCCTCCCCCCCACCCCCACCCTAAAATGGCATAGATCTGTCACTCGGTCTAATGCCGATCTACAGTCAACATCACAGGCCAATACTAAACATGGGTATTATGGGTCCAGCGCATGTACATAGTTCCAAACATCAGGACTTTGCCACATGAGCCAAAGCTAACTTGGGACCTGAATCCGGCTTTAACAAAACACATACTTATCACAGCTGTCAGGTCTGTTTCCGGAAAAGTCAGCAGTGGTCTCCATAAATGTTGCCACATTGGAAAATCCTGAGGGTATCTCGTCCCATTCATCAAACTTGATCCCAGTCCCCAGTGAGTATGTTCCTGCTGCACACTGTGTGCACAACTGGGTCTTAATTTCCAAGAAGTGTCCTGAATCACAAGAAAAAGCTGCAAAACACAAAAACATAAATTAGTAGGATTGTATAAGATTACCCTCCCTGTTGATTATGAATGAATTAGATTAGTAGTATGATTTCAAACCTAAAGAAACCTTTATGCACACACCTGCGCATGACTTAATTGTGAGTAGGGTATGGTACTGCTTATATACAGATTCATTCACATTGCAGTGAAGTTTTGAAGTTTGACGCACCACACTATAGTTTATTCTTCTACTTTTTGTGAGAAAGTATATCTTTGAGAAGGAAATTGCAGTAAGTACCCCCACTTTGTGGGACATTTATTGAATTCACACAGTGGACTTCTATCTTTATGCAGGGTTGCCTACCCTCCCAGAATGGCCAGGAAGCTCACGAAAACCGGGTTCCTCCAGAAAGATGGGCAAGCCTTGCGTATTCTGACGCACCCCCCAACGTTGTTGTTTAAATACCATGATCGTGAAATCAGGAGGAGACTATAAAAGTAGGTAAGCCTGTCTTTATGTAAAGTATAGAGTATGGACTTGGGCGCCTTTACATTATTTTTAGTTTGCTCTGGACTTCTGAGTCAAAATTTTAAATATTTGGTTGTAACAGAAGGCAGAAGAATTGTACAACAATAAGTGTCTGCAGGCAGCAGTGAATCATGGTGGAGGTTCCTTGCAAGATTGGGGTTGTATTTCAGCAAATCATGCTCTGGGGAATTAGTCAGAATGAATGGTGTCACTGCTGATTTTTTTCAGTGTAAAGCACAATGGGGTCATATTTGCTGAAGGAGGTGGTTTCATTTTTAACTGTAGCAAATAGTTGCAACAGGTGAACTAAACCTATTCCACTATCTTAATTGGTTTCTAGGCATTTCACATATACAGCATTCTTTCAGACCAGAATTTCAGGTCATTCCTGCTGCACTAGCAGCAAGTATTTCACTTCATGCTCCCGGCATGTGTAAAGATCGATTCCAGTTAACTTTGTGTTTTATCTATGCATTGTGTAATGTTTCAGAATGTTTCTTTACATGTCCACACAATATTGTGGAGAGTCCTGTATTATAAGCAACCATTGCTTCTATCAAGTCGTATGTATTTATTTATTTATTTATTTGCACTTTAAAGATCTATATTTTAGTAGTTGGCTGAGAGTCCCCCCACCATTTGCTGTATGTAACGTCATGTTAGCAATTACAAATAAATGGGAACCTCTAGAGGTTTAGAGAATGAACGATTTACTACAGGCAAATCCACCATAAAAGCACCATGGTTTACAATTTGCCGGCTTATCTTCATCTGTCCTGATATTTCAATAGAAAACATAGAATCCAGCCAAATGCTGGGACAAAGTTGTATTTATTATTAAAGGCAGAATAATGATTTACCCGTTAATTGTGTTAATGAATGTTGCCCTGTTATAAAAATATTTTTATTTTCGTGCTCACCATTTTTATGTCACTGAAGGCATTAACACTGTTCCACTGATGGCTGCCTAGGTGCTGTGCAACTCGGCGGGTAGGTGTTCCCTGTATGAATACTGTACTGTCCCTGCTTAACTGTTACCTACCTGGCTGCTGCAACAACTAGTGGCGCCGCTGATGGCTGCCTAGGTGCTGTGCAGCTCGGCGGGTATGTGTTCCCTGTGTGATAACTGTACTGTCTCTGCTTAACTGTTACATACCTCCCAACTTCTGTGTTGGGGAAATAGGGACACTCGCGCGGCGAGCGTCCGAAAAGGGGCGGGACGTATGCAAATGAGGGCTTGGCTTATGCTAATTAGCCGCAACCTCATTTTCATACGAGAATAGACGCTGTGCGCGTGCGCACAGCATCTATTCTATTAGATTGGGGGGTCTCCCAACTGCCAACCCCCGCAGCGGGACAATGCCTGCCGCGGGTGGGACAGTGGGACAGGACCCGAAAATCGGGACTGTCCCGCTGTAATCATGATAGTTGGGAGGTATGCTGTTACCTGCCTGGCTGTAGCAGCGCCCAGTGGCGCCGCTTATGGCTGCCTAGGTGCAGTGCATCTCAGCGGGTATGTGTTCCCTGTGTGATAACTGAACTGTCTCTTCTTAACTGTTACCTGCCTGGCTGCAGCAGCGACCAGTGGTGTTGCTGATGGCTGCCTTGGTGCAGTGCATATGTTTCTCTGTGTGATAACCCTACTGTTTCTGCTCATATTGTTACCTACCTGGCTGCTACAACAACCAGTGGCACCACTGATGGCTGCCTAGGTGCTTTGCTGCTTAGCAAATATATGTTCCCTGTGTCTATAGTCACCAGGGTACATCTAGCATATACCTGTATGTGTTATGTACTGTATATCTGTACTGTCACTGTTTAATTGTCACCCCACCGGCTGTTGCACAGCAATCCAAATTCAATTCCTAGTATACGCAAGTATACCTGGCCAATAAAGCTGATTCTGATTCTAGAGAAACCCCTCTCCCGGGTGGAGATTCTGGAGGCTGAGATAATTTGCCTCCCAATTCTCCATCCCCGGGATAAAGATTACCAATAGACTGGTCGCATGGCGTTCCGCCCAAGCGAGGATCAGGCGTACTTCTCTCGTTGCTTGTCGGCTACGAGTGCCATCCTGATTGTTGATATATGCTACAGCAGTAGCATTGTTGGACTGAATTCTGATAGCCTTCCCCTGAAGCAGTGAGTGTGCCTGCATTAAGGTCAGATGTATGGCCCTGAGTTCCAATAATTTATGGGTAGTTGGAACTCTCAATGTGACCAAGGACCCTGAAAAACCACCGCCCCCCAGCTTCGGAGACTGGCATCCGTTGTCAAAATCGACCATTCCCAACTTGCAAATCTGGGACCCTGCAAGAGATTTTTGGTGTGTAACCACCAATGGAGAGAAACCGTGTTTCCGCCACCAACACCAACATCTTGTGTAAATGAAGGTGGGATCCTGACCACTGTTTAAGAACATCCAAATGAAAAGTCCTGGAATGGAAGCAGCCAAAAACAATGGCTTCGAAAGCCGCTACCATTTTCCCCAGAAGCCGTGTGCAGAGATGTACCAAGATCCTGTGATCTCGTAACACCTATCTGACTAGCTCCTGCAAGGACTGAACCTTTTCTAGTGAAAGAAAAAAAAATTCCTGAACCGTATTCAAGATTATCAATATAAACAACAGCCTCTGGGTGGGTAATAGTTGGGACTTTTTGAAGTTTAAGATCCACCCATGTTGGATAAGAAAGTGACAAGTGTGAGAGGCATTTCGTCCTAACTGTTCTATTGAGGAGAATTTTAGCGACAGGTCATCGAGGTAGGGAATGATTGTGATTCCCTGTAATCGCAAGGTTGCCATCATATATGCCATAATCTTGGTAAACACCCGAGGTGCTGGGGATAGGCCAAACGGGAGGGCCCGAAATTGGAAGTGGAGGCCCCGAACTGCAAATCGGAGAAATTGTTAATGTTGATCCCAGATGGGGACATGCAGGTATGCATCCTTAATGTTGAGTGATATCATGAATTCCGAGGGTTCCAGACTCGCAATGATCGAACATAATTATTCCATCCTGAATTTCCGGTAAACAACCTGTTTTTTCAGGTTTAAAATGAGCCGAACAGAGCTGTCCGGCTTTGGCACGACAAAAGACTGGAATAGAAACCCATTCCACGCTGACTTCTGGAACCAATATAACTACACCTGCTTGTAACAGTGGTCTATAGCCGCAAGGCTATAGACCACTGGAAGAGCTGTCATAAAGAACTGGAAGAGCTGTCGCAAAGAACCGCTTTGGTGGAAAGACAAATTCCAGACTGTACGCATGGATGACAATATTCCGGATCCAATTTTTGTTGCAAGTCTTTAACCACTGAGCTCAAACATCAAACAGACGAGCTCCCATGCTGGGGTCCCCCATGTGGGTCGCAAACCCGTCATGCCAAAAGTTTATCTGCGGCCTTGACATCTGGGCAACAGGCAGCAGCTGTGGAAGATGTCTACCTGAGCCACTAGCTGAGGAAAAGGAACCTCTGGACAGACCCCTAAATTTTGACACATTGTGCTACAATTTTGTAAACGTCGGTACTTGTGTAGTTTCAAAGCATCTAAATTTTAGCGTGTCCGCTGAGAACATATAGAGCGGCACGCGCACAGTTAAACACAGAGTCTGGCAAGCTGCCAAGTTTCAAACACAGACTGTGCGCGCGGTGGCGCCGTGAAACTACACAAGTACCTAAATATCATACCCTGATATGTGTGCATAATCACTACAGTGTATAAACAAAACATTTACTTAGAGGAAGTAATTCAAAACATACATAGATAAAATGATTTAATTACTTTCAGAACCCCAAAATACAATTAATACAGCAGCTCAACATTTTTTTAGCCTGCAACAGAGATGACTATTACTATAACTGACAGCTGCCACATTAGCACACCCCCATATAACAAAGGGCTTGCAAAGAACTAAAGGACCTGCTTATTTATGCTTGTAGTCTGTCTTTAAGTGTTATTAGACCTCTGTGCAACATAAAGGTCAAAGATATAAGTAACAGCACAAAATGCAATTAATTTGTGATTGGATTTAATGTTATGAGACAGCAAATGGATGAACTGAAATAATTGTTTTAATAAGTTAAGCCTGCCTGTATGAATTACAATACTGAATGTATTGGAGGGGAGGTTAGTCTTTCTAATAGAAAATACATGTTCTACTTGACTGCATGCCTGTGATGTGACTAGAGGAAAAGGAAGGGTCATTGGTTTCCATGACGATATGTCAAGTACCGGGGAATCAAAAGTCTCATAATTAATAAGAATACACATCTAAAGATTTACTATAAAGATTTATGGATCAATAAGTGCAGATGTTTCCATTCAATCAGTAAGATTTTTGTATATTGTAATGTATATTTCTATTTTTCCTTATTTCTTATAGCAAAGCCGGATTAACAACCGTGAAGCAGGGGAGGTCGACCTCGAGACCACACATATAGGTATGTCATCAGTATCACGGTACAGTGGCACATGTGAACTGAGGTTTCTGTGTGGTAAGAAATGTGAACTGTCGATACTATAGTGTATTTAACACAATTCCAATAACATCATCAGCATATTCTATTGGTAGTGGCCCCCACAGACCTTAATAATATTCAGGTTTGTGAAAGGCACAGGGAAACCTATTACAATATATAATGGGTATAGAAATCCATTATACATTCTAATAAGATGTTTTAGAAACAAAACCAGGTAAAATAGAAATCTATGGGGTCCAAACTGCTACATGAAAAATAATAAGCCATAAAGATTAACTAAATATCACTATGATAAATGGAGCACAATGTCACATTGAAGATAAATTGGTCTCAAAGACATAGGGAATTGCAAAAACAAAATAGAAATGGAAATTGAAGTTAGTGGTAATAATGTAATCTTAGTGGTAGTGTGAGTACAAAGTCATTTTATACAAAAGTATATACAAATGTAAAGGTAATTATAATGTAAACCTCACAGAATAAAATATAATAGCCACAATCCATTACTCAAACAAATGCTATAATGCATAAAAATAAAAAGTAAAAGGCAAGGTGCCCATTCACGGTACAATTGTTGGCATGACATGGCATTGACATGCAAGCTGTTGTGAAACTACAAATCCCAGCATGCCTTGCAATCGTTTTGTTAATCCCTAATAGCAAAAACGGTGGCAAGGCATGATGGGACTTGTACTTTCACAACAGCTGGAAGGCCATAGTTTGGCCTGGACTATGAGGTTTTTTTTTACACTTAGGCCTTTATTCAGATCTGATCGCAGTACAAATTTGTTCTCAAAATGGGCAAAACCATGTGCACTGCAGGTGGGGCAGATGTAACATGTATAGAGAGAGTTACATTTGTGTGAGTTATTCTGTTTCTGTGCAGAGAAAATTCTGGCTGCATTATTTTTACACTGCAATTTAGATTTCAGTTTCAACACACCCCACCCAAATCTCACTCTCTCTATACATGTTACATCTGCCCCACCTGCAGTGCACATGGTTTTGCCCATTTTGAGAACAAATTTATACTGCGATCAGATCTGAATAAGGGCCCTAATCCTCAAAATCATTCAGATATGCTCATATATGACAACTATTCCAATTTAGATAGGTTACTCCTGATTTGTGGGCACTGCCATGCTCTTCAATATACAGAACACTGGGAGGTAAGTCACAAACACTGCTGCTCTGTATAACAAAACTAAACAGATCACACAACACAAGACAAAACAAGAAGTAATGTAACACCACATAGAACATGGCTCTGTACTTCATAGTGCTATTTTTTATTTTAGTAAATGGCCCAATGTGGAGCTTTATTTCCATTTGAAAACACATGGACAAAGAATACAGAACATTTGTACAAAAATGCAGAACTGCTCTGAATGAGCTGAAATGGAGGATTGTTCAGCTCAGTGGCGTAACTACTGTAAGGCAGCCCCAGCTGCTGCTTGGGGAAGCAAGAGGTAGCGGGGTCTGTGTGGGCGCCGGCAACCGCTCGACGCACTGACATGCTGATGCCTGCCACTGCCCACTGACTGAGCACCGGAGGCGAGTCAGCCGCAGCGTGGGTGCGGCCATGGCAGAGACAACAAATTCCCCCACTGATTCAATTGACTGTACACAGAGCCGGCTATTGGCTACTGTGTACAGGATGGGCGGGTGGATGGGCGGGCGGATGGGCGTGCTAGGGTGGCCTGGGATGCGTCGGAGCCAAGGGAAGCAGCAGTGTCTGCTGGTCTCTCTTCCTCTATCCTGCTTCAGCTTCTCAGTTATGCGTGTGACATCATCACGTCACACGCTGGGGAAACATGCTGGAGAGGAGGAGCCGGGGGGGGGGGGGGGGGGCACAAACTTTTTGGCAGGGGGGAGCAAAATGTATAGTTACGCCACTGGTTCAGCTCCTATTAAAATAACTAGCAATTTTGACTATGCTGTAAATGTATATGTATGAATTACAGGTACATCACATCCTGAAGAAATTTTCACAGCCATGCACAGTTCTAAAAGTTTATGTCACACACTGTTTCCACCATGCTCCAGGCTCATTCACCCCCAAGGTATAACAACGGGTCCGGTATGATATGCCAGAGGTTGGAATCCCGGCGGTCGAAATACAGACGCCGGAATCCAGACCGCCGCAATGCCGACAAGGGGGGGGGGGGGGGCGTGGATCGACCCCCCCCCCCCCTGCAGGCTCGCTGCAGCAGGCCTGGTGCCCCGCTACTCTCGGAACACTATTTATTCTCCCTCAGTGCCAGCATTGCAACGGTCAGGATTCCGGCGTCAGTATTTCGACCGCCGGGATTCCGACCGCCGGCATATTGACCGCTTCCCATAACAACAATGATAACAATATGTGATACAATAGGACCATTCCACTGTCACATTCAAGACACATACAAGTTTTAGCATATCCTTTTCTTGTTAAAACTTAACACAAGGAAGTTAAAAAAAAGATGTCTGCATATAGGAAAAAAAACTATCCGCTATACCCAACACAAAATCAAAAAATGTAGTTGCTTTTGGGACAGATTCTGTCCATCGTTTCTCCGCTGTATCCTAGAAAATGATCAACAGTAAAAGCAACAATAGCATATTTGGAACATGGTTTGATTTGCTACTAATGTAGTGTAGATCTGTGTAGATATAAAATGCATGGCATTATTTATAAGGGGAGAGGGGGTAATAACAAATGTTATTTACTCACTACGGATATTGAGCACTGAAGGGGAGATAAGGCTTTACTCGGTTCCACTGATTAGAGCCAGTGCATTGTAGCAAATTTCATGGGCTTTTTGTTTCTAGCATCATTTGTCTAATGCTGGCATAGCCTTATATTGCTGTAACGGGGTGTATATTTTTCTCTGTTTACCGGTCTGTGGAATTGGCTAATTTACTGTAGGACAAAATCCACATTTTTTTCATAAATAAATATGATACTTACATTCTGTTCATTCATTGTGTCATTGGGAAAAACATGGGTTAGGTCGACAGGGTCATTAGTTTGACAGGGTCATTAGGTCGACAGTCAAAAGGTCGACATGGGGTTTTTCACTGTTTTTTGAGCTGACACGTGCTGACAGGCAGTATTTCATGCCCTACCATCCACTAGGGCATGGTGGGAGAATAAAATAGTGTGCTGAGCGTAGCGAGGCACCGAGTCTGAAGCATGGCGAGCGCAGCGAGCCATGCAAGGGGACGCAGTGCACTTTAACCTGTGTCCATGTCGACTGTGATGACCTTCGGATAAAAAAAACAGTGAAAAACCCCATGTCGACCTTTTGACTGTCAACCGAACCCATGTCGACCTAATGACCCTGTCTCATGACTCATGTAGACCTTCCTGCATGTCGACCTAGACACATGTCGACCTGAATGCATGTTGATGGTGAACAACTGATCCACACCCCCTTGTGAGTGCCAACACATTGGTAACAGTAGACATGTCCAGATTGGTAGGGGATCGCACAATCAGTTATTTATGTGGTATACGGTCATTAGGTCGACATGACTGTCAACCACTGAAGGTTGCCACATGAAATAGATTGACATGGCTAAGGTCGACAGGGTTGGAAGGTCGACACAAGCATTAGGTTGTCAATGGTCAGGACAACAGTCAAAAGGTCGATATGAGGTTTTCACTTTTTTTTAAGGCGACATGTGCCGACAGGCGGTATTTCATGCTCTACTACCCACTAGGGCATGGAGGGAGAATAGAATAGTGTGGCAAGCGTAGCGAGGCATCGTGCCTGAAGCATGGCGAGCCATGCAAGGGGGCGTGGTAAACTTCGACAGTGTCCATGTCAACATTCCGGACCAAAGACTTGAAAAACTCATGTCAACCTTTTGAATGTCGACCTTCCCGTTGTTAACATAATGCATGTGTCAACCTTCCAGCCCTTAGCCACATCAACCTATTTCATGTGTCACCCTAAGCCATGTTGACGTTCTGTGGTAGACCCAATGCATGTCGACCTAATATGCATCAACACAATGACCCATAGCCATTTATGTATGATGAATGTGAGTCTGGGCACTCACTGCGCAGCATTCTGTGGTAGACACAGTGATTTTTTAGCCGACAAGACAATGAGCTTATTCATTTAAACATATGCAGTGTAAAATAATTAAAAACTAGTTATCTCTGGTTAATAATTTGCTATATTATAGCATATTTATAATGCGTTGAAGTAGAGTATCAGAAAAGCAGGAGGAGTGTACCATGTAATAGATGGACAAACAAACCTACACCTTCTCTAAATACTGTAAGTCTCTTACATGATTCTGATTGTTATAATGACTGTCTACTAATATATTACAGCTGCAGTATGTGACTGGAGAATGTCACTTTCCTGAGTCGCAGCTCAGTGACATGCTGTGGGCTCTATGGTATGGTGTATTTAATAGCCTGTGTTTTGCAGGTACCAGTGTGGGTTTTTGCCAATTAGCTCAGCTGTAATGCAAAACTAACCCAGGGTCCTGCACAGACACCCATGCAAGCTATGAGGGCTGTCAGGACATGAGTAGTGGAACCATACCGCACTTTTCAGCTATATACAGATAAACACATCATGCTTTCTCATGCTACATGGCTGGAATATAGCATTTTGTTCCGGTTATGAAAAGACACCTTAATCCTCTATTATGAAACAGACACTGCTATAGTGCAACGGGATACGGTTGCTAGGTCTACAACAACTAGGTCGACAAGCATAAAGGTCGACATGACTGAAGGTCAACATGGGGTTAGGTTGACAGGGTCATTAAGTCCACAGTCAAAAGGTCGACATGGGGTTTTTCACTTTTGTTTTTGAGCCGACATGTGCCAACAGGCGGTATTTCGTGCCCTACCATCCACTAGGGCATGGTGGGAGAATAAAATAGTGTGCCAAGCATAGCGAAGCACCGTGCCTGAAGCATGGGGAGCACAGCAAGCCATACAAGGCGACACGGTGCACTTCTTTAGCATCCATCTCCACTGTGTCGACATTCGTGACAAAAAATTTAAAAATCTCATGTCGACCTTCATCCTGTCGACCTAATGACCCTGTTGATCTTCAGCCATGTCGACCTTCATGCATGTCAACCTAGTGGTGTTGACCTATTGCTTATCGACCTAGTTGCTGTCTATTCAATGATCCATACCCAGCACAACAAAGAACAGAAACCTGGAGACACTTCCCAGATGCTTTTATGATTAAGGATTCCTTAGTAGAACCAATGTCAAAGTTTTGCTTCAACTTTGAGGAATAAAGCAGTCATAGCAAACAAGGGGTCTGACTCAGCTTGGATCGCATATGATAAGCTGTCATTTAGGCAGAGGAATTCGCTGTTCTGCGCTGTTATCGCAGGACCAATCTTGCGCATGCACAGAATTTGTCTTGCGCTTGTGCAGAACACAAACATCGGGCATAAGGGTATGGATCATTAGGTCTACAACAAGTTGGTCGACAAGCATTGGGTCGACACCATTAGGTCGACATGCATAAAGGTCGACATGGGTTTAGGTCGACATGGGTCAATGTCGACAAGAATATTAGGTCGATATGGGCAAAATCAACAGTCAAAAGGTCGACATGGGGTTTTTCACTGTTTTTTAACACAAATGTCAACACAGTCAACGTGGACACAGGTTAAAGTGCACTGCGTCCCCTCTCAGGGCTCGCTGCACTCCCCATGCTTCGGGCTTGGTGCCTTACTATGCTTGGCACACTATTTTATTCTCCCACCACGCCCTAGTGGTATGTCGACCTTTTGACTGTCGAGCTTGCCCATGTCGACCTAATGATTGTGTTGACCTAGAAACATGTTGACCTTGACCCATGTCGACCTAGACCAGTGGTTCCCAACCCTGGTCCTCAAGTACCCCCAACAGTGCACGTTTTCCAGATCACCCGGCAGGTGCACTCATTATTCAGTCACATTTTAAAAGATCCACAGGTGGAGCTAATTATGTCACCTGTGATTCTGTGTGGAGACCTGGAAAATGTGCACTGTTGGGGGTACTTGAGGACCAGGGTTGGGAACCACTGACCTAGATCCATGTTGACCTTTCTGCATGTCGACCTAATGGTGTCAACCCAATGCTTGTCGACCTTCTTGTTGTAGAACTAATGATCATATCCCGGGCATAATGTGGGTTGCATCACCTATGCCAGTGGTTGTGAAACCATCTAATACCCATGTCAGACATAGCCTTTCACCCCAGGATATTGCTGGAGCTTGTGGTTTGACTTGAGTCTTGGCCATGGGCCTGATTCAGTTCAGTATGCAGGGCTTTGAATTTACAGCCCCGATGATTATCGAAGGATGGTCCGCCGTGCACATGTGCGAGCCCTTCATGCAGCCACAGCAAGTGACAACTTTTGATTGCATGCCATATTCTGGATGACTGACGGCTGGCTGACGTATGTGGGCAGCACCCAAGCCACAGATAAACACACAGATGGGCATGGCTATTGGGAGGGAGTGATGCTGATGCCCAGATCTACCCATGGCCTGTGCAGTGTTGAGTAAGTCTTAACCTATAGGGCACGGCACACTAGAGGCGGTCCATTTAATGGTACATGGATTTCGCTCTCTTCACTCATTTACAGGGGCGGGAGTTCCCTCTGGCGGGGAGGGGGCTAACTGATCGCAGGGCTGCAAAAAGTTGCAGCCCCGCTATCAGGTCTGAATCGGCCCCTATGTGTGAACAGACCAGACCCTGTGCCGGATGTTCTGGTTCTGCGATCCTGCTTGGTACAAGGGTTTATTCCTGGGTATGACCTGCATCTGCCTGATCTAATTAAACTAAGAAAAACTAAAGACAACAAGAAAAAGAAACAAGATTCTGCAATGGGCGGGCAAAAGTTATCCATCTTACATTATAATAATATCAAGAATACTCCGTTATAAACATTTGCAAACACATTATAAGCCATAAGGTATGTCAAGGCGTCTCTACTCAGGTGGTCCCACACTATAGAATAGGCATATGAATATCCTTACAAAGAAATAAGGATTAAAAAGGGTTGAGTTTACCTGAAGGGTAAAAAAGGGGCAGACTAGATGGGCCAAATGGTTCTTATCTGCCGTCAAATTCTATGTTTCTATGTTTCTAATAGACCTAATTTGGGTCATACAGTATGTTCATATGTTTCTAAATTAACCTGGAGGAACCAGAGGATCCTCTAATGTGGCCCTAAAAGTCACAACATTGCCTCCAGTTACTGATCCTATACATGAATCGCAGAACAAATTAACCCTTCCCTTACATGCACCCCCATACTGCTGTGTCAGTCTCCTCGGTCTGATGGAGCAGCAGACTCGGGATTCGCAGGATCAGTGTCTTACAGGATTTTACGCCATCACTCCGTGAGACACTGTCCCAAAGCTTCCTGTATTTGCTGCTCTGACACGTTTGTGGCTGCAGTGCCCGGACTCTGTGCAGTGTATGCAGCGGGTGGGTGGCCTAGGGGTGCGCTGCAGGACTTGGAAGACCCACACTCCGCCCTGCAGTGGGCCCCTGCCTGGCATACCACCAGCCTGGAGCCTGCAGGGCTGTGTACTCCTCTAGCAGTAATTAGGTTGGACTGCCCCTGTGATGACGGCATGTGTGCACCTGGCTGCCACAGGTTGTGCCCAGGGGTAAAGCGCCGCTCTTGTGGGCACAAAGGCAGAAGAAAAGGGCCTGCCATCTCCCTGCCACCCCCTCCCTTACCTAAGCCGAATCCTATGGCCGGGCCCAGGCTCAGGATCTGGGTGGTGGCCAGGTGGAGAGTGCTAAATGCTCTGGGGCAAAAGCAGGCCAGGTCAGCTAAGCAGTGTAAATCCCTCTGCAGGTCCTCCGACAGCTCCATTGTGAGCGCCGGCGGCTACCTTCCATCCCTACCATTTGACAGCAGCAGCTGTGGGCGTGCCCTGCGCTTTGCATGTGCTGCTGGTGCTTTGTGCCCTGTGTGAGGGCCATATTGGAGGGGGCCCCCACGATTTAGTTGTCACTGGGCCCCCATTAATCCAGCCCTGCATGAACCTGTGCTAGGTCAATACATTGAGGAACTTCCATTTTCTGTATCACTGGTCTACACAAATCCTATGCAGCTGCAGGCCACCTAAAGATGGCCTATGCTGCCATTTCCTTCACTTACACAGCACTGGTTGGTTCTATGGGATCCCTATAATACCCAAATTGTAGGCATTACTGACAATTAGGGGCTGACAATGTCTGTATAATGCCTTTACATGCCTCCTCAGCATTGGGCCAGTCATTCCCCTCTCTTGTATTTGTTATCATTAAACTAATTAGGGAGGCTAGACTATTTTCCTGCACAAACTATACCAGTGCTCTGTAATACAATATACCGTACCTACCGACATAGAGATATGCAAAGTTGTAATAGCATATAGTAAATTACCATTTAGTATGACTCAGTAATATGTGGCGGTTAATAAATAGGGTTATAAAGGCTGCATTAAATAAAAATAAAGATTTTGTACTGATAAAAAGCATTAAATGACTAAAACAGAAGCAACAAAGGTTATGCTCGTTAATATTTGAAATTATATAATGGTCAACTTACTGCAGTCCTTTCCTTTGACTGGATCTGGCAAGCCGGCACATGGCTTTTCTGGGTTCGGTATAGCAACTCTCCACCTGGATCCAGTACTATCACATTCTGTGTATTCATAATGATAGTCATTCTGAAAAATCCAAGAACAAAAACATTAGATTACAGTAGTTTGCCTGTTTAATGTGCAGTGTACTCATAAAAAAAAAAAACCATCCATTTTAGATTTAGACAATTTAGCTCATGGAAGGTATGATCTGGTGAATAAAACAAAGGGGTGGTGAGCAGGAGAGCCAATTATATTGCTATGTCAACCTTTTGCTTGTGATGACCTTTGTCAGTGTCGGCCTAGTGCATGTCCTTTTGGTGTTGACCTATCTAGACACTTTCTGCCTATCATCTGGATACCGGTCAGCGTTAGGTTGGGGGATAGAAATATTTACCTGAACACCGAAGGATCACAGCTCTAATCCAGAAGTGACCATCGCATGAACTTCGGGGCCCGCTGGAGTGGCTGCAGCAGTCTGCTGGGTTACCAGGGAAGAAATGTCAACATCCAAAAATGTCGACATTTCATCACTACATGTTGAAAGTCGAAATGGGCAGGGTCGTCATCATGACCAGGTCAACATAACTATGTTATTTTACTGCATGCCTGACAACCTGGTAAACCTGCAGACAAACAAAACTACTTTTTTTATACATATTATTATTGAAAAGGAACATTTTCTAGAGACAAAATAAACAATAATGTTTAGGGGGAGATTCTCTAAACTAAAAATGCGGTAAAAACCCCGTTATCAGTGCTCTAAGCAACCGCCGCTGGGTTACCGCGGCGGGGGGCATCGCCAGAAAAATCTTGCGATGCCCCAAAGAAGCCTATGGGCTTCTACCGCATCCCACCGCCGCCCCGCACCGACCCAGCGCTGCCCTGCATTGACCCCCCCTCACCTGTGTTCGGGCAGCACAGAGCTGTGCTGCCCAGACCTGTGACCTCCTCCTCCCTGCACTATGATCCTCTTCCAGGTGCAGGGAGGAGGAGAGCCCGGCGCAGCAGCAGCAGCAGCGCCGGGTGTGGGAGGGAGGGTATAGCCGCCGGGCCCCCATGGGACCCGCTGACTCTCTCCGCAAAGGACAGCTCTTAACGTCCTTTGCCATAATTATCACATATGTTAGTGCATATGCGATAATTATGAATGCGATGGGCAGCGAAGGGGGGCGGAGCTGGGGTGCGGATGTTAGAACATCCCCCCCATATGTGAAATAAAGCTTAAAGGCCCATACACACAGGGCAATTTCTACATGCTGAGCGATGTAGGCTAGGCGATTCCCCTTGAGCCTCCATGTGAAGCCCATACACACATAGTGATATGTGTATGGGGGATCTGTGCTAACTCATTGTTCTTTATGTACATGCAGAAGAGCTATCTAGATCTTATTGCATGTGCTTAAGATCTGAGCGGCCATGGTGATACGCAGGATGGTGCATCACCGTCGCTATGGGGCATACACATGGGGCCTCATTCTGGTTCAAAAGCAAATTCACTCTCTAATGCACAAAACCACGTGCACTACAGGGGGGGAAGATGTAACACATGCAGAGAGAGTTAGATTTGAGTGGGTGTGTACTTCAAACTGATATCTATATTGCAGTGTAAAAATAAAGCAGCCAGTATTTACTCTGCATAGAAACAAATCAAAACCCAAATCTAACTCTCTCTGCACATGTTACATCTGCCCACCTGCAGTGCACATGGTTTTGACCATTGGACAGATAATTTGTCTTTGCAAGTGAACCAGAATCAGGCCCATGGTGCGATGTGTGCTTCATTTCAAACAATCTAGACAGATCAATTAGAAAATAAGAAAAAATCACCCAGTGTGTATGCACGAAAAGTAAACTGACCTATTTCACGTATCTGCCCTATATATTTACAGAAGAATCATGTACAGTATGGTACTATATCAACAGCTGATGGCAAAAGAAGCAGTGTTTCAAATCAGACTTTGCTCTATGGACTAGAACTGGGGTAGCCAACCCTAGTCCTCGAGAGCTACCAACAGTGCATGTTTTGCAGTTCTCCTCACAGAGGGGCAGATGTATGATGTGTCGATATGGGGGAGAAGGGTATCAGCGCATGTTATGTGCACTGATACCGCTTCTCCCCCATGTATGAAGCGGCCGGGATGCGGTAATGGACAGGGGCGCATATGCGCCCCTGTCCATATCGGCGCTGCTATCAAAATGATAGCAGGCCGAATGTATGAACGGTCAGCATCGCTGACCGTTCTGCACGAAGCCGGGTCTGGCTTCGCCAGCATCAGGCTGGCGAAGCCCTATCTAAACAGCAGGGACAGCGCTGTCCCTGCTGTTAGGTCTGGGCTGCGCTGGGGATCTCGCGTGAACAGCGAGATCCCGCGCATGCCCAGTGCGGCCGGCCGGGGGACAGGAGATAGCGCATCAGTATTAACTGATGCGCTATCTCCAGAAAGGGACATCTTGATACATCTTGTCGATGTCCCTTCCTGCTTCGCCTTGCTATTGAGGCGAAGCAGGAAGTATCATAGCGGCGGGATAAGCGCTGCTATGATACATCTGCCCCAGAATCACAAGTGAGCTAATTAGCTCCATCTGTGGATCTTTTAAAATGTGTCAGTGATTAATGAGTGCAGCTGTGCAGCAGCTAGGTTGTCTGGAAAATGTGAACTGTTGGTAGCTCTCGAGGGCTAGGGTTGGCTACCATTGGACTAGAACAATCAGAATAATTATTTTCATTAACAAATACACTATTAGGACTGTTGTAAAATGTATCATGGAAAAAAACTAGGAATGTCCTCTATTTAAAAAAAAAAAAAAAAAGTAAATATTGATTGGGACACACAGATAAAGGATGTTTAAATAAGGTAAACAAGTGTTGTGCTGTTTGCTATTTAGAATCTGATTGGTTACCCATAGCAACATTTCATCTTCAATAGAACTCCCATCTTTGTAAATAAATCCCCCAGGGGCATATTTACTAAAGGTCACATTTGGTGTCAACTTGAAACAGAGGGGCATCAAACAGAACAGCAATAGTAATCATCTATGGGCACTGACATACTGATTATTTATCTAATGTAATATGAATTGCAATAATGTAATCTAAGGATCGATAAATATAACATTTAAAAAAAATCTGGTATTATATCATTCCTAAAATAAGTTAGAAAGTGAAATATGAAGTGACAAATCTGCAAATTGCGAAAATGTGTTCATGTGAGATAAAATGCAATTGTAAAAATAATATCCCAATAAATAAATGTCAACTAAATACCTGTGTAATAATAATAATAATGTGTTTTATATATTGATACAAAGTGACCTAAATTGTAACCTCTCTCCTTCAGAGGAATTAATACAGGTTTAATATGGTGATGCTGGTTATAATTGAATCAGGTTGTGGGATTATTATCCTACTTTACAATGCTTATTCCAATGGAGAGCATTTATAATATACTGTGAGAATATATAAATATATATATATATATATATATATATTATTTTTTTTTAAATCAGTTTCCGACTCATTTAGATCGGAACGGGTTCTGTCCTATTCAATATGGGCTTTTTTTTCTGACAGGTCGGGATACTCTGACCTGTTGGAAACCAGGTGCTTTGTCGGAATAGACGCGAATCCACCTGCTTTTGATGGAAACACGGCCAAATCCGACAGGTTTTGGCCTGTTTCCGGCAATCTCAATCCGACATGAAAAATGTCGGTTTGAAGCAGGGAGGACAGTGCCGGGTGTGCAGCACCAGCTCACCCCGTGCCATCCTCCCACGTCTTCACTGGGTCCCGCCGCTGGGCCCAGTGAAAGCAGCTCACCTTGCAACTTCCAGCCGTCGCTCACCTGGTCTGGGTGAGCAGAAGATTTGCCCGCTAATTAAATAGGTAGTGTCGGATCCATTCCGACAAATGATTGTCGGAATGGATCCAACTCTAAAGGTGCGTACCTACGGTACGATTTATGTTCCGTATGATACTGTATACGATTTCCCAGGAAAGTCCCAGTGGTCAAAAGCATAAGATTTGTGCTTAAAATAACATACAATGTGCATAAGATATCATATACAATATGACATCACAGCTGTACTACACTACACTATCTTATGCTTTCTAGCCAGATTGAGTTGCATGCTCACCCGAGCAGCTCCCTCCCAGACGACCGGCGGGAGCGCGCATCGTACGTCGGATAATGCGTACACACGATAAGATATAGTGCACTATCTAGCATGCTATTCGAAACTAGCTAGATAGTGTGCTACATTTTGCACTATATTTTACCGTGGGTACGCACCTTAATTGAATATACCCCTGTAGGTACATAAAATAAAACAAGAATAGAGTTTCTAAATAACGACTTTGGAGGTTAAATAATGTTTGTAGAGAAACCTCAAATAAGCATCTTTGATAATAGTCCCTGTTTCTGATAGTAACGGCATAAAAACAATAGATGATGATTAAGGTAATTTAAGCTAGAACTTTAACGATGAGGACGAAATACTGAAAAACTCACAAATCTGGGCGCCGTGCTAGGAAACAAGTACCAAATAAATCCAAAGAACTTGAGGGAGTGGTTGCCAAAGAATAGAATACCGAGATAAGGAGTCAGTCCGGAGCACTTCCAGCTGGGTAGCGTAGAGACAAAGACCGGGTGGTTCAAGCTAGGACAAGCGGATCCAATAGCAGAGCAAATATCCAGCAGAGTAACAGGCCAGGAATTTTATGAGCTTCTTGAACAGCAGGCAGGCAGAGGACAAGCAGGAAGACTGATAGCATCAGAAGATTCCGACAAACATGCTGCATAATTGACGCTATTGCACTGACAGCCATATATCCAAGGTAGCCCCTCTATATACCCAGAAGGCGGCTATGATTGGCTGTCCAAGAGAGAAGGCTGGACAGAGCCCAATTGCCATTAAACACCAGATCCCTCTGGCCACCTGTCAGGACACCTCCGGCTGCCTGCCAAGACACCGCCACCAGATCCTACCTCTTGAACTCCTACCAGCACATGGAACAGCTGAAGTGAACGGACAGATAAGTACCGGACCCACTATGTGCCGCGGCGGTGCTCCGTGACAGCAAAGCTTTGCACTGAACAGAGAGTTTCCGATAGGATTCAAAGGGTAGGCAACTATGGCTTATGTCCAATAACAGCCTCTTGTGCTATCCTTATGGTCACTAGGGGGTACATTTACTATAGCTTCTCAAAATGCAAAGAGGTCATGTTGCACATAGCAACCAATCAGGTTCCATCATTTTACTATTGTATCCTAGAAAATGACAGAATATGGGTAAAATCACCTCTTTTCATTTTAAGAAGCTTTAGTAAATGTACCCCCCACTATCTTATTTAATACTGTTTACAATTCAAAATTAATTTCTCTCTCTTTCATCCACTTTACATACTGTATATGGCACACTAAAAAGTTAATGCATGACGCTTTGCAAATGGTTGCAGTTGGACATTTCTTATTGAATTACAAGTGTCCTTCTGAATCTATTTGCAAAAATGTTATGCAATGTCCATTTATTATTATTGAGCAAGGTAACTGCGTAAATCTGTGCCTAAATAACTCTAGTGTCATATTTAGCCATCTATCTCCTTTCAGTCATTCCCAATACAGATCATTTATGAGTCATTCCCAATACAGATCATATGTGTAGTGTGCCAGTCTTATGTGGCCTATATTCTGCTGGCCTCTCTGGAGCAACTAGAAGTCCTACTGGAGATCTATATTTTTTATATACTACTGGATGAAGGAGTGTCATCCGCTTTTTAGGTTTAAATAGAAAACTTTCATAAACGTCAATAGAAGAGGCTGACAGAAATACTAGGACCTGTCACAATATAGGCCACATAAGACTGGCACACTACCAATCAATTAAATTATTAATGGTATATTCCTAAAAAGGGTCTAAGATCACCGTATCCTGGAAATAAATAAAGTCCAGTAGACATCTTGTAAAGAAGAAAAATGGTCTTCTTATTTCACAGTCTTTGATTAAAAGACCGTTGTATTCCCCTGATGAAGTCTCTATGAGACGAAACGCGTTGGGATTTTCTACAAGCGTTTTTATCAATACTACCCTGTGAAGCTGAATAAAAGAAAATATTGGAAAAAACAACTCCGGCTTACTTCACAGGATGTGGATCTTGAAATAGTGTATTTGGACATTTGTAATTTAATTTGGCGCCATACCACTATTGGGTAAAAAAAAAAAAATATATATATATATATATATATATATATATATATATATATATATATATATATATATAAACCTGGTATTTCAAAGAAATATTTTCAGGGATCATTCATTAATTTATTTCTCACAGGACTACTGATGATCATTTACATTAATTTTAATTCTTAACCACATATCTGGCACTAACACATGGGATGTGACTTCAGCCAGCTGGCTTTACCTGACACGGCCGCATCACATGCATCCGTGCTGTCCACTGCATCAGCTGGAGGAAATCTGTTCTGCACATGTGCGGGACGGGAGGGGGGGGGGGGGTTTACAAAATAAACACAGGCATACAAAGTGGCATATGTTAATGGGGAGGATTCCAATATATAGGGCCCATTTTTAACTAGGAGCAGTTTGTCTGTCACAGATCTATTAACATTAGGGAGGTGGGGGGCAATAACATTCCTAAACACTATTTATGTGTGTGTTTGTGTGTATGTAGATATTTTTAATACATTAAACATTATTAAGTAATAAAAGACCATTCTGAACAGTTGTCTTTAAGTACTCAGTTAAAAGAATAATAATGGGATAGAGCAAGTACAAATATTGGGTGTGGATAGGCTATGTTTAAAAAAAGCACAAATTTTCTGAGTAAAGTTCACTCTGCAGCCATTAAGCAAAGGAAACCTATTTCATCACCAGGAAACATGAGCATACAAGGATAGCAGGTGCATAGGAGGCAGGGAATGTGTTTACAGCAAAATCTCTCATGGACAGAATGTAAGGTATATAATGGCTTTACAATAACACTACATGCAAATTGATATTAACTGCAAATATTTTTTAATAATGAAATCATAGCTTTAAGTCAGTTACTTTTAGATACCTTTGTATTACAATTGCTTAGTATGACTAATTTAAAAGTCACAGGAATTTGTAAGCACACAGTTCATAGGTTAAGAAATCTGTAAGGTGAGTATACAAAACTATGTAAAATAAATGATGAATGGTCCTAACTAGGGTTACCATACATCTGAGATTCCACCTGAGTAGCTGCCAGGACAAAGCAACAGGAGCCTTACCATGAAGTGGGAGATTGTGAGCTTACAAAGTTTAACAATTTTCCTGACCACTTATCTTATTTAAATGTTTGAAACAGACAATACTATAGAACATCTGTACTGTAAAAAATTAATACTGTATTCCATACAGTATCCAGTGTATAAAAAGGCCAATTGTCAATGCAGTTATGGCTCCCCCAGACTCCCGTACTTACTCCAATGCGCTGCAGAGTAGAAGATTCTGGATTGCATTTGGAAACCCCCTTTTAAAATCCTGCGTATGCCATTGGGGTGGGGGCATGTAAGGCCATTAGCGGCTCTGTATTTAGGGGCATTAGGGGTATCTGAGGCATATATAAAGGAGCATGAGGGGTACTTCATTAGAAAGGTTAGAAAATGGTGTGAGTACTGACAAATATATTTTTTATAATTTGACATTGAAGGTTTTGGTCACGAAATGTAAAAATGAAAAGGTGATGCCCAGATACTCTCTCCAAAATGGGTACCGGTGCTCCCAATATCTGCTGGCGCTGCACGGGAGCCCCAGGGAACCCACTCCATATATGGTGGCAGTGCCCACTCATTCGGCCTTTCTGGACAGAAATCATCAGGTTGTCAGGGATTATCCTAGGTGACCAGATCCCCACCGACCAATTATTTTGGCTGTTTCACCTTTCCCCAGCCCCCCTCTCGAGATACAAAAACTCTCTGCTGTGTCACCTGAACAACGCAGCTAAATCGGTTATTCCGGTGAGATGGCGTTCCTCCTCTCCTCCAACAATAAAAGACTGGTTCAAAAAAATAGACTTTTACATGGACATGGAGGACATCCTATCCTCGGCTGACGACAGACATGCCCAGTTTAGGAGTACGTGGACCAGATGGCTGCTCTTCAGGGACACAAAGACCTACAAAGACGTAATGGCCTCCCTGTCCCCCTAGTGCTCCCACCCCCCCACCAGCGTCCTGGAAACTCGCCGCCCTCCCACCGCGCTCTCTCTCCTGCCGACCCTCTCCTCTGGTGAAAGTATTTGCCGATCCGCTCACACATCTCAGTATACATATATACCAGATGTCTTAGCCCTGTTATTGAAATACTCTTAAATATACCGGAATACCCCCCCCCCCCCTCCCTCTCCCCCACCTCTATCCACCCTCTCCCATCTTATCTTCCCCTTTTTCCATACTTGCACTATTGTTTCTGCACCAGTTTCCTTTTTTTTGTATGTGATTTATTAAGCTAACGCACTGTCCCATGCAGGACAAACCTATAACTGAATTGTATTGTAAAAGTTGTACCTAAAATCAATAAAAACCTATTGGATACTAAAAATGAAAAGGTGGAAACCCTAAGTACAGTATACTGCCTACAACAATATGCATATACACATAACAATAGAGGGAGTGATATATTTGAGGCCATACAAACTTAGCCAAGAAAATAAAATCTACAACAGAAGAACGCTGACATAGGGCGAAAAGTACTAAACCTTGAAAAGTGATAAAATGGAGAGTGATAAACCACCAACCAATCAGCTCCTACCTGTCATTTTTTAAACACAACCTGTGACATTGTAGTTAGGAGCTGAATGGCTGGTGGTTTATCACTCTCCATTTTATCACTTTTCAAGCTTAGCACATGTGACCCTAAACCTTTAGTATATCTACAATATGGGCTGGGTGCAGGGGGGCCACACTGTACACCCTGCTCCCATGTTCTACAATGCCTACTGCTCTGTAGTGACGTGTCAGCAGCACTGTACAAATCACCAGGAAACGACATATCGCGCAGTGGAAAAATCACTGAGAAAATGGCCCCTGCGCTATTTTTCAACAGTTTTCTCACTTGCCCCACCCACTGGGGAGGAGGGGGCCTGGATGGAGACTGCACATAGGCATCATCCTCTCTTGGGCCCTTATTCTGATCGGTGCGGATATTCCCGCATTCTTACGGTGCGGTCCGCACGCCACGGTGTTTTGCCGCGTGCGGCCATCGTCCGTAGAAACGCCCACGTGTCCTCCGCATTCGGACGGACTCACTCTTTAAGAACAGGGCGTGTTTACGGACGACATACAAAGCATGCGTGTGCGGGAGAAACACTCCGATTCGGCACGGTATTA
This sequence comes from Crinia signifera, assembly GCF_055691185.1. Taxonomy (NCBI): domain Eukaryota; kingdom Metazoa; phylum Chordata; class Amphibia; order Anura; family Myobatrachidae; genus Crinia; species Crinia signifera. The sequence continues at coordinate 181,138,618 of NC_139220.1, forward strand.
CAGAGTATTACAGAGTATGCTCGGGAATACCGCATCCGAACGGGAGCCAAGCGGTGCTACCGCCCGTAAGCGGAGTATTTACGCCAAACAACCCACTATGAAGTATCTTCTGCTATACATCACATGACCCACTTATTCAATTACCTATCCTCATAAAAAACTGCTTATTTGGAACATGTCGAATACACATGTGTATTGCTAGTATTAATATTCTGTCATGTCCATTGTTAGCAGTTTTAAAGTGTCTGACAAGTACAGCATATGTGGGGGACTAGTAAGGTTTCCTTGAAGCAGCAATGGTTTCAATTAAAGCACTGACAAGCGTCCTATTAGTGAGTAATGAGTAAAGGAGTAGATTCTATTGGGTTCAGGTGTTAATGGTTGTAGTCATTAGGCGTACGTTCGCCTAGCGCATGAACGAGTGGTGTCCGCAAAGCAATAGTACACTTGTGGACACCGCACATTTCTGCCCTTTTTGATCGCGTGCATTCGGAGTGGTTTCCGAATGTACGCCCCCCAACATAAGTGTACTCCCCCGTGTCCGCCCATGTTTCCGCCCCGTTTTGCCCACTTTGAAACTACGCCCATGTGTCATTCCGCATGACGCCCATAATACGCCCCTATTTCCCGAATGATAGCGGTGAACAGTTCTGGACGGGATCTGGCCGAACTGGTACCGAGTCAAAGCGTGGCACATGCGCGTTGCGTTCTCCACGCATGCGCAGACGCCGTAAACACGCGATCCGAAAGTATGCGGTAAAGTCCGCGTCAATCAGAATAAGGGCCTTAATAAGCAGCTACTGAAGATGCAGCATCTATGCTTTGTATCCTGTTAACTGACAAACCAAATAAAAAAGGTTGTAGAGACATACTGCAAATTGCATTGTTTCTAGGCCACAGAACAAAGAAAGTGGAAGCATTACTCCTGTTATGCAAGACGCTAAGTGATGGTGCACAGTAACACACAGATCCTATGTCTAGGTACGGAACAGACACTTTTTTTTGGAGGGAAACTTGCATCCATCTGAAAGCCATTTTGCAGAATAATTTTGCTTTAATCAAAATCGCAAGAGCAGAGATAATGAGCTGCTTTGTATGTATAATTAATGCTAGTAAAATACATGTAAACATGCATGGCAATAATGGGAATTTTTCTCTGTACAAATAGGGGTACTTATGTAGTATCTGGGCTGCCGATTTTTTGATTGTATGCCTTAAGTTAAGGCATACAATCAGATGCGATGCGATGCGATATCGCATCGCATCGCATCCGATATCGGATGCGATGACCCGATTTTTCCATAGGAATCAATGTTAAAATGATTCCTATGGAAAAATGGGTCCTTTTCATACCCCTACTATCCAAGTGGGCATGGAGTTGGATATAAACCTGTGGCGAGCGTAGCGAGCCACCGAGCCCGAAGCGTGGCGAGCGAAGCGAGCCCCGCGAGGGGACGGTATTCGTCCCCTCGCGGGGCTCGCTTCGCTCGCCACGCTTCGGGCTCGGTGGCTCGCTACGCTCGCCACAGGTTTATATCCAACTCCATGCCCACTTGGATAGTAGGGGTATGAAAAGGACCCATTTTTCCCATTGAATTCCATGTTAAAATGGACTCAGTCCATTTTAACATTGATTCCTATGGAAAAATCGGGTCATCGCATCGCATCGCATCGCATCGAATCGCATGGTCGCATGCGATGCGATGCGATGCGATCTCCCGATCCGACCCGATTTAGAAATCGGCAGCCCAGATACTACATAAGTACCCAAATAGGTATACTATTGTACAGTAAGTTCTTGATTTCTATCTACCTCATATTGGGTCTGAATCATACTTGTACTCTATACCAATGTTTTTGCAGATGGCAATTATTGGATTACTAAATATGGGTCAAAGACCATTAAGTAGCTGTTTACAGTGGGAATTGGGGAAAGGGACTGTTTGAGGGTGGTAAATGTTGGTGGCAGCAAAAATGCAGATATTTCGGGCATGTGACTGTCTGCTTCTGGGATAGCATACATATTAAGGGCCAAATGCACCAAGCTTCAAAAAGTGATAAAGTGGACAGTGATATAAAAAAAACAGCCAATTAGCTCCTAACTGTCACTTTTAAACCAAACCTGTAACATGGCAGTTGTGAGCTGATTGGCTGGTTGTTTATCACTCTCCACTTTATCACTTTTTGAAGCTTCATGCATCTAGCCCCAAGATAGCTCCAGTGTCTCAGTACATGCAGCCAGTAGGTGTCTTAATACACATTCTGCTGGCTGAGACATTTGTATATGTTCACCCTGTATCTACAGTATGTAAAAGATTGTGTAGATGTAGAACTATAAATCATTACCACTGCCATTATTTACCAACATAATATCATCCGTGTACTCTTGCCACTTCACAAATCAGTGCTAGATGTGTTTGCACATTCATCGTTTAGCTAAAGGAGAAAGGAATTATCTGACATTTTTTAAATTAGGGAGGCCAATCCCGGGATTGAAAAATGCCCCAGGATTGGCATCCCTACCCACAACCTTTAGGGAGTCAGGGAGATTTCAGGAAGTTTCCAAGACGTTGGCAAGTATGCATCATCATCATCATCATCATCATCATCATCATCATCATACTATATTTTTCACTAGGGGTCGAACACCCGCAAGAAAAACAATTAACAACAGCTGTATACGTTTTTACGTTGATTGCATTCATTGAAAAAAAATGCCCTGTACTTTACTGTACTTGGCCTATGTTTAATTGATCCTTGCAACACATGAAGTAAAAAATAACAATTCAAACCTATATGTGGATAGAAGTGTTTCTTTAAGCATCCCAATAAAAGCCCATTACTGGGATAAGGTTACACATAAGAAGATTACAGATACCTGTGATGATTAGCCTTTGAATAGGGAGGGTGGGGCACAGATTGGTTTATGCTGTTGTACAAGACAGGCAAACAATGATAAAGAGGTAACTGATCAAAAGCACACGCACCTGTTACAGCCTAAGTTAATAATATCATTATATATATATGGATAATAAATGCCTAATTATTTTAAATATTATTAAAATAAATTTATAATTTTATATTTTATGGGCATGCCCACAAAAAAGTTGGGTGCACCCATAGGGGTACGCTGCACATACTTTTTGTACTAGATCTCATCTCATCGCAAAACCGGGATGAGATGCGATATTGTATACAATAATTGTAACATGTATGGGCACCTTTAGTCAAGTCTTGACTTCGCCGAGGCGCTCGCAGCCTCATTGACAGGCAGGAGGCATTCACAGGGATTTTATGGGCATGCCCACAAAAAAGTTGGGCGCACCCATAGAAACACTGGGCGGGCCCCCTTCCTACTAGTAGCTGACTAGTGACTCCTGGGTCATGCGGCAGCTGCAAGTGGCGGACAGAGGAGGAGAAATCCTTCAATGGTGAGTAACCATCGGAGGCTTTCTCCTCTGTGCGTGCACTAGCGAACGGATGTGTACCTGTACGTCAGCTCAGACGGCAGAGGTATGGGTGTTTGGGGGGCGGTGGTAATCTGCTCACTGGGCTCTGAACACATGCAGCCCAACAAGAAGGTCTGAATCGGGCCCATTGACATAGAAATGAGAAACAAAGACCTCCCAAGTTGGTCTATGGTTGTGCAGACTGGTCGCTGCAGTTGCAATGCTAGCACCATTTTTCTGCATGTATGTGATTGATGCTGAAGGCAAAAAACACACCCTGAAAAAGGTTGTGACACACCTGCATTTTTGCTGCCACTCCCCATTACCTTCTCCAAATGGTCCCTTCCAGTCAATTACTCTGCGTTCAAATACTCACTGCGGGCGGCACTACAAAGCTACCATTGTGCATGCCTGCTGCAGTCATGGTGCATGTGTAGTCTACTTCTAAACCCTATGTTGCATGAGCACCGGAATTGGATATACATAGGAATTACAGTATAGACGCGAACCCCACACAATGCCATTGTGCACGTATTTGAGCGACTATTTGCCCTGCCAATGCGCAAAAAAAAAATCGGACAAGCCTGATGACAAAAGATGCAATTACAATTGGGTTAATCCATATCAGCAATATGGCGGCCATGCGATGGGCATTCCTGAACAGTGACTGGGAAGGTGGCCTGCAGTGAACAAAAAAAGCCGTTCAATCTTGTGGACCTGTTATGGGAGTATCACGGGCACATCGCGAATGTGCCCATGAATAGTCACATCCTCGGAAACCATGCTCAGATGGAGATACTGCGCCTGCCACAGAGCTGATGCAAGTATTGATGACGTATACAATGGTGCGCCGAAGGTGATGTGTCAAGAATTACCAGCAGTGTGACAGTGTGCAGGGGTGTAGAAAGTGGGCATCTCAGGGCTGCACATTCAGGTGCACACCATAGACAAGGGGAAGGCAGAAACTAGCATTCATATATCATCACTCCTACACAGCAGTGTTCACCTCTGAATCAGGACCCAAATGTATTAGACATAGCAACACGTGTGAGCAGCGTATAGATGGCTATTGATAGGTTCTATGTTTTATCAGGAATTAGATAGAGCTTATCAGTCTTGTCTCAGACACATCGTCATTTCAACACCACTAAAGTCTGATACTGCTACTTGTGTTTATGAAGCCATTTACAAAGCAAAGGAAGCTCCAATTGTCTACACTTAACTTGCTTGCTTGTCAATAATTGCACTATTAAATGTAATCAAGTAGTAAGATGATGCAAGAATGATTACCCTGTACAGTCTATGTGGTACAATAACACATCTGGATAAGGGCACTGAGAACAAGCTAATTCTACACACAACCGTCCACCACATCTTGTCATGTTACTTTATATAGTATTTGTGTGATTACACAGCTCCTTGAACTCTCTGCTGATAATGTCTCCTAGCAATGCCATGCATGGATCTCAGTGTGTGAGTACAATGTCAACACAAGTTCTGCCTGACAAACATTTATTCTCACTTAGGTATCCCTGATGGTTTTATCTTAGTTGCATAGGAGTCAGAATCTGGGGGAAGTGAAGGCTGTATTTTGAATAACAGCTGTCACTTTAATAAAGCAGTATTGTTGTTAGCATATAAACAGGGTTGCCTACCCTCCTGGAATGGCCGGGAGTGTCCCAGAAATCGGGTCCCCCTCCTGGCCCCCCAGAAAGGGGGGCAACACCTCTGCATAAACCCCAATCTCCCGCGATCCGCCCCTCGGCAGGAGGGGTCCGTGTGTAAAATGACGCAATAACGTCATTTTACCCCCGCCCCCGGAGTGCAATGCCTGAAATACCGGCATTGCACGATGGGGGGCGTGGCTAAAATGACGCGATCACTGTAGGCACGCCTCCCAACACAATAGTGTCCATTCACAACTACTGAGTGTGGCACGGCTTCCTGGCCGTGCGGGATTTCGCCGTCCGGCAGGAGCCGGAGTGTGTGAAACCAGCCTAAGGCTACATATATATATATATATATATATATATATATATATATATATATATATAGCAAATGGGTATGGCGGCACTCGCAGGACGTCACAAAGGATAAATAATTCCACACAGGGACCCGCTGACGTGGTTCAACGTTTCAGTCTTTGTCTAGACTTTTTTCAAGAACAGAGGCATCCGTATTTATCCTTTGTGACGTCGTGCGAGTGCCGCCATACCCATTTGCTATTTTCTGTTCCTCTGCTGAGCGAGCCAGGAAGGCACCCGGGCAAAGTAACCCCTGAACAGCCGGGTGGAGTGCCAGTCTTCAAACAGAAGAACAGAAAACACACAATAAAAATATACAGTCTCTTAATGCTTAAAAAAGGGTGGCCAATCCCGGAATTGGCAGGATCTCAAAGTTTGGCCTTAAAATGTCTGGGATTTCAATCAGACTGCACAGCTGCCCGGCGATTTTTCAATCCCGATTCCCGGGATTAAAAATATGCCCCGGGATTGGCATCCCTAGTTTACAATCATTTCAATTGGTAAGGCCACAGTTAAAGTAATATCAAGGAATATTGATATAATTCATAACACAATTGATCCAGTATGTAATGAAACGAAATGCTGCAATTGTTGCCAGATGTCGGTATTTCCCATTTTTTTTTTGCAACCTGTGACAGCAGGTATTAAGCGGTGGTCATCTCAAGGACTCTCCCAGAGGCTTATTCATGTGCCCTAAGCAACATTATTGACCCCACCCCACACACACACACCCCTTACCAACTACCAGCATCCTTTCCAGTCAAGGGCAGTTAGGCATAGCTGCAGAACTGCCCAGCTGCAGTGACAGGTGGCACTACAACGATATCATGACAGCTGGTCCCAAAGCTGAAACCTCCCATTGGATGGCAACTACGCAGGTCTCCTGTACCTCCTGCATTCAAATCAGCTACAAACTGGTGGATTTGGGCGACCCTACCGTACTTTTCCTTTAGAAGGTTTGATATGTTACTGGAATGAAATCTAAAGAAGCAAATGTACAGCATAAACTGAATACTGAATTCATTATCTTTGGCATACTTACCACATATAAAGCAGTTCTATAAGGTAATATTGCCCTCAGTTATTAAGTGGGAATGTTGCTCTGACCTACAATGTAATGGCATGCTTATAGAACGAGAAAACCTCCATTAATAGTGCTATCCCACTGTCTTACTCATCTACATTAACACAGTGGAATAAAGTTTTAAATCATTTGGTATTTCATGTATACTTTTGGCTGTACGCAATAGCAGATTCCAGGGCCATCATTTACCATGCCACCACTTTGTAAATACAATTATGTTGGCAGGCCTAAATAATGTAATGGCACAAGGGGGTAATATAATAATGGGCAATCTGCCAATGTCACAGATCAACGCTAGCTTGGGCTGTTTTAAAACGGCAATAGTAATCAATTCTATACAAACCTGAATTAGTATTGATTCCTGTTGCCTTTCTAACAAAGACTTGCATATACTGTACTATGGATATGCACATAAAAAAAATGGGGGGGGGGGTTTGAGTGGTCCTTTAATACAGTAGTTCCCAACCCTTGCCCTCAAGTACCCTCATCAGTGCACATTTGCCTGGTCACCCGGCAGGTGCACAGGTGCACTGATTATTCATACACATTTTAAAAGATCCACAGGTGGAGCTAATTATTTTACGTGTGATTCTGTGTGGAGACCTGGAAAATGTGCACTGTTGGGGGACTTGAGGACCAGGTATGGGAACCACTGCTTTAATACAAGGATTGCAAAAACTTTTGGCTAATGTGGGGTACACACCACGACGACCCACTCACGATGCACATTGTGAGCGGGTCGTCAGTGTTTCTTCAGACCCGTTCACGATGATGCGGGGGGGCACGACCCGCTCACGATGTGCACCGTGAGCGGGTCCGATCCGATGGTGACCCGCACCCGGCAGTATGGTCGTTATTCAGATCCTACCTGCAGCAGGTAGGATCTGAATAACGACCGACCGACCCGCGGGACTGCGCATCGGATCGGTATTGGTCCACACCAGGACAGAAAAGGGCCCAATCACCACACAATCTACATCCAATTGGAATTGGATCTAGATTGAGGGGATCGGGCCCTAGTCGTCCTGGTGTGTACCAGGCATAACACTAGGGGGTTTATTTACTAAGATGGGAGTTCTATTGAATATGGGCTTTTGTTATGGACAACTGATCAGATTCTACTTCTCATTTATTTAGCACCTCCTAGAGGATAATAGACAGTGGGCTGGCTATGGGATAATAGTGGGATAATAGACAGTGGGCTCTAATGCAAAAATGTGGTAAAAAAAAAACCCTGTTATCTGGGTTCTTACCGCATTTTGATATGCAGGAAAACCTGCACGCCAGGTTTTCGCTGGGGGGAGTATTGGCCGATATCCCATAGAAGCCTATGGGCTTCTTAACCCGACCCAGCGCCGCCCCGCACCAACCGCTGCCGACCCCCCCTCACCTGTGTCCATCCACTTCTGGCAGGGAGGAGGAGGTGGAGCCCACCTCACAGCAGCAGCAGTCGGGTAAGGAAGGGAGAGAGGGGGAGCCACTGGGGACCTGCTCACCCTCCCCCAGCAGCTTCGCAATGGGCAGCTCTTATCACAACAGCAGCCCATTGCTATACTTATCGCATATGTTAGAGCATATGCTATTAGTATCATTGCGGAAGCCGGCGGAGGGGGGCAGTAACTGGCAGCGGAGAATAGAGCATCTGGCCTAGAATCTGATTGGTTGCCCATAGCAACATCCATTCTTCAATATTCCATGTACTTGATATATTAAGCTATATCTACAACTGAAATACTACATTGTGCAAACCAAAAGCAATTCATGATTAGAAACATAATATGTACAATCCTTTAGCAAATATGTGTTCTATAAACCCCTGTGGTGCATTTCTTATGCCAATGATTTCCTCTCATCCATTAGGAATGAGGCTGTGCAGATTGAAAATCAATCCATAGTCATGTGACAAAGGGCCTTATTTTGGTTCATTCTTTCTGACAAAATCCTTCTTAGATGGGCAAAACCATGTGCACTGCAGGGGGGGCAGATGTAACATGTGCAGAGAGAATTAGATTTGGGTGGGGTTTTACTTCAAAGTGAGATCTATATTGCAGTGTAAAAACAAAGCAGTCAGTATTTTCCCTGCACAGAAACAAAATTACTCACCCAAATCAAATTCTCTCTGCACATGTTACATCTGCCCCCCCTGCAGTGCACATGGTTTTGTCCATCTAAGAAGGATTTTGTCAGAAAGAATGAACCAAAATAAGGCCCAAAGTGTGTACTTATATAAAATGACCAGATTGCTTAGAAAATGTCCTGAAATCACTCCATGTGTAGGCCCCATAAGGATGACAGCGAGCTAAAATACCAACTGTCTAACAATGACCACAACATATGTGTTATGTATGAGAACTTTTTACCTGTGTTGAAAAATAAAAATATGAATTGACTGAAAACTATTTGGTGTACTCAATTTGAAGTATAAATTCATCAAAATCATCCTAAATATGTATTAATAAATAGATTTGTAAAAAGGAAAATGCTATATTTTAGCAATGATAATTTATTTATCGGTCCCCGCAATCACCATCAAGCAGGACATTGGTGGTGAAAGCTGATGAAATAGCAAAGTACATAGGACTACATTATAATGAAAAAGTAAATGCAGCTAGCACCAAAGACATGTTGATTTTAAATAATCTAAAATACAAAGAAATGAAGAAGATAAACCTCAGACTTTTCATCTGAATAATGTAACTATATTGCACTATTACATTTCATCAGTTAGCTAAGTACAAAACTGGTTTTACATAGAATTTTTTCTCTTACAGTATATGTAAAGTTTCGAATATTCTATCTGCCCTTAATTGGCCTTATTTTAAAAAAAAATTGTAACATTCATTTGAAATAGTGGGGCATGTATTAAGCCTTAACAAGAGATAAATGCAAGGGTAATAAGGAGAGATAAACATCCAGCCAAACAGCTTCTTACTGACTTTTTTCAAATACAGCGTCTAACACGGCAGTTAGCAGGTGATTGGCTGGGCATTTATCTCTCCTTATCACCCTTGCATTTATCTCTTGTTCAAGCTTAATACATCTGCCCCATTGTGTATTATGCAGAGTACCTATGGTCTTATCACCAACTCACTCCTAATTTATTTTAGTCGTGTTTCATGTTTCACATCTCATAACAGCATGAACTGTCATGTGACCCAAACATCAGGGAGAAATCGCTGAAGCAGAGGTCAGGGGATTGGAGAAATATGTTGGTGTTGGAAATTTCCGATTCTGAAGAAAAAATGATTGAGATCATAGTATTGTGATCTTTAACATGCTATTTTACTGGCGATCTGCTAATGGATGATGATCACAAGGTCAGCACATTAAATCGTCAGAATAAAGAATTGGGGCCATGGGGGTATTCCCAGTGGCGTAAGTTCATCCATATAGCCCGGAGGCAAGATATTAACTGGTGCCCCCCCCCCCCCCCCCCCTATATAGAGAGGGAGAGCAATGGAGAGAGAGGAGGAGAATGATAGATAGGGAATCATGGAGAAAGATTGAAACAAGTGTCAGAGTGAGAGAGAGAATGTCAGGGAGGGAGGGGGATTCAGGGAAAGTGAGGAAATTAAAGGGTAAAGCGAGAGACTGTCAGGGCTAGAAAGAGAGTGGCTCAGAGGAGAGGGTGCCTGAGTTTGAGAGGGAAAGAGAAGATGGTGGTGAGATACAGCGTCATGGATAGAGAGATTGGTGGGTGAGAGCATGGGAGGAGAGAAATGGTTAAATAAAGAGGGGTGACAGAGGGTGATATATATAGAGAGGGGGTGAGGCAAAGAATGAAGGGGTCAGGCAGAGAGAGGGAGTTGAGAGAGGGGGTTCAGGCAGAGAGAGGGGTGTCAGGCAGAGAGAGGGGTGTCAGGCAGAGACAGAGGGGTGTAAGGTAGAGAGAGGGGAGTCAGACAGAGAGAGAAAGAGAGGGGGTTAAGGTAGAGAGAGAGGGATGAGGGGTCAGGCATATAGAGAGGGTGGTGAGGCAGAGAACAAGGGGGGTGAGAGAGGGGTCAGTTAGGTAATATGCATGTATAGCTCCCGGCCACCAGCAGCCCCCTGACCTTAGCGACACCACTAGAGCCGCGGTGCCGGAATTTGCATGACCTCCTGTGCCTCTGCTGACTTCAAGGCCTCATGGCCTGCACGCCGTCCCATCATGGAGCCGGGCTGCAGTCCGCTTAGGCGGTGATAGAGAGCTGCCGGCGCTGCAGATCTAGCCCGGCCTTCAGGGGCTGAACACCCACAGATGCTGGGCTGCTTCTGGGCACCCTCTCCCTGCAGCCGCGTTCCCCTCCTCCCGCTGCCGCCACGCACTGAAGTCGGAAACGCGGACGTGGGGCAGTGTTACACTGAGCTAGCCCCGGCGCTAGAATAAGAACTGCAGTGGGCGGCTACAGCGGCGGGGAGTGTGTGACAGCCGAGCGAGTGCCGATACCTGCTGAGGGGAGAGGGACCGGAGAAGTGCATAATGAATGAGTGGGTCCTCCGCAGCGCTACTAACCATCCGTCCATCCCTCTCCCCTCAGCAGGTATATTCACACGGCTGTCACACACTCCCCGCCGCTGTAGCCCCCCCCCCCTCTGAAATACTTATTCCAGCGCCGGGGCTTGCTCAGTGTAACGCTGCCTGACCGCCGCGTCTCCGACTTCATCATACCTATTTAGTGGGGCACTTTTCCTCACAGGGGCTGGACTCCCAGGAGGCAATGGAGCCAGTGCCCCCTTAAGGCTGGCGCCCGGCGGCAGATGACTCCATTGACTCCGGGAGTTCCGCCACTGGGTATTCCACGTATAGCGTGTGTCAGTCGCCCATTTCTTACCTCACTATACTTAAAAAATTACAGTATAGGTGGAAAATCAGTGGCCATCCTTTAAATACATTTACCAACATGTACAAAAATGATATAGCAGGCACCACAGTTCTTTTTGGGCCGTGTAACCATACCAAATTGCCATTTATGTATTTCCCACTAGGCAGTAAGACTCCCTCCCACAGCCTCACAATAACCCCCCACTCCATCCACCCACAGCCTAACCTAAAGTACCCCCCCCCCCCCCCATGGCATTACGCTACTGCTCCCCTAATACTTGTGCATCAGTGTCCATCCACATCCTGTCCCCCTGGTTTCTGAATTAATCCCATTTTTTTCTTTTTGGTAACTAATGAGGTAGGAGTGTAACCAGCATGCAAGTCCCATATTGTAATCTATACATACTGTGACAAGAACACTGGAATAGTGTTTGAGGGCAGGTATATTTGTCCCAGGTTCTTGTCTTAAGGCCCCCATTCACTAGCCGATTTTGGTCAGATTTCAGCCAGATCAGTCGGATCTGGCCGAAATCGGACCAAAATCGGCTAGTTTTGATGTCCCCTCAGATCCGATGCGCGGTCCCGTGCGCATCGGATCTGCGTCGGGTGGTCGGACCTGCTGCACGTCCGACCACCCGACTTGGGACCTAGTGGGGCGGCGCGGCGGTGGAGGGAGCAGGGGGGGCTGGGGACGCTGCGGGGGACACAGGCGGCATAGAGCCGGGCAGGGGGAGCCGGCCGGGAGCTGTCAGTAATGAATAAAAAAAAGCCCATACAATGAATGGGCGGCCTGTGATTGGCTGAGCGCTCTCTCAGCCAGTCAGCAATTGGCTGAGAGAGCGCTCAGCAGCCAATCACAGGCCGCCCATTCATTGTATGGGCTTTTTTTTTTATTCATTAATGACAGCTCCTGGCCGGCTCCCCCTGCCCGGCTCTATGCCGCCTGTGTCCCCCGCAGCGTCCCCAGCCCCCCCTGCTCCCTCTACCGCCTCGCACAGACGCTGTCCCCCGCAGCGTCCCCAGCAGCGGGGGACACCGACGTGTCCCCCGCAGCGTCCCCAGCCCCCCCTGCTCCCTCTACCGCCTCGCACAGACGCTGTCCCCCGCAGCGTCCCCAGCAGCGGGGGACACAGACGTGTCCCCCGCAGCGTCCCCAGCCCCCCTGCTCCCACCAGCTCCCACCTCTGTAGCCTCCCCCCCCCCCTGCTCCCCGGGTTTTTTACATGTGATAAATCGAGACGATTTATCACATGTAAAAAATGGCACATCAAGTGCCAATCTAATCAAGCTCCCCGGGGAGCAGCCGGGGAAGCTCAGGGGGAAGTCGGGGGCGACTTGTCCTAAGGACAAGTCGCCCTAGTGTATGGGGGCCTTTACACCTTTTAGAAACAGGAAAACTTCCATGAGAATGTTTCTTTTTTGTTTAAGCTGAGTAAAGGCCCAGCTCAGGTGTTTGGCCTCACAGAGGGCTAATCAGCATTTGCAGCTGTGCAAGGCCCATGTAGAGCTGCTGGACTAATCAGTCTGTACAGATTGCCTGGGGAGGCTGCAGAATCTCTGAGCGGGATGTATTAAGCTGAAAATGGTACCGCATTTTCATATGTACTAGAATCCCGCTGCCACGTTACCGCAGGGCAGGGTACCGCCACCTTTAGATGGCGATACCCTATAGAAGTCTATGGGCTTCTATCGCCGCCCGATGCCAACCCTCTGCCTCCGCCGACCCCCTTCTCCCCCCTCCCCCTGGCTTACCTTGCATCAGGGTTAGGGTTACCACCTTTCCTTTTTAATTCCGGACACATATTAATTACACAGGTTCTGTGGAAGTTTAAAATCAGGTGAAATGGAGTCTTGAAGTCAGCCAGCCACAGAACCTGTGGAATTAATATGTGTCCGGAATTAAAGGGGAAAGGTGGTAACCCTAATCAGGGTCCGGGCCGTAACTAGGGGGGGGCTGGGGGGTCACGCGCACCGGGCGCTGGAGGCGGGGGGCGCTAGTGAGCAGCGGCAGCAGAGGAGAGCTATCGCCGCAGACATAGATCTATGTCTGCGGCGCCGCGGCCACAATTTAATATCATATATGGGTCACAATCGCATCGCATCGTATGCCATCGGGTGTATGGCATGCGATGCGATAAAAAAACGGGCGACTAATTATCGTGGGCGCCGTGCTAGTACACAAGTACCATATTCCCTACCACATGTACATGCACACACAGACATTCTAGGGTTAATTTTTTGGGAGCCAGTATATTTTTGGATTGTGGGAGGAAACCGGAGTACCCGGAGGAAACCCACGCAAGCACGGGAAGAATATACAAACTCCGCACAGTTAAGGCCATAATGGGTAATGAACCCATGACCTCAGTGCTGTGAGGCAGTAATGCTAACCATTACACCATCAGTACTGTAACCATATATCATACCTCCCAACAGTCCCGATTTTAGCGGGACAGTCCCGATCATCAGGGCCTGTCCCACTGTCCCACCCGCGGGTGGCAGTGTCCCGCGGTGTGGGGGGGCTGTTGGGAGTCCCCCCTGTCAGCTGCTTAGCAGCGGGGAATAAATGCTGTGCGCATGCGCACAGCGTCTATTCCCGCAGCCAGGGGGCTGGGGGCATGGCTAGAGGCTCACAGAGCCTCTGGGTCATGCCCCCATAGCGGCAAAATGGGGGCGTGGCCTCGCGGGTGAGACGCGAGTATAAACCATGCCCCCAAATTAGGCCACGCCCCAAAAAATGTGGGCGCGCCTGCGGCGCGCAGCAGCAGCGTCCCACCTGCAGACCTGGCAGAGATGGGAGGTATGATATATTTATGTATCTATATTGCCTAGCGTGCCTATATGTATACACTGGTATTGATTAGTTGGATGACCAGGGCTGGTTCTACCATTAGGCAGCTGCCTATGAGCTCCAGAATCCCAGGGGGATTCTTCACAAAATAAAGTATGATACTGAGAGAGGCATCTTCACCTATGCAGACGGCAGGTGTTGAATTTCTAAGATGCCACCTCCACACGTTCACCTAAGGTTCTGGAAAGTCGCTATTGGTGTGTAAGTGGTGGGAGCAGTAAGCTGATGTTTTGACTAGGGAGCCAAAATACCTTACACCGGCCCTGAGGATGACACTTCACACACTCAATTTACTGACATCTGACTCACCCATTCTACATTCACAAAACATAGAGAACACATGTTACTGACATACTGCATGCACAAACACATTGCTGTGGTATAACATAAAGCACTCAGATATTATTAACATTTGCTCATATAGCACAAGGTATACTTTGTAGCACTTTACTGATACATGACACACACTTTACTGACACAAAGTTTTACTAACATGCTCAGTTTACTAATGCTGCGTTCTCATTGCCGCCCCTGAAAAATCATGGGTTTTTGTTCCCGTGTTTTTGGCGGGGCACAGAGCATCTCAGCTCTACAGACCCCATTCATACTGCACCTTAGACCCGGGAAATTCCTGTGTCTGCCCCGTTTACACTGCTTCCCCTGGTATGCCTGCCAGCAAGTGTGTGGCATCTAAGAGCAGCTTTGATTGGCTGTTTAAAAAGCAGCTTTGAGCAATGCAATGAACTTGCTTTTTGCATTTTGTGAGAAAAACCCAGGTCTAACCTGTTCACACTGCCATACACCTGTGTATTACCCAGGAAAAACCCTGCAAAAAACTTGTGTGTAATTCCCGGGGCATAACACCTGGGAATTTCACAAAGACCCTTTCACACAGAGACGCGACGCGGGAAATTACTGCTTGCCCTGGCAAATACCTGGGTTTTTGCGGCAGTGAGAACGGGATATAACAGAGCTCGACTTTATTAACCCATTATGACACAGATTTACTGACAGATCTACACACTTGTATCAGATTGCACACTCACAATAGCACCTCTCTATATTCTAGGAATGTATACACTGGAGTTTCACTGTATCTAGGAAGCCTGCTGAATGGAAGGTGGGGGGAGGCAGTGACAAATGAGATTAAACTACCATGAAGCCCCAGTACTTATAGCTCTCAACACAAACCCTGCCTGCACACACAAGTCAATAAACCAGGCTCTTCCATTTCTGAAAGGGAAATACTGTAAACCTCAGTGTCATGGACATGGCTACATAATTTTTACTAGCAAATGAGGTTAATGTGACTTTAACCCTGACACTTCTCCTGTATTCCTCCTCCTTAGCTTGGCTTATATAATGAGAGCAGGAAGCCTAGCTTCCTTTGTGCATCCAACAGCGTTAGGATATTATAGTATAAAGGCAGATTATTTTCACTAGACAAGCAGCAGTAGCACTGCTACCAGGCAGATAGCAACGACTGCTGGAGTCAGGTTTCAGACAGGGAGCTGTGCTTGCTTGCACTGCAATAGATTTCTTTCCATACATTGTACAATACAATTTGCATAAATTCAAAGTATTGTTGGAAAATGTACAGTGATTGGCAACAGTGTATTTTAATACGATATCTATATGAACATGTTTAATTAATATCCTGTTCAGAAACGAGTATTGTCCAAGATAACAGCTGTACATAGTACAGTCCTACTATTTAAAGGGACAGAACTATACCAAGCTCATCAGGGCACAGCCCAGTTTGCTGCGTTCTCTGACAGCCCTCTACATTTCCCTGACACAAAAACGCAAGGGTTAACCCCCAAAACCCTAATTACTATTAGGAAATGTGTCTTTTCTCAATGGATTCTGGTTTCTATGCTACATCCCTGCCCTACTGATCAGTGCAATCACAGGCAACCCCTATAGGCAATATTCCCAATGTACTCTGATGGATTTGGTAAAACGATTATGATTTAGCTTCTTCTGTAATGCAAAATGTGAGCTACACGGATCCTAATTAATAGGCTTAGACAAATCCTAGACTCACCTCATAACAAGTGGGCAGATTGCTCAGAGCTGTCCCTAGGAGCAGCTGTAGGCAGACGGCGAGGCATCCAGTCCAGCAGAACAAGCCCATCTTGTATCCTGATCACTGAGCGCACGGAGCAGATGCTGTATATTGGATGAAGCTGTATACTGGGCGCTGTATTATGCTGCATGCACGTTGCTGTTCTTGTCTGGAGGATGAGGAGGATGCTCCCTCTATCTCATTACTCTTCACCTGCTCACAGTGCCAATGGAACAGCGACAAAGCCGGCTGGTGACATCATGACAAGGTGGAGGGGGGGACAAAAGGGTGGGTGGAGAGAATTGGGCTGTTCACTACAGCAGGGTAGTGCTTGGGTGTTGACAGTGCTCACGGCAAGCAAGGACTGGAGTGACAAATCCAAGAAGCTAGTCAGTGATTTGAGTACATGGTGAAACAATGAAATTATATTCTTCTTCGTCTTCTTCTTCCTATTATTATTTATTGTTATTATTATTAGTGCGTGTATGTATATATATATATATATATATATATATATATATATATATATATATATATATATACACACACACACACACACACACACACATATATATATATATATATATATATATATATACATATACATATATATATATATATATATATATACACCCCTAACATTAGCCCTTACCTGCAGCCTAACCCTAACTCTCCCTGCTCGCAGCCTAACCCTAACTGCCCAGCCCACAATATAAGCCTAACTGTACCCCCTTACTGCACTGCACTGCATACATATAATAACCTTCTGGCACCACTGATTTATTGTGCACTTATTTTATAATGCGAGCATATAATACAGGGCTGGGCAACACCGGCCCTTCAGATGTTAATGAACTACACATCCCAGGATGCTTTGCATTAGTTTTGCTATGTGGCCATGCTGAAACTGATGCAAGGCATGCTGGGATGTGTAGTTCATCAACATCTGGAGGGCTGGTGTTGCCCAGCCCTGATATAGTAGGTATGTTATAGGTAATGGTATAAGGGGATTATTCATATAAGATCGCTGTTGTGCAAATTCACAATACATTCGATAATCTAATGACTGCACATAAATAGTGAAAATAGCTAATCACAATCCCCATGCAATTTGACAGACAGGAAGTTGGCATTTAAATGTTGTAACCTGCCGTTTTCTGTGTGTCAGGCATTTTAAGAGAGGGTGTGTGATGTGACTCGAGTGCCGGGCCTCAACAGAGGTGTAACTACATATTGGTAGGCCCCCATAGCAAAAGTTTGTAAGGGCCCCCTATTTAGCAACTGATGGTTATAAACTTATGTAAAAATACTGTATTACTTACACAGCAAAGATGGACATACAGTATGCACAGACTGGAACAATCATTAGAGGGTGAGTGACTTGCATATGGACTAGGCTCCTCTAGGCCTGTGATTAGGCTCCACCGGCGGAGGATACGTTAAAACTAATTAGGCATAATGAACAATATCAATACACAATCACCTGTAACAAACAGAGTTTCTGTCAAATGAGTTCATGGCATCACACAGTAGGAAGGCTCAGTGTTTCTGTATAGTGGAGATGTTTAGAAGCCAACCTGCCTGAAGCCAGAGGAACCCTCTCCCAGTCAAGACGCAAGGAGTCTGCAAGCTTCTTTGCATATGAAGAATCCTTCATCTGGGCTGGAATCTCCACAGTGCCATCAGAGGTGTACCAGTTATCCAAGCCTGCCAGTCAGTAGCACACGCAGGGGGGGGTTTCTGAGTACCCAGAACCCCCCCCCCCCCCACAGAAGTCTAAGTGCCCTAGGCTGAAAGCTGAGGGTCCCCTCTTTCCATGGGTCCAAGAATTTTAAAAATCGGCCCTTGGGAACCGGAGATATCTGACTTCAAAGCAGTGGTCCCCATCCAAGCCTGTTAATTGCTCTTCCCAGTCAGATATTTCAGGTTCTGTCTGACTTAGAGTTTTTCTGAGGGTATATTCCAAAATGATTTACTCGCTCTCTCTCTCTCTGAGGAAGCCGCCGACGCTCACAGCAGGCGGGGAAACGCGTTAGAGACTTATTTCCACTTCTCCTGATCACTGAAGAATATCGATATTGCACTGAGGGGACCTGCTATTCATTTTTAAACCACTGGTGTCACAAACTCCGGATATAGTTGCATACAAATTTGGAAATTCAGTTCTAGCAACTGGGAGGCATCAGAGACTGTAATCCACCACAGGTCTCCAAAGGTATATACCCAGCTTTTTTATTATATATTTTTTTGTCTGGCCAGGCAACCTATCTGACTCATTCTGAAGTTGATAACACCTTTTGCATGTTGCAAGTTTACTAACTCCATCTAAGTAAAAATCTACCAGTCTGAGTATATGGACTTTCTGGATCCAACCATACAAGTTCTCAGCTTGCTAACTTACTAACCTGCATTACTAACCAGCAGAGGCACCTACTAAGCTTGATATTGTGTGTGATTTGTGCTATGTAGTTTTTATACTATATATATTTATATATTTTTATTTTTGTTTATATATATATATATTTTTTTCATTTTTTATGTTGATGTATTTTATATCCTAAGTTTTTATAGGTTGTGGCCACATATCATATGTACATTTAATATTGTATAATAAATTCATTTGATTACTAACCATTAGTGTTTCCCCTTGCGCAGTTTTTTTTCCCCATTTTCTGTATATTCCAAAAGCTGGGACTCTCCCCCTTTGAGGGACACTAGTAGATTGTCTCTACAGTTCCCACAACCAGAGATATCAGCATTCCAGCAACTGGTTACTGCTCCAGCTCCACACACCTGGTATGTAGTTTTATATACTCGTTGGCAGATTGCTCTGCCTCCTGAACTCTGATCCCCTAGTCCCTATTATAATTTGGTAGGTGGGATTCTCTAGTTTTTAATTCCATAAGAAATCTATTTCTGGCAACTGGAGATATCTGCAGCCAAGCAAGCTGTCCACCAGAAAATTATGAATAACAAGCCCACTCCACTATACACCCCTCCTCTGCATATTAAACATCCTCTACCACCCTGGAAGTTATGTATCAGGGCCCCTTCATTCAGCCAATGCCCCCTTCTCCCACCCCATCTCCCACCATCTGTGCAG
The DNA here is from genome assembly GCF_055691185.1 of Crinia signifera. Lineage (NCBI taxonomy): Eukaryota > Metazoa > Chordata > Amphibia > Anura > Myobatrachidae > Crinia > Crinia signifera. The sequence goes on from NC_139220.1 coordinate 181,158,001, forward strand.
TAAAGGGGTAATTAGTGGAAATTACTGATCCAGGCCCTACATGCTGAGCGGTGGATATAATACCCCCTACCACCCGCGGGACATCAAAGCTTCCCCCACCCCTACCGCTGGAGGATCGGTAGGGGCCCCAATACATTGCTATGCCCAGGGGTATACACTGCTGTTGACGCCCCTGTGTGTGTGTGTGTGTGTGTGTGTGTATTTTTTTGTTAATTATTAGTATTATTATTATTATTTATATACATTTGGTCTATCTATAATACTTTAACTGACCCGGCATATACTGGGTCACCTAAGTGTCCATCTCCATGCTTTGCTCCGCCCCTCTGGAAACCCCATTCTGAAAATCCTGCGTTGCCCCTGCCAGTGTAAGCAAACAAATGGATGTAAAAGACATTGCTTAAATTGCCCAAATGTTATCTCCAACCGCCTGTGATCTGGACCCTGACTCAACTTAGTCTCTAATAAAGGATGCTAATCAGGTTCGCTCGGAGGGCTGATTGTTTGCGACTACATATGCATATGTGTGTGTGAGTGCCACAGCACTTGCACACAGAAGTCTGGGTGGGGGGCAGCGGCGGGCGCCACTTGGTCGACTCACATTAACAACCCATTTGCATTTATACTGAAAATTCACTGGTCACTCCCAATTAAAGCCAGAAAAAAATCAGTACTCTTTCAAAAGGAATGTGATATTTGGAATTTATACTTGACTGTGAGCACGGCTCCTGAATAGAATAATCTGTGCCATTATAAAGGCCAGCAAGTCCTTGGAGACTGCCCCACTGTAGTAATATTATTATTATTATTATTATTATTATTAATAATAATAATAAATTTAAATTATTAGGCAGAGATTTTATGTAATTTATTTTTATCAAATAAATTCATTTCATTTAATTATTATTGTAGTGTAATACTTAAATAAATTGTACATCCTATTTAAGAAATGTGTCATATGCACTCTCTATAATAATTGTTATTTGTTTATTTTTGCAAGTCAACCAGAATAAGGGCCAAAGTGTATGGACAAATTGTGCTAAATGATCTTCTGATGCCAAGAGACAGAGGTGATTGTTAAATCGTTTTCCTTCTGGATCACTCTGCAGTATTTGGTACCATTGATATGTGATTCTGATTGAGCACCTGAAACTTTACTGTAGACTTAATGTCAAAGTCCTAAACTGGTTCAATTAATCTCTCATTGGCAATTCACAGGGAGTTTTATAAGAAGTATACTCATCCTCACCAGTGATGTTCAACAAGGTTCTATACTAACCCCCCCCCCCCCCCACACACACACACACACACACACACACACACACACACACACACGCAGACGCAGGAGACATGCTCCCACTCATTGACATGCTCAGATGTCATGGCTTGGTCTATTACTGCAGCACTGTCTAACTGAGCTCCAGGAGTGGATGAGTTTCATTTGGCTGCAACTGAATAAAATAGGTCCTTCTGTTACTACCTCAACATCAAAACTGCAGCATAGCCATCCAACCGGACTTCTGCTTGGAGGTTTATAATGACAAAACATTGATCATGTACAGAATCTTGGCGTTACAATCACATTGTCATGTTTTGATCTGAGTAACTTAGCCAGAATCAAGCACTTTACTCCCTATAAAGATCTGCCTTAAATCATATTTGCATTTGTATTATCTCGATTAATGCAGATGCCAGGCTGTTAACTAAACAGCCCTTTTCCAGCCACATGACATCCATGCTCTATTCCAGCGGTTCTCAAACTGAGGTTCCTGACCCCAAAGTGGGTTCCGACCTTCTCAGCATGGGGTCGTGACTCCATGTTGCTGACCATCCATGTTGCTGACCATCCATGTTGCTGACCATCAGGCTGATGACTTTTCTAATCTCAGTCAGTGATTCAAGGAGTCTGAAAAATCTGTTGGATTGTCTGTTATTTAAGACTCCACACACATTTAGTGCATCCACAATGCTGCCATGTATGTGCTGTCTGCTGACTACACGTGTGATGTGAGGACCTTTTGCAGTAACTTGCTGGTTCCTGAAATTATTTTTATTGTTTGATGGGGACCCAGAGCAACATAGTTTGAGGAACCCTGCTCTATTCCACCCGATGACTGCCTGTAAATTGGTACATCTATTTCAAGATTGAGCAACTTTCAAAGTCCTTCATAACAAGGACTCAAGGTACCAAAAGCAGCTTCTGATTCCAAACGGCCCCACTTGATTACTTTGATCTGGAGATGGACTTTTAGCAGTATCTAAAATCTCAAAGAAAGTTTCTGGCGGTAGAGCTTTTAGCCATGTGGCTCTGACTCTGTGGAACTCGCTTCCCCACACAGTTTGAGAATCCCCTACTGTGTAATACTGAACACATACAGTAGCTTAAATTACCTCTCCAACCATTCACATCATAACCTGTTTATATAAATGTGTAAAGAGATTAACAAGCTCAATAACAGTGGAATAATTGTATGATTGTCACAACAGTCACAAAAATGACCGATCGCCACCATATATTAGAAATTGCAAGTCCAATTCATTGCAGAGTTTTGCAGATTATCCAACATGTTGGTCAATCTGCAATGGCAATTGTGATCACTTTTTCATATCAATCATGAACCGGGGAAGCCCATATATCAGCAATCATCCAGGGAAATCATCACAAAATTGTCAGATTGTCCCAATCCATTGCTGATGTATGGACAGCTTTAGCAGAGAAAGGCAAAAACACACACACACAAATATATATATACATATATGTATATATATATATATATATATATATATATATATATATATATATATATATATATACACAGGGGCGTAACATACATTTTGTTATGGGGCCCACAAAGTTCTAAATGCCCCCCCTCCTGGCAATGTCCATTACACATTATGTGACACACAGTAATGTCCCTTACACAATATGCCACACACCATAAGGCCCCTTACATAATATGTGACACACTGCAATGCCCCTTACACAATATGTGACTCACCGCAATGCGCCTTACACAATATGCCACACACCATAAGGCCCCTTACATAATATGTGACACACTGCAATGCCCCTTACACAATATGTGCCCCTTACACAATATGTGACACACCGCAATGCCCCTTACACAATATGCCACACACCATAATGCCCCTTACATAATATGCAACACACCGCAATGCCCCTTACACAATATGCCACACACCGCAATGTCCCCTATACATCATTCGATACACTGCAATGCCCATTGCACATTATGCAACACACCGTAATGCCCCTTTCACATTATGCGACACGCAATGCCCCTTACACATTATACAACACACCGTAATGTCCCTTACACAATATGCTGTCAGAACACTGGGGCCGGAACTTAAAAACAAAAAAACAAATGGAGGGGGGCTCTCTAGGCACAGCGGCGCAACATCATCCTAGCAGTGACGCTTCCTGCAGACCCTGCTGGTACTGGCTCCGCCAAGCCGCTGTGAGGTCTGCAGGACAATGTAGCCATGTACTGTAAATATATTTGCTGCGATAAGGCATGCTGCGCCGGCCTGTGACTATTTGTAACTGGTGATCGCTCCATTAATTTCTAATGGAACGATCATCCATCACTGCCTTTAAATAGTCACAGCCCGGCCCAGCATGCAGGATGGCAAAAAAAATTACATATGTATAAGCCAGATAAACATTAAAAAAAAATAAAAAAATTTGAAACTTCTTGTGTAAAGTAGTACATCTCACCAGCAGCAGCCAGCCGGGTCCGCCTTCTACCTTGCTTTCTGTCCCAGGCAGGCCAGGCACTTGTCTGGCAGCGTGGCTGGATGGCCCGTCTGTCAAGCAGGATACAGGGCGGGCACCAGCAGGCTCCGTGGTGTCAATCCTGCTTCTTTCCCCGCCCAGCATCTCCTGCATGGCACCATCTCCCACCCGGCTCCTTCCGCACGGCGCCACCTCATACCCCACGCCCAGCTCCTTCTGTAGGGTGCCACCTCGCACTCCTTCTGCCCCCCCCCCCCCGCTATGTGTCACCCGCACGGCGCTACCTCCCACACTTTCCTCCCGACTCATCTCATTCATCACAGCGTCACCAGCTTCTGCATAGCCCCCCCCCCCCCTGCCCGGCTCCTACGCTCCTACTGCACAATGCCACCTGCCACCTGCGGAGGCGTGCTGAAGCAGGCAGCCAGTGGCGTCAGCTGCTCTCAAATAAAATAATAAAACTACAGAGGGTGCAGGAGATTGCTTGCTGTCCATGGGGCCCCCCTAGGCACCAGGCCCCATAGCAGCTGCACCCTCGGTAGTTCCGCCACTGTATATATATATATATATATATATATATATGTGTGTGTGTGTGTGTATCACTACATCCTACAGTAGAATGGGTTTGCTACAACATTAGTTTTTGTTTGTTCCCTACCACATGGCCAAATGTTTGCACTCTTCTCGTGTAAGAATGATTCTTGTGTTAGTACGGTATCACAGATAAGCTATACTAAAGCAAATAAATTTGATCTTAAAGTTATGTAACCAAAGTACAGTATGTACAAAGGGTGACAATTTCAGGGTTGCATTGTTTAATGTAATCCTTATTTTATATAGGATTCTCGCAAGAAAAAAAATTAGGTTTTACTAAGTAAAACAAAGAAGAAAAACAGGTCTGACATACAATTAGGTATTGTCAAAGAGGAAATTCGGAATAAAGTAATCAAGAATGTGTTTTTTGTTTTGCGTTTTTTGTTTACCAATCTACTGCAAGCTTTACACAACTTTATTACACCTTTATGCAATTTACAATTAAAAAAATAGCTTTCTATACTGGTAGCGAATACCAGTATAGAAAGCAGTCCTTCATTTTGCACTTAATGGGTTAGGTTCAGATCACCAGCTTACAGTTGTGTTTTTTATCTGAGGAGGACAGGTGTGGCTGCAATGCATAAACTCCACTCTCTCCCCTGCTAAAGGCATTAGGTGGAACTATTGTTTTCTTTCTTTAAATATATCTTTCTTATCTTTGCTACAGCGTATTATTAAAAAAACACCCAATTCTAATTTAGTCATAGTGTTTATACTAACCCAGCACTATGTACACTATATTTAGCAATTTGTTCAGCACAGATGTGGTCACACTGCAAAATTAGCTGTTCACACAAACATGCACCTGTTTAGTGTATTGAAAGTGATTGCTAATCCGGAACATTATTGCCAATAGCAATGTGTGTGTTTTTTCAAAGACTGTGGAGCACCATACCATACCTCACAACATGACCCTCTCCAGGAAGGACACATTGCTCTGCACTTCCCTCTTAATGTATGATTGCCAACACCTGTGTTGAAACACCTTTCTGGCCACACATCAGACCAACTTTCATCCAACTAGTTGGTTGGATGGAATAAAAATCTGGTACTGGATGGGAGCAAATGACAAAGAGCAATTTACTCACAAACCCAGGAAAATGGACAAAAACATTCAGTGAAATGATTTAAGTCAAACAGATACAACTACATTACTTTGTCTGAGCGACAGGTTTTGTCCGATTTTCTGAGCAAATTACTGAATTACACATTACATTTGCTCTCATCCAGTACCAGATTTTTATTCCATCCAACCAACTAGTTAGATGGTTGGATGAAAGTTGGTCTGATGTGTGGCCAGCATTAGCAATTTACCTGTTCAACACAGATGAGGGTAATCATACATTAAGAGGAAAGTCCAGGAGCAGAGCATTGTGTCCCTCCTGGAGATCATCATGTTGGGAGGTATGGAGCACAATCCAAAAATACTAGGGGCCAGATGTATCAATTTCCAAAAAGTGATAAAGTGGAGAGTTATAATCAACCAGCCCCTAACTGCCATTGTTCAAATCCAGCATGTAACATGATAGGTAGGTGCTGATTGGCTGGCTGTTTAACACTCTCCATTTTATCACTTTTTGAAGCTTGATACGTCTGGCCCTAGAATACTCACCCAACCTGCACATAGCAGGAAAAATTAGGTATATGCACTTACTTGTATGAATAAAGCAGAAGTAAATGTATTATACTGTAAGTAGTTCAAAGACTATTCTACAAGATGAAGGTGCAGGTACGGCACAATTCAGGACAGTCTGCCTGTAATTTAACAGAAGCAATCATATCAAAGACAACAGAATCCACAGGGGGATATGTTACAGGAATTATGATGTGTGTTTTTTTGTGGTATACAGTTTCATAATGCATCGAACGTATGCGTTACTTGTCAATTGCAAACTGCAGCATTTGCCATAATGTTATATCAAACAGACGTGCACATCAGCTTATAGATGGATAAAGATGCAGCAGTGTGAGAAGTGTAGACCCTCTGTTTTGAATGCACTGCAATTGGCTGGGGAAACCACATCACCCAACAGACTTTAAGTAAACATATATCATACCTCCCAACATGACCCTCTCCAGGAGGGACAGAATGCTCTATTCCTGGACTTCTTTCTTAATTTAGGATTGCCATCACCTGTGTGGAAGCACCTTTCTTATCAACAACAAAAGATGAAGTGCTCCCTCTGCTGGCGCCTGATGAAAGGAATATTACATTCCTAACGGTAGAGAAAAGATCCTCTTTTCCAATATGGCAGATCAGTGCACAATCAAAAAGCACCTTACGTCCCTCTTACTGATATAACGTTCCTCTTCTCCCAAAGACGACTCTCATATACCAGAAAACAAACAGGGGTCCCTCTGATTCAATGGATGTCCTTCTCATAGGATCGATACCCCAAAAAATCAGAGAGTAGTAGATGGTGTAATACCATTTATTTAAGCAAGCAAACAGAATAAAATTCACGGAGGCAGTTGAACATGTGACATTGAAAGAAAATGGCTAATTACCAAAATCAGAAATTAATTCTTCACATTTAGTAAAGCAAGGAAAAGAGATCTACTTTGAGACTGTGACTGAACATACCATGCCACTTCTTCATTTAACATGTATCACTGATGACACCACAGTCTCCTCTCTGTGCCTCTCCTCCTGCGCTCAGCTGCTCCAGTGCTTCCATGCTCAGGCCCAGGGAAATGGACACCACTTTGCAGATCTCTTTGACACTATCAGAGATGCCCTCTGTGGGCAGGGTGTACCCTTGCTTGGCAGCATGCTATGAGCTTGCACCCTCTGGGCAAGATGTATTAAGCCATGGAAAGTGATAAACTGGAGAGTGATAAACCACCAACCAATCAGCTCCTACCTGTCATTTTTCAATCGCAGCCTGTGACATGGCAGGTAGGAGCTGATTGGCTGGCTGTTTATCACTCTCCATTTTATCACTTTTCAAGCTTAATACATCTGACCATCTGTCTCCAGCATCCCGGTCACCCAAAATTTCCGTCAGTTCCATGGAACAGCTGCGGGAACTGGTATACCTTGCAGCGCGGACTGGAGGAAGCTGCCTTTAGCTGTGCTCTTCAACTCAGTGATTGTCGGCCCGTGGCTCAGACCTAGCAGAGAGGGGCTGAGGGTCTGGGGGTTTACTGCAGCTGGAATGTGGGTAAGTGGCTGTGGGCTCTCCCCAGCTGGGAGCTGACTGTGATGCCTCAGGTGCGATAGCTGCTCTTCACTCATATTGCAGTGCCTTCCACACACTCAGAAGAGATTGTCATATCATCTTACCGAGAGGCTGCTTGTATACCCCCTGAACCCAATATGCACCTCCATAGCCCTCCTGGGGTCAGGGTAAGAGCCAAGGAAAGTGGCCACCCACCCCTATTCTACTTCTTCCCTCATATAATAGCTACCGGCTGCTTCACCCCTCCCACTCTCTCCTGTATATAGTGTGTACAGGAGTGTACTACACCCTATTGGAGCTATCGGTGAGAGCACTGCTGAGTGAATGGGCCAGCAGGGAGGGGACAGTGGGCTCTGGATTTGCGGTACAACCGCACTTTGTACACACATACAAATGCGCGCGCACCTATTCTCCCCATGGCTAGAAAAAAATCCTCAGTCCAAGAAGGATACTGTGCTGGTTCATTAGGGTGTGGTATATTTTGTTGACATTGACGATGTTGACATTAGAATTTGTAATTCCCACACTATACATCATAGAATCACAGGACATCATAGAATTAGAAAAAATCCAAAAAAGCTTATTAGGGGAATGGAGAATTTAAGCTACGAGGAGAGATTAAGCAATTTGGGACTATTTACACTAGAGAAGAGACATTTAATGGGAGACATGCTCAACATGTACAAATATATCAGGGGCCAAAATAAGGAACTGTCAAACACCCTTTTTTCTGCTAGAAATGAATCTAGGACGCGAGGGCACGAGTTTAGATTAGAAGAAAAAAGATTTTGTTTATCTAGAAGGAAAAATTTATTTACAGTCAGAGCAGTCAAACTTTGGAACTCTCTTCCTGGAGAAGTGTTGGCAGACACTATAAATACGTTTAAAATAAGGTTGGATAAACATTTATTGGTTAAAAACATCTGTGGGTACAAATAAGAAACATAATCTTTCTTTAAAATATCAGAACATACTATACAACAAGGGACAAGCTATTATAAACCTAGGTTGAACTAGATGGACGCAAGTCTTTATTCAGCCCTACCTACTATGTAACTATGTAATTGGTTGTAACGTCGACATTAAGACATAAAGAAATTTTACATTCATCATTTTATCACTGATGTAATGTAATTTAATGTACCGGAAGCTGAACGCGGCGTGCGTTCCAGCAACCGGAAATGGAACGCAATTAATAATAAATGGGTTATTTTATGTCTACACAATATATTTCTCTGAATTTCCTTTATGTATGCTACATAACAAGACTGCTTCCTATGTCCTCTGACTATATAACAACTATTAAAGTGAATTTAATACACTCTTTTTAAATGACCAATTGGGTACCCTATGACTGAGGTCAGATGTTGTACTTCCTGTTAGACAGTATAAAATCTCAGGTCAGACCTAACAGTATCAAGCCTTTGATAAAGTCATCTGTGGATGACGAAACGTGTTAGGCTTACACACCCTATTGGACCCCTGTGGATTACAAATACCACCTCTCACTTGGACCAGCTCTCTGCCCTAACTGCACCAACTGGACTACTCAAAAAAAGGGACACCACCAACTGCTAAATTTTGGAGCCCTCCATTCCGTAAAACATGTACCACCTTTCCTCACGACGGGAGTTGATACCATCAAGCTACCAGTCAGGTACATGGACACCCGCCAATCCAGTAACTTTTGTTTTGCTATACCAAGAGAGCGATACTAGGAACAAGTGAGACTCTATATCCATAATCAGTTCCACAATCAGGTCCATCATTATAGGGGTGACTATTGCCAATTTTTATTGTATTTTTATTTTAGTGTATGTTATTGTATATATAGCATGCTAATTATATGTTGTGATTTTATCACCATTTTTATGTGCCAATAATTAAAATTGTTTATCAAATGTAATACCCAATTGGTCAGAGAATATAATTTTTTCAAACTCAAGCACTCCACCACCCACATTTTCTTTTCATAGTTTAAATTTTTTCAGGGGTCCAACCACCCCCAGGTGTGAGCAGCTTAGCAAATAAAACTCATCTCATCAAGCGCCTTTACATAGTCCTCCATCTAGGTGGCAGAGCATATATTTCTTCTTTTTTTCTATCACTGATGTAATGTAAGCATTGTTGAAATGTCGACAATTTGCTGTTAGGCTTAGTCTATCCCTGGTAACCATAATTGTAACCCTAACCACAACTTTAATCTATTCCTAGCTAATGGAAATGTTGACATTATTACAATATGATTGAGTCATTTAATTTAACCTTATGGTGTACACCAGATATGTCCAAACTATGGCCCTCCAGCTGTTGTGAGACAACACATCCCAGCATGTTTTACTATAGTTTTAGCATTCCCTAATAGCAAGACGGTGACAAGGCATGATGGGACTTGTAGTTTCACAACAGCTGGAGGGCCATAGTTTGGACAAGCCTGGTGTAGACATTCTGACAGCATACCATGTAAAACATGTTATAAAACAAAATCATATAGTAATAAAATACATGATAATTGGCACATAGAAAACATAGTACTCATTCTCAGAAAAATAAGTTGAACACGTTGATCAGTAAATAAAATAATATCAACTTTAAATAACATTAGATGGCATTACAGTATCTCAAAAAGGCAGCCCATTACGGAGGATCTCTAGGTTATGTCATTCAGTAAAATGAAAACATTTTTTTAAGGTTTCCCTCGGGTCATTGGACAGAGGGCCTGATTTTGGTTTATTTGCAAAAGCAAACTCCTTCTTTAATGGACAAAATCATGTGCACTGCAGGTGGGGCAGATGCAGAGGCGTAACTAGATATTCATAGGCCCCATAGCAAAAGTTTGTAAGGGCCCCCTATTTAGCAACTGATGGTGATAAATGTATGCAAAACATATTAGTTTGACAGCAAAGATGGGCCCCCTTCAGCTCTGGGCCCCATAGCAGCTGCACCCCCTGCACCTATGGTAGTTACGCCCCTGGGCAGATGTAACATGTGCAGAGAGAGTTACATAAACAACCATTCGCATGCTAATGGCAACCTCCCCCATCTTTCAATGGTCGTCAACCATCGAATGATGGGAAAGGCACACGCATATGTATGGCTAATCCAGACCACTTGTACATATGAACGAAGAAATGCAGTGATTTGAGCAGTCAACTGACATCCGGTTATGCACGAGCGTCACAACCACATTACCATATGTACACTCTGCATTTTCTTGGGAACGCCCATTCAACCCCTGGCCAGTACCCCACACCCCTCTCCACCACCCGCTCGAAAAGCAGGGAGCGTGCACTCCGCAAACAGATTAAGCGCCAAGTTCCCATGCTCCCATCATATGCACATGCGCAGAAATGCAGCTGTGCATATGCAAAACATTGGTCCCCCTTGCAAATTCGTGCCCGAGTGAGTCAACCAGAATAAGGCCCAATATCCTCTTCAGGTTCTCCACATTTATAACAGTTAGAATTTGCAGATTAACCTATTAAAAATTGCAATTTGGGGGTAAAAATGAAATGGTACATTTCCACATAGGACATTGATTTTAGCTTTTTATTCATAAATATAAATGCCTCTAGGATTTGTTTTATAGAGAGATTTCTAAATGCAGTTGTCCATCTTAATAAACCAACAGTACCAGATTCTTTGCTATGAGTGGGACGCATATGAATATAAATTTGAGAAGTAGTACATTGGGCCCCAATCCTTGTGTGAACAGAACTATCCAAATTACTTTGTGTGTCAAGATCTTTCAGAGAATGAAGAAACCTTTGTATGTAACTGCAGGTTTGTAAAAATGGAATAAGGAATTTTTTTCAATTATCTGTGAATGAATAACTCTACAGACACACCCCCCCCCCCCCCCCCCCCATTGTTCCATAATTTACAAATAGAAGAGGAGCCCAAGGGTAAACATACTGGATTGCCCCTTAATGGTAAAAAAAAAAGCTAAAATTATGTGGAAAAGTTTAATTTTACATGGATTGCCCTCTATGCTACATATGCGGAATATATAAAAATATTACCCTTAAGTAAATCACAGAGCAATTGTAGAGGGGTATGCAATAGTGATACCAAATTCCAATGTGGAGTGAACATTTCTTCTATTCTCATTGTAGTATAGACATCAGTGTCTCCTATCCAGTCTAAAGCTATTCTATAGTTCGCTGCAAGGGCATATGATTAAAGCATAACAAATTAAGACGTCCCATTTCCTTATTTTGTTGAAAATTAAACAAAGAGACTCTAGGGCATTTAGTGGCCCAAATATATTTCAACAACTACCTCTTTAAATGATATACATCTCTTTTGCTTGGGGTAATGAGGAGCATTTGTAATACATCGGGAAGTCTAGAGAAGCTTATCATGTTGTACAAATTGAAGCTACCAGAATAGGTAAATCTGGAAATGTTTTGTGAAACAGGGGTATAATTAGAGGCATAAAGTTTCGAATGATGATTGGGAAGCTTGATACCTATATATGTGATACAATCGTTATGGGCCTACTGGAATGGAAACAAATTTCCCTATCCGATTTGACTTCTAGAAAAAAGGCCAATGCCTTAGTTTTTGAGAATAATGAATTGTAAACCCAGTAAATGATTTAAATTGTTCCAAGATATCAAGGACATAAGGCATAGCTGTTTTTGGATTTGCAAAATATAATCAGATACAGTAGGAGCAAGTTTCATCTTTGCTCCTTTGGTCATGGCTAACCATGGCTATTCTATTGTTCTCAGCTGCAATACAATACGTATTGCAGCTGAGAACAATAGAATAGCCATGACCAAAGGAGCAAATATGAAACTTGCTCCTACTGTATCAGCAAAAGCCAAAAATCTGATTTCAGATCTTGCCAAATGTATACCTGTCCACCTGTGTTTTTTGAGATAATGACAGAACACTGGGTCTAGGGCTTTCCGAAGAAGTGGAAAAAACAATCACTCAATGTTCAGCGACCATCAAATGATTTTTCCCCTGTAAGCTCACATGCAAATGGATGTGTCAGCATACACATTCATTCACATGCTTCCCAGGGCTTTTGTGGGGTGGCGGGGGTTGGCGTTTGTTCGCCTAGTGGGCGGCATTAAGCAGCAAAGACTGCTGTTTAGCGAGCGGTCCTGAATCACCCCTATAATATCAACAGTAGTAGCACTGCTTATACATACATAACGCCCACAGTTGGAAGAAAAAGTTTTTACACCTGCGCTGCTGAATATATATTATTATGCCTCTGAGCTTTGCTGAACAAAAGGACAACCGGAGACACTCATTAATAATGTAACAAAATTTTATGCATATAATAAAGAATTTGTAAAAAGGTATGTAATCTTAAATTCATACAAATATATGATTAAAATCAAGTACAATAAAGCATGCTCAATAGATATATAGGGCAGAAAACGTTCTCCACTTGGATCACAGATAAATGCTTAATAGCAAGGAGCAAGGTTTTATGCAAGAATTGCAGCCAGTCTTGTTAGTTAGCAGAAGTAAGCTGTTAGATAGTGGGGGAAGATGGTTGCGGGAAACACAAGCCAATGCCGATGGAAGCAAGCAGATAAACTATGCACAGAGGACAAGTAGCGTAACCTTTTAGCGTGTATAGCGCAGATGGAGTATTCAGGAGACGCACTTATGTCCTGGACCGTATGCTCACCCTCCTTGAGATGGATAGCTGGAGGGGCCGGGGAGCACGATGGTGAGTGTAGCTCAACCCGGTGTCCGTGATGGTACTGTGTCTGCGGCTCTGACGGGGAACCCGGAGGTGTCGAGGGCTCGACCCGGAGCGAAGGCTTCGTGACGTCCGCCGGAGAGGGGGGGGGGAGCTCCGATAAGCTGCCGGCTGGGGTGGAAAGCCGTGGGCAGTGATGGACGGTGGGAAATGTAGTATGCTGGCTTGTAGTTGGGCTCAATAGGTAGCGTGAGCCGGCTCCAAGATGGCGAGACTGTGATCTCAAACAGTGGGAGGTTTCTGCAGAGTAGCGGAAGTGAGACATAGCACGCTCACTCACACTCTGCAGCAGCTATTTATATACATTGTTTTAACCACCAATAATTTTTGTTATTTTGATTAAGCTTTTTGCTAAACAGCGCCAGGATCTGTGAACGGAAGAGGCTCTCCCTTGGATCCTCCTACGTCCACAGAAACCCCCCCCCCTCCCCTTGTCTGATAACGCCCACAGTTGCCTACACTAGAAGCGCTGCTTATATAACACCAACAGCTGCTGATAGTAGTAGTGCTGCTTATATATAATGTCCACATGCCTACACTAGAAGCGCTGCTGACACTAGAAGCGCTGCTTATTCATAACACCCACATTAGTACTCTCTCACACACTTTATTTACAGTACCTCATTCTGGCTGACAGCTCATCCTCTCCTTCTTACTTTCAGCAGCCTTCTCCCCTGTAGTTCTGCCCCCTCCACCAGGGTAGATCTGCTCCCTTTTCTTGAATAATATTATTATTGAAGCAAAATGTTATACAGACACACAAGAGATCCAAAGTAAGTGCATGTGCCTGTCAATAAAGGCATAAATGTAATGTAATGTAATGTATGAAAACCTTGTCTTGGTAGTCATTGCTATACATCTTATGACTTAAGAAAATAAAATAATGTCCATGTTTGATTCTCCTCCCACCAGACCTGAAAATGTCTCATAGGGTAATAGGTGGATCTGCTGTTAACGTTTGTGTCATACAATATGCCGTATCTCGTTAATAAATGAGTTATGAATTTGTGTGCATACAGGGACTGATAGAATGGCTTTCACAAACTTCAAAGAAATATTGCACTTTTGTGTCTCTTTCCAAAGTCACATCCAGCCACTCCATACGAAAAGATAGAATAACTTGGCCTTAAATAATAGTAACTATGGTGGATCTGGTTTTACCCATATTTGTAAAATCGCTTTGCATGCTGCTGTGCTAATGGCGAGCAGTAATTTCCTGACACCTTTAGTCATGCTCCGTTTTCAGTCCCTGCTGCTGAAGCTGTCACACCCTTTACAGGTAGTTGGGAGCCGGGAGGGTGCTTCATGCTGCAGGACAGCCAGGGCGTGGAGAGTGCTTATCCGTCACGGTTTGTGTGGAATGGTTCAGAATAACAAAACAATATTAATATGCACATTGGATTCTGCAGGTGCACAGTCTCTATGGTAGTGCTTAGCAGTACCATAGTTACAGCATTCAAGCTGCATTATTCAGTAAGTAAACCATATATCACTGTTACATTAAAACATATTTGGTGCAGTATTCATTGCATGTTCCTGTTGTCTATTACAAAATAAGAAACATAAAGTTGTGTTTGTGCATGCCAAATATAGGTGAGGGGGTCTACCATGACCATTATTAAACATAAATACATCCTTATGGCTTTATCAAAGACAATACCTTGTTATAAAATCAATGTTTATTAAATAATTACATCTCTTGGTAGTAAATCTTACAAAAACACAATATATTTAAAAACGGAGTTAAGTTCTGATACTGATAAATATTTTGTTCCCACTAAAAGCACACAGAAAAGGTATCTGGCCAAATGGTCAACAGTATCCATGTCATGAGGCTGAAACTCTGACTGTAGAAAAGTCCACAATGTCAACATGTAAAATGTCCACAGTTTCATACCCTCCAACATGACCCATTCCATTAGGTACAAAATGCTCTGTTCCTGGACTTCCCTGCCAGTGGCAGTTATAGAGGTGGGGCTCCAGCACAGTCCAATATTCAAAGAGGGGGGGTCACATCAACTGCCAGTGAGTCCAGGACAGTGATGTTTGGGGTGGCAGTAGGTGTGGCTCCCCTTTTTGAATATTGGACTGTGCTGCAGGTTCACATCTGTAACTGCCACTGACAGGGAAGTCAAGGAACAGAGAATTTTGTACCTAATGGAATGGGTCATGTTGGAGGGTATGTAGTTTCAGGATGCTGATAGTTAGGGACAGACACCAATGAAAAGGTTAGGGTTATGCTGTAATGCAGCGGTTCTCAAACTGTGGGTCCTGACCCCAAAGTGGGTCACGACCTTCTCAACATGGGGTCGCGACTCCATGGTGCTGACCATCAGTGTGATGACTTTTCTAATCTCAGTCAGCGATACAAGAAGTCTGAAACATCTGTTGAATTGTCTTTTATTTCAGACTCCTCCCATCATTTTGTGCCCCCACAATGCTGCCATGTATGTGCTGTCTGCTGACTACACATGTGATGTTATAACCTTCTGCATCAACTTGCTGGGGTCCCGTAATTATTTTTATTGTCTAATGGGGTCCCAGAGCAAAATAGATTAAGGACCCATGCTGTAATGGAAAGGTTAGGTTGTGGTGGTAGGGTTTAGGGTCAAAAGGTCCACACAAGCAATAGGTCGGTCAACATGCGTTTTTCAAATTTTTTTGAGTGTCTATGTCGACATGGACACCGTAGACATGTAGCATGTCTCCTCACATGGCTCCTGCTTAGAGCACGGTGCCTCCCTGCTCTCAGCACACTATTATAATCTAACTGTAAGTGAACTTGGATGGTAAAGTATGAAAAAACTTTTTGGGGGTGAAACGTGACAAAATCATGCCGACCTTTTCCATGTCGATCTATTGCTTCTGTCGACCTAAAGTATGTTGACATGAAAAATGTAGCCTGTCGACCGGAAGTGGTTGACTGTTGACTTTATTAGTGTTGACCTGCCGACTGCATCCCAGGCACCAGCGGAAGGGTTAGGTATAAGAGGAATATGGAAAAAGACACTGGAGATGCTGCTGCTGCTGGCGGGAGAATGTCACTTGAATACCAAATCGTATACTGTTTGTCTGCCGTTCATCATGTCAACATATCATCCAGTTAGACATGTTTAATGTCAACATTATCATTGTCATTGAGAATGCTGACATGTCGGGCATGCTGCATGTTGACAAGTCAACCCTGTCAATATTAATATAAAGGGTCACAGCAAGGGCCGGTGCATTGGGGCTCATGATCCAGCAAGGGTGCCGCATTCCGCCATTGCTGCTTCTGTGTGTAGTAAGCAGCAGTGCAAGTAAGGCGGCCACCTTACTGCCTCCAGTGGCTACACGCAGTAGGGAATGTACATTGTGGCTGTGCTTTGTGAGGCAGAGGAATGGATGCTCCATGACAACCCCAGCACAATATTTTTTTCCTTTGGTGTGGCATAGGTGACATCATGACTTCTGCACACTTTAGGGCCTATTCAGGATCGCTCATACCGATCCGAATTCGGTCCCAGCCCAGATGGTTGGGGTTTGGTATGCGCATTTCTGAACATGTGCAAACCCCGACAGCGAATGGCTTTGGCAACTTACAGACTCGCCGGGCCATTTGCTGCAGGGAGGAAGGGCAGGGGGCGTACAGGGGCGACAATGAGGCTTGCCCATTGGAACAACCAGGGTTTTGTGGGCATCCCCATGAAAATGCTGGGCATTCCCATGGGTATGCAGGGAGGCAGATGCATGTCCACCCCAACTTCGTCCTAGCGCTTGTAAATAGAAGTCAGTTGAGACTAACTTTTATTTGCGAAAGCAGGAGAAATCGTTCGATGGTCGGCAGGTGACAGTAACACCAGACGAGTTCCATTGAGAAACCGCCAGAAATGTTTCCAAAGAGAATACACCTTTGATTTAGCTACATCAAATTCTACTTCAGACACTGACAACCGCCCACCTTCGGGTGATATTTTAGGTGTAGCAACATGCTCACAGGCATTAGACCACACACACAGCAGGGAAGACCTCACCCGAGGAGGGGCAAGCGGAAGAGGACGCCCAAAGGGAAAGTAAAGGAATTAATTTTTAACTTATCCCAACATATCGTCAACCCTGCTGAAATGTATATTCTCTCTGAGGGTTTGGGCTTTGTACCCATTTGCAGATTTAACAGGTTTGATTTGTCGATTGACCACTATAAAATGGGCAATAAACTTAGGTTGAAATAATTTTTTCTCTAAAGACAAACCATTAGAAGTCTCTACAGAGATATTGAAGAGACCAAGAAGGTTTGATCCATCTTCCACCAACCAAAGTATTAAAACCTTTCTTAGATTGGTAAATCCCTTAAAAACTCATGAGCCAGCGCCTCCTTTGATTAAGGGGCAGATTTATTAAGCTTGGAGAAGAGATAAACTGGAGATAAAGCGGAGAAAAGGTAAAAGGAGATAAAGCACCAGCCAATCAGCTCCCAACTGTCTTTTTCAAACACAATACAGAAAATAAAGAGAGCGCATTGTGTTGATCTTTGTTATTAAATTTTTACTTGATTATTATTTTTTTATATAATAAGTACACCTTAAAATACAAAATTATAAATACATACATGTACACAATAAAATAAAATTAAATTTAAAATTAAAAATGCATTCCGACTAGCACCAATAGTGGCCCAAGTTCATATTCAGTTGCCAACCTTGTATATTGCTCCCAAATAGGTATAATGGATGTCACTTCCAAGTGAAGTTATTATAGTTATCCAATTTAATTGGGAAACAGTGTTTGTATGAAGGTATATTACCGGCTGATGGTGAGGGTAGCAGAGATCAAGCAGCTGCGTGTCCGCTTCCACCGGTGTTGCTCCGATGGACTGGGAGCCGGTACCGGGAGCAGACACTCCTGAAGCAGGTGAGGACTGGTCTGCTAACAACCAGCGTGGCCCCGATGTTATGGGAGCCGACGCTGGGAGCTGACACAGTTGTGGATGGTATACCTCTCCCGGAGTATGCAGCTGAAGGTGGGTGACGCTTGGTCCACTCGTTACCAGCGTAGCCCCGAGATGGAAGGGGCCGGCGCTGGGAGTTTACACAGGTGTAGATGCCCTGGTTTCTGCGATGGAAACTGCACCTGTTGTGGCATTGGGGTGCGGCTAAGATCAATCAGGTGAGCGGTAACGTAGTTCAGTTCAGTCGGATGGATCCTGGGCAACAGTTGGTTTGTAGTTTTAGCTGTTCCTGATGGTGGTAG
The DNA here is from genome assembly GCF_055691185.1 of Crinia signifera. Classification (NCBI taxonomy): domain Eukaryota; kingdom Metazoa; phylum Chordata; class Amphibia; order Anura; family Myobatrachidae; genus Crinia; species Crinia signifera. The sequence goes on from NC_139220.1 coordinate 181,176,497, forward strand.
TCGGAATATTAAATATAGATAGAGTCTTGACGCGTTTCTCCGTCCATAAATTCTGATGGTTTCCTCAGAAGATAATCTATCTGTCTTCCTGGCCAGGTTTAAAAAGGTGGGTTGTCCAATCATTGAAGAGCATTAATTAAGTCGCACCTGTGTGCGCACCTAATTAATCTGTGGTCAGGAACTTGGTGCATATATTATCGCATATTAAGTGCTGTGGAATGCAGTTCTTTATCAAATTGAAACAAAAACCATACATAAATACATTTTAATACAATTTCTGTACATAGATACATTTTAATACAATTTCTATATCTTATTAGTTGTTGTTACTTTTTTTGGCATCATCGAACGTTCTTCTATTTATTTATATGGAGAAAACATAAAACTTCAAATGTCTGTCCTTTCTCATATTAAAACGCAAGAGCCCTTATGGCTCAAGTGTAGCGCGTCCGACCTGGGACTACAGCCCACAAGATGGGCAGGTTCGAGACCCAGCCTGGAGTCATACTGTATGAGCTCATACTCATATGTTTTGACAATTTATTAAAATGTTTTGACAATTATTCTAAATATTTAACAGAGAATAGATTTATTGAATTCATCTTTTTTATATATATTTCTTTATATTGCATATAATAAGACATCAGCTCAATTTCTATACCATGCATATTGTAAAGGAATAACTTCCTGTATATTGTTCTAAGGAAAATGATTGAGTTTTAATCTTATAGCCTCAGAGTAATCTGTATCGATATAATTATGACTCTAAATAGGTTTTAAGGTATTTATTTGTTCCAAAATATAAAAACAATTAACTAACAAAGAGTGACCTATATAGGCCTCCTTATTTCTTATATTTTTCTCTATCGATTGTCGTCGTTTTATCCATAATTCAGATACATCTGAGGAAGGGAAAAGGGAAAGGGAAATAGATCCTCTTAATGAAAGTGAGTAGTACGCTGGTAACGAGTGGACAAAGCGTCACCCGCCTTCAGCTGCATACTCCGGGAGAGGTATACCATCCACAACTGTGTCAGCTCCCAGCGTCGGCTCCCATAACATCGGGGCCACGCTGGTTGTTAGCAGACCAGTCCTCACCTGCTTCAGGAGTGTCTGCTCCCGGTACCGGCTCCCAGTCCATCGGAGCAACACCGGTGGAAGCGGACACGCAGCTGCTTGATCTCTGCTACCCTCACCATCAGCCGGTAATTTACCTTCATACAAACACTGTTTCCTAATTAAATTGGATAACTACAATAACTTCACTTGGAAGTGACATCCATTATACCTATTTGGGAGCAATATACAAGGTTGGCAACTGAATATGAACTTGGGCCACTATTGGTGCTAGTTGGAATGCATTTTTAATTTTTAATTTAATTTAATTTTATTGTGTACATGTATGTATTTATAATTTTGTATTTTAAGGTGTACTTATTATATTAAAAAATAATAATCAAGTAAAAATTTAATAACAAAGATCAACACAGTGCGCTCTCTTTATTTTCTGTATTTTGTTTCACCAGCAAGGCTTAGTAGTCTTTTGTTGGGAGCAGCACATAAGCTGTGGATTCGAGTTTATATTTAATTTTTGTTCATATAAATCATTTACATACATAAGCAAAACTGCGCCTGATTTTCCCATCTGGGCAACCCTTTTCTGTTTATCCCTAAATCTATAGATTTTTTTGGGGCAGCACTGTTTTGATCTTATGACATCATCGAATGTTGGAGATAGAAACAGGAGGAGAGACAGGTTATTGTTTGGCACATCAGATAAAATGATAGAAACCCAAGATACTAATACGCCAAATATGTCTTTATTGTTTAACAAATTAGAAGATCTAATTAAGATAGAAACCAGACATTGGCTAGACAAAAAAATGTTACAAAAATACTTGACAGAGAAAATGATACCCCGAGGTCTTAGAATTTTTAAATCCTGTTCCTTCAAAGAGGATGAGAACTTGACAAAATAATGGAATGGCATATTGGATCAGTGCTCCTTCAGCCTGATGGAATTACTTGTTTCCCATAGGGATGATAAAATAAATTGGACTAATGTGGAGATTGAAAAGGTACAAAATCTTTTGGAACCTTTTAGGGTGAAAGCGGAATTTAAAGACCTTGATCAAAATCTGGATCAGAAAATAGAGGAGTTTGAATACTCCCTAATCAAGTTCAAAAATAACAAATTATCAAGAGATAATTTTGATTATAAGAATGATCAGGTCCGCTCTTACAACAAAAGGTTCCAAAATCAAGAAAATAGATATAACCATAACCGCACCCCTTCTTCGTACAGACAGAGATTCAATGTAAATATCAACCAAAAAGAAAGTCCTATACTCAGAAATGAGAACAGACCTAATTATGTAAACCAACGTAGGAGGAATTCAAATGGGAGGGGATCACACAGGAATGTGTCCTCCTCTTCATACTTGGATTAACAGGCGGGAGGAGCCAGACCCAAACAGAGTTATTCACATTATTCTAAACAGGGACAAGAGACCATAAATCCATCAGTAATTGAAACACCAAATATTTTATTTAGAGAAAGACCTCTATCCAATCTGGAAAACAACCAACAGATAACAAATTCTAAGTCAGGAAACACCGAAAAGAATTAGACCTAGGGGAAACAGAGGAGGAAGGAAAAAGACTCTCCAAAAATTCAAGAAGGGAATAAGAGAGAAAGGCATATATAATCTATCTGCTAGAACATTGAGTGAAAGCGAGAAAGCAGTTATTTCTAAGGGGCTCAAATATGCCCCTTCTAAAGAACCCCAATTATTTGACCTATTTGTAGAACTAAATAGATACACTAGGGACCTGTGTAGAAAAAGGTATTTCCTTAGTCAAGAATCTAACACATCAGATGATTCTTATAATGAAAACAGGTTAGAGGCCTCGGATAATCAAGCACTAACTATTCTAGAGGATCTTGAGAGAGAAAACAATATTGATTTACTTCCTATTTTTGACATTGAAAATCCCACCAGAAATAAAATTCTAAAAAGAAAATCTGAATTCTATCCAATGCAGCATGAAAGTGGCTGTATAGAGGCATTTTATGCACTGACATTGAAAGATTTTAATGTTTTTTGTGAGGAATTAAACCAGGGTATAAGTAAGAAGAAAAATAACTTACACCCAAATGAATACAGGGCGTTGAAAAGTCTAAAAGAAGATAATTCTATTACAATAAAAGCCGCCGACAAAGGCGGCGGTGTAGTTATTCAGAATACTGTGGACTATGTCTCAGAGGCCTATCGTCAGCTTAACAATATTAAATTTTACTCTGTTCTAAGTACTGACCCTACAATTGATTTTTGCAAAGAACTAAAATGGATGCTAAATAATGCAGTAGAAGAGGGGGCTATCTCCAAGAAAGAATATCACTTTATACACAATCCTTATCCTATAGTAGCAACTAATTACCACTTACCAAAAATTCACAAGTCCCTCACTTCACCTCCTGGTCGTCCTATAATTTCAGACTAATTTGTCTGCTTTCGTTGATTCACACTTTCAAAATTTAGTTTTTTCACTACCGTCACATATTAAGGATTTTCTAAAACTCATTATGGACATCAATTGGCAACCTGATTATTTACTAATGACATGTGACGTGGAGTCATTATGCGCAAACATTCCACACGATAAGGGCATTATAGCCCTACAATATTATTTGGATACAGACACAAATTTAAGTGAAGAAAGGAAAGCATTCATTTTACAATCTGTACACTTTATTCTCATGCACAATTATTTCACATTTAACTGTGTTTTTTATTTACAGACTCTAGGTACTGCCATGGGCACCAGGTTCGCCCCTAGCTTTGCCAACCTATATATGGGGCAATTTGAAGAACAACATGTGTGGCAAAGTCCACATAGGGCGAACCTGGTGTGCTATGGCAGATACATAGATGATTTGTTTTTTTGTATGTAAGGGGGACCACTTTTCAGCACAAGTTTTTTTGGATTCACTTAATGCTAATAATTTTGGTTTAAAATTTGTTTCCACTTACAGTAAAAAGCACATTAATTTCTTGGACATAACCATCGCTATTGTAGATAATAAGATCATCCCTTCCACTTACAAAAAGGAAGTAGATAATGGAGGCTATTTAAATTATAATAGTTGCCATTTCAAACCATGGATACAAAACATTCCAAAAAATCAGTACTGCAGAGTAAAAAGAAATTGTTCTGATGAAATAAAGCTTAAACATCAAATTAAAGAAATGACAGATACCTTTAGAGAACAGGGATACCCGAGATGGCTTCTAGATAAAGCGGAAAAGGACACTATGAAAATAGAGAGATGTGATCTTTTGAAATCTAAAGCCACCCCCAAACCAGCTTTTTTAGACAAACCAATGTTCATTTCAAAGTTTAACACACACTCAGCACAGCTTAGAGAAATTATTAAACATAACTACAGAGTTCTAAAATGTGATAATCTTTTGGCTCCACACTTGGATGAAGAACCTAAAATAGTCTTCAAGAAAAATAAAACTTTAAAGGACATTTTGTCCCCCAGCCATTTTAAAAGCCATACACCAAAAGAAGGTATTAATGACTTGAAAAATAAGGGGTGTTTTAAGTGCAAGAAAAATAGATGTATGACTTGTGAACACATCAGGGAGCCGAATACATGCTTTCAATCTACCCATTCGAGCACAGTATTTCCCATCAAAAACTACATAGATTGTCAGACCCCTTATGTAGTGTATCTAATCACATGCATATGTGGAATGCAGTATGTGGGTCGCACCATACGAACGCTGAACACCAGATTTCTCGAACATAGAAGGAATGCTAAGAAAGTTTTCTTAAAACATTCCTTATCAAAGCATATTAAGAATAAACACAATGGAGACTATCGAATACTAAGAATACAGGGCATAGAGCACATAGAACAAACCTCTAGAGGAGGTGATCGATATGAGCTTTGTGCCCGAGAAGCATATTGGATATTTGCACTGGGAACATTGTTCCCAGTTGGTCTGAATGACAATATTGAATTAAATAACATCTGAATCTGTGTGTTCTGTGTTCGGTGTGGTGCGACCTAGATACTGCAAAGTTTAATAATAAAAACATGATTCTGTTCTGATCCCTGGTGTGTTCCTAATCATTTTGAACTGCTGTGGTGTGTTTCTCTAGAAAAAGGTTTTTCTTTATTCCATCTTAAATAGCCACCTCTACGAATGTCTGACTTTGAAATGAATAGAAGGTAATAGAAATTAATTGAAATGAATAGAAGTGGTCGACACATGGTATGTCGACATATGTTATGTATTTTACATATATGTATATTCTTTAGTACCCTGGTTTCTGTTCTTTCTTTTTGCCTTCTCTCTCTTGATATATAGCTCTTTCTCACTACTCACTTTCATTAAGAGTATCTATTTACCTTTCCCTTTTCCCTTCCTCAGATGTATCTGAATTATGGATAAAACGACGACAATCGATAGAGAAAAATATAAGAAATAAGGAGGCCTATATAGGTCACTCTTTGTTAGTTGATTGTTTTTATATTTTGGAACAAATAAATACCTTAAAACAGTGGTTCCCAAACTGTGTGCCGTGGCTCCCTGGGGTGCCTCAGGACACTTGCAGGGGTGCCTTGGATTGGTGGTCCAGTGCCAATTGAAATTATTTGTGGTCAATTTAAAAGGCAAAAGCATTGCTGATGGGCTACCCATAATAAAATATGTGGACAAACAGAAGCTAATCCTGTCCCTCACCCATAAATAAACCTATGTATGACATACAAAACAATTTACAGAATAAGAAACTTTTGGCCTAGGGGTGCCGGGAAAAAAATTCTGATGCTCTAGGGTGCCGTGATTTAAAAAAGTTTGGGAACCACTGCCTTAAAACCTATTTAGAGTCATAATTATATCGATACAGATTACTCTGAGGCTATAAGATTAAAACTCAATCATTTTCCTTAGACCAATATACAGGAAGTTATTCCTTTACGATATGCATGGTATAGAAATTGAGCTGATGTCTTATTATATGCAATATAAAGAAATATATATAAAAAAGATGAATTCAATAAATCTATTCTTTGTTAAATATTTAGAATAATTGTCAAAACATTTTAATAAATTGTCAAAACATATACAGGTATGAGCTCCAGGCTGGGTCTCGAACCAGCCCATCTTGTGGGCTGTAGTCCCAGGTCGGACGCGCTACACTTGAGCCATAAGGGCTCTTGCGTTTTAATATGAGAAAGGACAGATATTTGAAGTTTTATGTTTTCTCCATATAAATAAATAGAAGAACGTTCGATGATGCCAAAAAAAGTAACAACAACTAATAAGATATAGAAATTGTATTAAAATGTATCTATGTACAGAAATTGTATTAAAATGTATTTATGTATGGTTTTTGTTTCAATTTGATAAATTTTTCATCTCCGGAGTGCCAGAGAGACAAGAGCCCTGTTACCTGCACAAACACTCCTGGGTTTTGGTTACTACACCACCTGCCATTTAACCCGGAACCTGGATCCCCAGTGACTTGTAAAAGGGAGATTGCTGTAATACAGCCCCACCAAACAATACTGCACCGGTGCACCTAGAGCAGGTACAGGGAGATCTCTCCCTTTGGACTTTTATATCACACTAACTTTTTACCTATTTTTATTTTTATTTTTATATATATTTTTCTTCATGCTTTTTACTGTGTCTGGCCAGGCAAAATCAAATATATAAGGGAGCCATTAATACTCCCCACTTTTACAGGGGATAAATAGAATATCCATACCCCATTGGTGGTGAACTAACCACACTGGATTTTGTCTGCAAATAATTGTGTTTTTATGAAATTGTTTTTTATCACTGGCCAGTGTTATATAATATATGTACATTTAAATAATTTTTCTTAGTCTATTAAATATTTGCATTATTTCATATATATTGTTTCCAGCGCGTTATATGTTTTTTCTGCAATTTGATAAAGAACTGCATTCCACAGCACTTAATATGCGATAATATATGCACCAATATATACAAGGTTGGCAACTGAATATGAACTTGGGCCACTATTGGTGCTAGTCGGAATGCATTTTTAATTTTAAATTTAATTTTATTTTATTGTGTACATGTATGTATTTATAATTTAGTATTTTAAGGTGTACTTATTATATAAAAAAATAATAATCAAGTAAAAATTTGATAACAAAGATCAACACAATGCGCTCTCTTTATTTTCTGTATTTTGTTTCACCAGCAAGGCTTAGTAGTCTTTTGTTGGGAGCAGCACATAAGCTGTGGATTCGAGTTTATATTTAATTTTTGTTCATATAAATCATTTACATACATAAGCAAAACTGCGCCTGATTTTCCCATCTGGGCAACCCTTTTCTTTTTCAAACACAGCTGATTGGCTGGTGCTTTATCTCATTTTACCTTTTCTCCACTTTATCTCCAGTTTATCTCTTCTCCAAGCTTAATAAATCTGCCCCTAATTCTTTTCAGTTTCTCTGAGTTTTCCAAGAGTCTGTTTCTGGTAATGGACTCTTTGGTGGCCTCCGGTGGTGAGTCTGTACCTTTGCATCTCAATCCTGTTTGTGTTGTTCTGTGCACAATACAAGCTCGTTATCTTTGGGCTCAGATGCAGTAATTTGTGCTCTGGAGGCCTGTGCCTCTGCAGCAGTGTTTATTGGTGCTTGCTCCTGTTATAGTTACTGCAGACGCAGAACCTGACGCAGTTTATAGCTTCGGCTTTAGCTCCATTGTCTTGTTCCCTGCTTCTAGTTACCTGCTTCTTGCTCACTGCTTCCAGCAGTCTAGATTCTCCTTGGTGGTAGTAACTTGCCCTTTGGTTTGTTCCAGTTACCTGCAGCAGCTTCTGTTCTCGTTTGAGCCTGGACATTCCTGTCTGCTTCAAGTCCCAGTCCTGGGACACCGTAAGTGCTCCACCTGGAGCCCTGGTTCTTGCTCTCTCATTGGCCCTTATTCTGGTTGGTGCGGCCAGAGCCGCACACGGTGCTCTGGCCGCACAAACCAATCCCCGCCCACGAGACGGATCGCCACGGCCGTCCGTACACGGACGGCTGGCGATCCGCATAAAAATGGTGGAGGCGTACGCCTCCACCATGGTGGGAGCTGCCCCCTGCATTCGATGGTCGTCGACCATCGAAGGCAGGTCCGCACGCCCCGGCAGCTCCCGCAAGCTGAGACCACACGGACAATCGTCCGTGTGCTAGCTTGTATGGGGGCTGAGAGCTGACATCCGGCGACGTCAGCTTTCCGCCCCCATGAGTTGCGTCATACCCTCATTACCATGCATACGCCCCGCGTTTGCATGGGAACGCCCATGAAACGCGGGGCGTACACATAGGGAAATGAGGGTATGAAGCCCCTCACGCCCCTATACGCCCCCTTTGCGGCGGACGAAATACGTCTGCGGCGAAGGGGGCTGCACATGCGCAGATTGACCTCTGCGCATGTGCAGAAGAAAAACATCGGCGGTACGGCCGCACGCGGGCCGTACCGTCCGAATTAGAATAAGGGCCATTGTTTGATCACCTGTTACCTTTTGGGCGCCAAGGTTATTGTCTGGTCCAAGTCAGTACCTTCCCTCTGGGATTACCAGAGGATTGTCGCAGGTCTGAACTACACTTATTTCTCATCCACTCAGTGTGACTTCTGAGGTATTGCTAATACCCACATCTTTGTGTTGTTTGATGTGTTTGTGAGGTGTTATTATTATTATGCTTGCGACCAGGTCGCCCATGGTATGCAACTAGGTCACATTTTGGGCCTTATTCTGGTTGGTGCGGTCCGTTCCGAATTCTTTCGGAGGGAGCTTTTTAGCCGTCTGCGCATGCGTAGGCAACACAATACGCATGTGCCACGCATGGTCTACGTACTCGTTCTCACTAATACCGTACAGAAATGTCCACCGAATTGACTCGGGAAATATGGGCGTAATATGGGCCTCATTCGGACCTACACAAGGGCGTGGTTTCAAAGTGGTCAAAACTGGGCATAAATATGGGCGTACATGAGGGAGTGCATGAACTGTGGTAGGCGTGCATTCGGACAGCACACCGACTGCAAACGAACCAACACGCATAAAATATGCGGTCTTCATAAGCAAGTTTCAGTTTGCGGAGAGCACTTGTTCATGCGCTAAGGCATTCGGTTTGCCCAATTAGTACGCCCGCACCTGAATCACTCTCAGCTGAACACAATACAATCCACTCCTCTACTCATTAGTGATTAATTACACTCTTTTCATAGCTTCAATTGGAAGCATTGCTGCCTAAATGGACCATTACTAAATACACAAATATATGCTGAAAGCACGACTGTATTCTTGCTATTTTACACACATTTACACTGCAAGCAATGGGCAGAAATGGGCATAAGTGTGTCATGTGGCAGATGTATGAGTTCAGATAACAGTCGTGAGTTTTGCGGAAATACTCCGCATCGGTGCGTACGGGCAGCTTCCCGTCCGTTCTGACGCTGTTAGACCGTGCAGAATCTTTGTGTTGCCACTGCACATGCACGGTTTGGTTGTTGTCCGAAAACAAACCCTCTTCTTAGAGAGTGAGTCCATCCGAATGCGGAGGACCTGTGGGCGTTTGTTCTTACAATGTCCGCACAGCGTGGCGTTCTGTCAGCTCCGAAAGAATTCGGAACGGACCGCACCAACCAGAATAAGGCCCTTTGTTCCCTGGTTTGTCTGTGGTTGGTGGTGTGCCATTAGTTAGTTTTATATTCCAGTTAGGTCCCGGTTAGTCAGTTTAACCTTTTGGACTTAATTTGCCCCTTAAAACATGGCTACTAAAGGCAAAGCATTTGCAGGTACTAGTCATCCTTTAGTACAGTGCAACAGAGGCAGTGTAGGGTTCACTGTGGCCATCCTAAACAGCGGTCACAGCTGCGGGGTAACAACCGAAACCCTAACAAAAACAACACCACAATAGTCATCAAGAGGGCCAATAATGGTGGTGGTTCAGGATGCCCCCTATTATGATGCGGAGATCCATTGACAGCTGTGAATCAACTACCTATGAAAAAACTGATTTGTAACCTGATACCTGGAATAAAAAAGGAGGTTGCCCAAGTTATAAGGATGGCTGCAGATAAAGGATGGCTGGAGGATGCTTTAGATGTTTTTGATGGTGGACCAACTTATCTGCCCCACCCTATATACACTACCAAAGGAGCACAAGGGTTTGGATAACCCCCCTGGCTGGCCAATATTTTCCGCCAGGGGGTCGCTACTCCAGCCCTTGGCCCAATTATTGGATTTTTATCTCCAACCCAGTGTGATTAACATGAGCAGTTACAATAGGGACACTGAACACTTTTTGGAGGGCATCAGGGGCCTTTCTGATTTATCTTAAACCTGTTTGCGGGCCACTTTGGATGTAAGTTCCCTCTACACCATCATCCCACCATTTGAGCTTATGTAGTTCTTGAGTGCAACCATTTTTTGTATAATGAGAAATATTATTTACAAAGATCGGGGACAGCAATTGAGTCCAATTTGGCGCCAGCATGTGCCAACATATTTATGGACCAGCATGAACACTTCATCCAGTCAAGATATAAGAATGATATGACGTACAATCATTTCAATCAATAGTTGATTATCTCAACACACTTGACTGCCCGGTTACTGTAGGTTTACTTCTGCAGTGGATTGGGAGCAAATTAGTTTTCTTGATCTGATCTTCAAGAAAAATGGTGGCCTGGCATATACGCTCTATCGTAAAATCACTGATAGAAATACACAATTACTCACCATGAGCCACCTTCCTGATGCTCTCAAGAGCAGTCTCCCTATCTCTCTCCCTATCTCTCAAGTTTTGAGAGTATTTAGGAATAATTCAATTCACTTATTTACTTGAGACACAAATTCTTGAAGATTGTTACAAGATCAGAACAATCGAGAATTGCCTCACCAGAGCTAAAAAATATATTTTTTAACAAAGAGATTGGCAAGTTAAAGAACAAGAACACTGACAGACTTTTCCCGGTTTTTATTGTATATGTGGTCCATATGTGCTTCGCTATTTTGATCAGCATATTCAGAGCCTTTAACTATAATTATCCCAATAGGATTGTTTTGTCTTAATAATAGGATGATGGACGGATAGTTTTTAGAGGCATCCTCACAGTTTTCAGGTCTTAACACACACGGTAATATGGGTAGCGGAGCAGTGTGCTGATGTCAGATAAGTTCTGGCCCTTGACACGAATGTGTCAAGGGCCAGAATTGCGGGGTAGTGTGACATGGGGTAGTGTGACACAGCGGCGTGATGTATTGATGTCGGCCATACATGAAAGGCCAGAAACTCTACACTGCGGCTTTGAAAGCAGATGATCAATAATAGTGGCCATTTCTTTAGCGTGATGAGTCCCAAGCCACACGGAACATGGATCGCATGTTGTTTTAGTAATTGTAATTCTTGTATTACCTTTGTGGCTTTTGTGCCCACTTCCGGTGGGTTGTTCTGAGTGCTAGGCCTGTGTTAATTGTTCCTTAGGGTGCTATATAAGTGAGGCCCAGATGGGCCACAGGTACATGTGCTTGTGGGAGATGATGCTATGTTGGTGTCCTGACGAAGGCGGTGCTGTTAGAAATTACCTGTGTATCACATTTTATTTGATGTAAGGAATAAACTCCGTTATTTCATCTTTATACAAGTGCACTCTTATTTTTTTGGTATATATATATATATATATATATGTAGGTGGTTCTGAGGACGAGAGTTCGCTCTCGAAAGTACTAAACCCTCAATACAGAAGTTTTGTCTGATTACACAGTCTCCGAGTGCCTCCTTATTTGGATTACTATATATATATATATATATATATATATATATATATATATATATATATATATATATATAGGCAGAGTCCGCACTCAATTGTTCATGTATTCAAACGGGGGTGCTCCAACAGATGACTGAACATCAATGGTACATAAGTAGAAGAAATGGGCACTCACCAAGGACTTAATCAGCAACAAGAATTTATTGTAGATACAAGATGTACCTCTTGTATCTACAATAAATTCTTGTTGCTGATTAAGTCCTTGGTGAGTGCCCATTTCTTCTATATATATATATATATATATATATATATATATATATATATATATATATATATATATATATATATATATATATATATATATATATATATATATATATATAGACAAAGATGGGGGTTGTTTGTAGATGCGCTCAAATTGTACCACCTAGCAATTGCATATGTTTACAGTGATATCACAGTCACAATTTCTATGCAGTATAATTCAGATGTTTTCATCAATAAAATGAAGATTTCGTTTGAATAGTTTTTCTTTATTAAAAAGAGCCCAACGCGTTACGTCAACATGACTTCATCAGGGGCAATGCTAAAAGTGGTACAGAAAGAAAGACGGGCAGACTATAAATATTCAAATCCATACTTTTTCAAAAGAAAATAGGGTACTTGTGTAGTTTCACGGTGCCACTAGATAGGATACGATTTAGTATACGATTTGACATAAGATATCGCATAAGATATAGTATAAGATTTACTATCCATTTCATTACCCCACTATCCACTAGGGCGTGGAGTTGATTTTATATAGCGTGGCGAGCGCAGCGAGCCACCGAGCCCGAAGCGTGGTGAGCGCAGCGTGCCCCGCGAGGGGACACGGATGTTGTTTCAAAGCAAGTCACCAATATCGCATGCCATTTGCATGCAATTCCATAAAATACATTCCGTGTACGCTCGCCACGCTTCGGGCTCGGTGGCTCGCTGCGCTGTATTCTGACTAATATGTATTCTAGTGCCATTGAAAATAAAGTGAAACAAAATAAATAAAATTACACATTTATTTATATATATCCTAACAAAGTGTACTAAAGCCTAACAAAGTGAACTAAAAGTGATACCTTTCTGATGCCATTCTTCCAATTGACCACAAGAGGTCATATGTCTCTGGGATCGTTATACAGATTTTCTGCGCTGAATTGTATCACCTTAAATTCAATTAATCTAAATGTCTATTCCAACTTGTGTAATTTGTATATATGTATGTTTGTAATTTGATATGTTTTACACTTTTAGTTCACTTTGTTAAGATTTTTGCATTATATGTATTCATTCGTGTTATTCTGAAACATGCAATTGCATGTCTTTTCCACATTCTGATCATTGACCCTGCCTCTGGTGTGTGCCGTGGGTGGAGTTGATGGATCAGCTGACACAGAGGTTGGGGCTATATAATTTGTGCCATTTACTTACCATGCATCCTGATGACGAGAATAAACTTCTCGAAACGTTGATAACAGAAAACAGGTCTCTGTCAATAGCGCCCAAAATTACATAGGATAAATTCCATATATATAAGCACAATTGGATTGAAACAGTTGTAAAAAATGTATTTAAAAAATGAAGCATATAATATCTCCTTGTGATTGAAGTAAATCTCACAGATGTAGCATACCCATCTTATGCAAAAGACTTCATCAGGGATAAACAATGATGATCTCTTGAAAATATCTGTCTGCATAATATTCAGAATATTTAGGATCCTCAATATAGCAAAATGGTGTTTTGTAAATTTCCTAACTAGGAATTTCGCTATTCCGGAAGGTGAAACCTTTACAGCTTTCCTTTTATATTCCTTTACATAGACATATAGATATCTTTATAGGTGCCTCAAGGTGTCCCTTGAAGGGTCGCCTTCAAAAATATGTTACAGGGCTGGTGAGCTGGACACATTGGAGGACAAACACACACAGTATTCTGCTCTAGGAGTAGGAATCACCTTTTATCCTATTCCAAATTTCATGGTCCAAGGGAAGTGGAGTTGTGTTTCACTAATATGGTATCTGATTGTCCTCAATTGCCCATATGTATATAAAAAAAACAGCAATTGTAGACAAGCCCTGTAAAATATTTTTTTTTATTTGCACCATGTTTTGATTACATCACTTTTATCAAGAATGATAAGGAAACACCTCCTATATGTTATTACATTAGTATTAGGAAGGCAACTTCACCATTGCCCTGCATCTGCAGAGTGCCAGATCTACATCCAATATATATATATTAGCATTCTACTATCCTTCCTTGCAAGAGATAGAGGTCCCTGGGAGAGACTGTAACAGGCCGAGCTCTTTTCGGAACAAACTAATCTCTACCAGTGCAATTGGTGTAATAATTGTTCACCGACATCGCATCTCCTAGTCGTTTCAATAAGAAATTTAATATTCGGACTGTATACAATCCCCTGATGAAGTCTTAGGACGAAACGCGTTGGGATTCTGTTGTACGGCCAGACGGTCAATCAAACTTTGAAGATTTTAATAAATTATTATCTTGGAGAAATGACGTATGGACTATCAATTGAGTAAAGGGCGCTGAACCACATTTGGGAAGTGTATGTTGTATGTAAGTTACCCGGCCCTCGGGTAACATTGTGGTATAGCAGCCTCAGTATATATTGTTAATAGAAAGTTCTTCTGTTTGATATTGTTAAGCGCGTCGTGGAGTATTGTGTTATATATATATATATATATGCAGGGTATTTGGGCGGCACTCTACGGATTTTACCAAGAAATCAAACACCTGGACACAGGTACGTTCAGTTCAACGTTTCAATCCTTTCGGATTTTTATCAAGAACACAAATGAAAAACAAAACTCACCAAACTTTTATAGAACAAACAGTGCAACCATGTGAGCTGCTGTGCGGTGTCCCTCCCTCATTGGATTGCGGTGGACTGCCGTGTGCAAACGCTTCAGCGTCATACTATACCGGGAGGAGAGTAGGCTCAAACCTCACGGGGAAATGCGCTCTACTGCGCATGTTCCCACTGGCATCCGTGGAATGTCCAGTGCACCCGTATCTGACGGGATAACCCCAAGCGGCTAGTGCTACTATGCAACTGTAGCCGGGGGATGTAAGCAGGCGCTGTCCAAATCCGACAGCGTCTCTGCTGCTGATATAGCTAATGTGGATGGCAATAGGCAGACCGGTGCAATCACAAGGGGGAATTTCAGGGCACAGATACAGTGGATACGTGCCAAATATTTTAGAGAGACAAAGGGAAAAAATATATATGAAAAAAAGATGTCTCCAAAGCGCGGTGTACAAAAGTAAAAATCCGCACCATTTACGTGTGCAATACACGTGAAATCGGTAATGAATGTGAAACAATATTTAGATGTAAAAACTTAAAAATGATAACACATGAAGCACATGTATACCCTTTGCTACATGCTGTTGCAAGCGAAGAAATTGAAGGATGGATAAACCCCTCCACAGTAGAATAAGCTGAAGTATATCAAGAGAAACACAGTGACATTGTATACAAATGCAACAGTAATATAACCATTAAGAAAACACGTTAATCAGCATTACAAACTGGCAATGAAACACCATGTAATAGGTATGCCGTGTGTCCACTGTGTGTGTCGACATGTCAATATGCAAATGAAATTTAAAAAAACGGATTGGCCTGGCAAATCAAGAAAAGCATGAAAAAGAGATTGATTCATTGAGACCTAATGGGGTTATTGAATTCAATTTATGAATCCAAAAGGTTTCTAATTGTAACAGAGCTCGCTCTCTATCTCCTCCTCTTTTGGAAGCTGGCACGTGATCAATTAAACGGTATCTGAGGGTGGCAAGGGAGTGTTTGGCCGAGACAAAATGTCTGGCCACGGGTTGGTCGACATCCTTACCACTGAGCGCCAACCTTATTGCAGAACGGTGTTGGCCAGCCCTTTCCCTAAACGTACAGATCGTTTTGCCCACGTATACTAGACTGCACGGGCAGGTGATCATATAGACCACGTAACGGGACATGCACCCTAAGATGTGTTTAATGGGGAATTTTTTGCCAGATCTGGGGTGGGTAAAAAAAGAGCCCGCCTCCAGATGGCTGCAAGTGGCACATCCAGTGCACCTGTAGCAACCTGGCTTTTTGGTTAAAAAGTTGGATGGTGTGTACTGTTTGTTGGAAATATCGTTGTGCACCAACCAATTTTTGAGATTTTTGCCTCTCCTGTGGCCTATCATGAGATTGGACGATTTTAATGGTTTTATTCCAGAGTCAGTGTTAATCAGAGGCCAATATTTTTTGGCCACTTTCCTAACAGTGTTGCTCATGGTACTAAATTTATTGACGAAAATCATGGTTTTGGATAAATCTTTGTTTATATTTTTTACTTGTTTTAATTGTTCTCTAGTTTTGCTGAAAACTTTATTTTTTGCTATTTCCAGGTTTTTGGGGTCATACCCCCTCCTTCTGAATTTGTCAGACATGCTCTTTATTTCTTTGAGTGCCTCATGATCATCATTGGTGATTCTTCTTGCTCGCAAAAATTGCGAGTAAGGCAATCCTTGTATCGAGGCTATGGGGTGGTGGCTGCTGGCATGTAATGCCACATTGCAGTCAGTGGGTTTGTGAAAGATTTTGGTCACAAATTGGTTGTTATGCCATTTGATGTTCACGTCTAAATAGTCTATGCTATCATTACTGCACTGGAAGGTGAACTTTATGTCTTCACTCAATTGATTGATATTGCCCATGACTGTATTAAAGGAGGTGACATCACCGTCCCAGAGGACAATGATGTCATCTATATATCTGAAAAAAAACAGAGCATGTTTGGAAAAGGCATCATTATCAAAAAACAGATTTTTTTCAACGTCAAACATGTAAATATTGGCCACAGAAGGTGCCACGTGAGAACCCATGGCACACCCCCGCAGTTGTCTATAGAATAAATTGTCAAAAAGGAAATAATTCCTGGTTAAAGTCTTTTCCAATAGTTCCACAAACAATTGGGCTGGGGGGCCACCGTAGTCTTGATTATTAGAGATGAATCTGTGTACACTTTCCAGCCCCGCTTGTTGCGGAATACTCGTGTACAGAGACACAACATCGATGGTACACAATAGTAGGTTCTCTGGTAATCCAGAAAGAGCAAAGAGTTTGTCGAGGAGCATGTTAGAATCTTTAAGAAATGTTTCTTGTTTTTGTATCAGCGGCTGGACATAAAAATCAAGATATTTGGAAATGGGACTGTACAGGGAGTCCCTGGCCGAGATGATGGGTCGGCCAGGGGGTGAGACCAGGGACTTGTGTATTTTAGGGAGTGTATATAGTAGGGGAACTTTTGGATGGTCACAGATAAGACTGTTATGTACAGATTCTGACATCCATCCATGTAGGACCGCTTGATTGAGAATTTGATCCAATTCTGACTTGTAACTCCTGGTGGGGTCTTTATCCAATTTTTCATAGACAGCTGTGTCCCCCAGTTGACGATAGATTTCATTTTTATAGGAGTCCAGGTCTTGTTCTACAAGACCTGGACTCCTATAAAAATGAAATCTATCGTCAACTGGGGGACACAGCTGTCTATGAAAAATTGGATAAAGACCCCACCAGGAGTTACAAGTCAGAATTGGATCAAATTCTCAATCAAGCGGTCCTACATGGATGGATGTCAGAATCTGTACATAACAGTCTTATCTGTGACCATCCAAAAGTTCCCCTACTATATACACTCCCTAAAATACACAAGTCCCTGGTCTCACCCCCTGGCCGACCCATCATCTCGGCCAGGGACTCCCTGTACAGTCCCATTTCCAAATATCTTGATTTTTATGTCCAGCCGCTGATACAAAAACAAGAAACATTTCTTAAAGATTCTAACATGCTCCTCGACAAACTCTTTGCTCTTTCTGGATTACCAGAGAACCTACTATTGTGTACCATCGATGTTGTGTCTCTGTACACGAGTATTCCGCAACAAGCGGGGCTGGAAAGTGTACACAGATTCATCTCTAATAATCAAGACTACGGTGGCCCCCCAGCCCAATTGTTTGTGGAACTATTGGAAAAGACTTTAACCAGGAATTATTTCCTTTTTGACAATTTATTCTATAGACAACTGAGGGGGTGTGCCATGGGTTCTCACGTGGCACCTTCTGTGGCCAATATTTACATGTTTGACGTTGAAAAAAATCTGTTTTTTGATAATGATGCCTTTTCCAAACATGCTCTGTTTTTTTTCAGATATATAGATGACATCATTGTCCTCTGGGACGGTGATGTCACCTCCTTTAATACAGTCATGGGCAATATCAATCAATTGAGTGAAGACATAAAGTTCACCTTCCAGTGCAGTAATGATAGCATAGACTATTTAGACGTGAACATCAAATGGCATAACAACCAATTTGTGACCAAAATCTTTCACAAACCCACTGACTGCAATGTGGCATTACATGCCAGCAGCCACCACCCCATAGCCTCGATACAAGGATTGCCTTACTCGCAATTTTTGCGAGCAAGAAGAATCACCAATGATGATCATGAGGCACTCAAAGAAATAGAGAGCATGTCTGACAAATTCAGAAGGAGGGGGTATGACCCCAAAAACCTGGAAATAGCAAAAAATAAAGTTTTCAGCAAAACTAGAGAACAATTAAAACAAGTAAAAAATAAAAACAAAGATTTATCCAAAACCATGATTTTCGTCAATGAATTTAGTACCATGAGCAACACTGTTAGGAAAGTGGCCAAAAAATATTGGCCTCTGATTAACACTGACTCTGGAATAAAACCATTAAAATCGTCCAATCTCATGATAGGCCACAGGAGAGGCAAAAATCTCAAAAATTGGTTGGTGCACAACGATATTTCCAACAAACAGTACACACCATCCAACTTTTTAACCAAAAAGCCAGGTTGCTACAGGTGCACTGGATGTGCCACTTGCAGCCATCTGGAGGCGGGCTCTTTTTTTACCCACCCCAGATCTGGCAAAAAATTCCCCATTAAACACATCTTAGGGTGCATGTCCCGTTACGTGGTCTATATGATCACCTGCCCGTGCAGTCTAGTATACGTGGGCAAAACGATCTGTACGTTTAGGGAAAGGGCTGGCCAACACCGTTCTGCAATAAGGTTGGCGCTCAGTGGTAAGGATGTCGACCAACCCGTGGCCAGACATTTTGTCTCGGCCAAACACTCCCTTGCCACCCTCAGATACCGTTTAATTGATCACGTGCCAGCTTCCAAAAGAGGAGGAGATAGAGAGCGAGCTCTGTTACAATTAGAAACCTTTTGGATTCATAAATTGAATTCAATAACCCCATTAGGTCTCAATGAATCAATCTCTTTTTCATGCTTTTCTTGATTTGCCAGGCCAATCCGTTTTTTTAAATTTCATTTGCATATTGACATGTCGACACACACAGTGGACACACGGCATACCTATTACATGGTGTTTCATTGCCAGTTTGTAATGCTGATTAACGTGTTTTCTTAATGGTTATATTACTGTTGCATTTGTATACAATGTCACTGTGTTTCTCTTGATATACTTCAGCTTATTCTACTGTGGAGGGGTTTATCCATCCTTCAATTTCTTCGCTTGCAACAGCATGTAGCAAAGGGTATACATGTGCTTCATGTGTTATCATTTTTAAGTTTTTACATCTAAATATTGTTTCACATTCATTACCGATTTCACGTGTATTGCACACGTAAATGGTGCGGATTTTTACTTTTGTACACCGCGCTTTGGAGACATCTTTTTTTCATATATATTTTTTCCCTTTGTCTCTCTAAAATATTTGGCACGTATCCACTGTATCTGTGCCCTGAAATTCCCCCTTGTGATTGCACCGGTCTGCCTATTGCCATCCACATTAGCTATATCAGCAGCAGAGACGCTGTCGGATTTGGACAGCGCCTGCTTACATCCCCCGGCTACAGTTGCATAGTAGCACTAGCCGCTTGGGGTTATCCCGTCAGATACGGGTGCACTGGACATTCCACGGATGCCAGTGGGAACATGCGCAGTAGAGCGCATTTCCCCGTGAGGTTTGAGCCTACTCTCCTCCCGGTATAGTATGACGCTGAAGCGTTTGCACACGGCAGTCCACCGCAATCCAATGAGGGAGGGACACCGCACAGCAGCTCACATGGTTGCACTGTTTGTTCTATAAAAGTTTGGTGAGTTTTGTTTTTCATTTGTGTTCTTGATAAAAATCCGAAAGGATTGAAACGTTGAACTGAACGTACCTGTGTCCAGGTGTTTGATTTCTTGGTAAAATCCGTAGAGTGCCGCCCAAATACCCTGCATATCGTTGGTGGAGAATTTCCCTACCTGGGAAGGCACCAGGGTGAGTTACATTGCTTCATGTGGAGTGCCGACCCGACGACAGATATATATATATATATAGCAAAAACAGGCAGGATGGCACTCCCAAGGTTTGTCAATACTGCACGGCGGCAGATTCACACAAATAAATAGTCAAACACCAAAAGCTTGTGTCAACGTTTCGGGCAAAGCCCTTTATCAAGACAAGACTTTGAATGGCAACCCAAGTAGCTGTCCCTTATGGTTTGAGTGCCGGGACCCCTTTTGCTATATATATATATATATATATATGGAGAAAAAGTAGTATCAGAGTGCGCCAATTCATTTGCATACACAACAAATTTGTTGAACAAACAGTATAGTAATCCAGAAAAGAGTCATATAAAAGTTTATTCAGGAATCTTCCAAATGATGATACAGGCCCAACGCGTTTCGTCAAAAGCTTGACTTCATCAGGGGCATTGGAAGTAGAGCAGTACAAAGTGATTTCACACTATAGGTTTTCCATTGTTTGAATTAAAAAAACAATCAGCAGAAGTGTTCATGCGAAAAACAGTACTGGAAATGGTTTACGCACTAAAGATCAGCGACAGTGGTAGAGCACGGTATAATAGTTATCCAATGGTATCCAAAGTTAATCACAGTTTAGGGGGAAGGGTAAGTAACCCCAATAAACAATTAGAGCAGTGCAGACCGGAAGTGAACTCCTGAGATCCAAATGCTGAATGACATTCAGCATTTGGATCTCAGGAGTTCACTTCCGGTCTGCACTGCTCTAATTGTTTATTGGGGTTACTTTTTTAATTTCCACTTTATTTTTATTTTGAAATAAAAATGCCCAGAGAAGGGGGTACATATATCTTAAAACACATGGTTAGTCTGCATTATACAAATGAACTTAACATTTCTCTACCAATTCCATCTCCCCACAGTTGAGGAGTCGGCTTAGAGGCTGAGTTAGAGAGAATATATTTACACTTAGTTATTTTATCATCCGGCGAGTTCAGCCCTTTCATACTACCACAACCAGCTCCACTTTTCCCTTTTTTTCATAGAGTAGCTTGTATTACGTTGCTCTATCAGTGTTTTGACTGTTTATTTAATTTATGATTCAATGTGCTTTTTACCACTTATTCAGTGTTCATTGCTATGTGGTTAGTAATATTCTAAGCTACTATTCGGATTTAAAATTAAGTTAGATAGGGTGTTTAGGAGTGCTTATAAAGTAATTAATAGAGATGACTGGGGGAACTCGCCCGAGGATTTACAAATTTAGGAAATAACCCTTTTATAGGGACTTAGCACCATTATGACTATCCAGTGTTTCAATATTTACCAATTAGAGATTCACTACACTGGGTGTGCAGTGATTAAACCTGGTTACAAGGCTTCATTGATTCAATGCAGATGACCTAATCTTTATCCTAACTAACTAACTTAAAAAAGTAAGGATAATAATAAGAGAAAAAACTAAAAAGGAAAAAAAAAGAATAGGAAAACCTTCAAACCAGCCGAAACCCCCTTCCCACCCCCCCTCCCCCCATACCCACCCCTCTAATACAGAGCCGATTCATGTCCATCCTGTTATCCTTCCCAAACATCACATAAGGAAGAAGAAGCAAGGGGACAACCATAGATTCTGTCCGTAAACTAATTAATCCGCAGGGAGGGACTCAGACCTTCCAATATTTCCAAATCCTATGAAAAGTAGATTCTGACCCTCTTGCTAAATAAACAAATTTTTCATGCGCCATAGTCTCGTTCATCAGCGCCTTCCAAGTCTCTAGGTTAGGACTTTCTTTAGCAAGCCACTTCCTAGCTATACAGGATTTAGCCAGCAAGCAAGCTACAATTATGAATTGCTTCAGAAAGTTATCAATTGGGACTGTGTCAAATATGGTCAATACACAAGTTGATGGTATACAGTACTGTCTGGGTACACCCCTACCTATCAATTCTTTAAACACTGCTTCCCAGAAGGACGCCACCTTGGGACATGTCCACATCAAATGCCAATATGAGCCTATGTTTATCAAACATTTAGGACACTTGGGGTCAGCCCTGCCTCCGATCCTACACAATAATTC
Organism: Crinia signifera; assembly: GCF_055691185.1. Taxonomy (NCBI): domain Eukaryota; kingdom Metazoa; phylum Chordata; class Amphibia; order Anura; family Myobatrachidae; genus Crinia; species Crinia signifera. Next base: position 181,198,757 of record NC_139220.1, read on the forward strand.
AGTGGTCAAATATGTTCTGTGTACAATATATAGTTGAATTTGCTGTAACCGTACTTGGCAGGTTGCTAACCGAATATTGCTCAAAGCTTGACGCCACCCTTCCATAGATATAGGACCTATATCTTGTTCCCACTTATATTTCAGGTCCAGTAGCTCATCTTTCTGGATTTCATGATTAAAAGCCCTATATAGATAAGCAACCTGATGTCTGTTCGGGCATCTCTTTAACAATTTTTTAGTTGAGGACGTTTCCAGCCTTAGAGTGGTGTTCCTAAATTGGACATCACAGGCATGGCGTATTTGGATATAGCTAAAAAAAAATTTATTTGGGAGGGAGAACTCAAGTTTTAAAGATTGGAATGTTTTGAACTGTGAATTCTCATACAGCTGCCCTAACGTTTGTACACCCTGTTCTCTCCATATCCTAACCCCTTGAAGTTTCTTTAACTCTGACAAAGCTCTAGCATTAAAAAGTGGGGTCTCAGGATCTATACCCTTGGTTTCTAATAACTCTTCTACTTGTTTCCATACATATATCAACTGTCGGATGATTGGGGGCCATCTACGTTTCACATTACCACTGAGAAAGCACTGAATAGGGGTGTGGCCTGAGGATAGGATCTTAATAATTTCTATATAGCTACCTTCCCCAGAGTCCTCTTGAATTAACAGTTTAAGATGTACCAGTTGTCCTATCAGGTAGTACAGCCAGAAATTCGTTAACGCCAAGCCTCCCTCGTCCTTTGTTCGCATCAATGTTTTCAATTTTATTCTAGGTCTCCTATTGGCCCAAATTAGGGAGGAGATTAATCCCTCAATCTGTCGAAATATACGGCGAGGGAGGTATAAAGGCGAATGCTGTAGGACGTAGAATATTCTTGGCTGCACCACCATTTTTACTAAATTAACCCTGCCTGTGACTGTCAGTGGCAGTCGACCCCACGGCTCGATCTTTGACTTTATATATTCTATTTGTGGAAGTATGTTTAAAGTTATAAACTTATTGGTGTCCCGGGATACCCAAATACCCAGGTATTGAAATTCCGTAACCCATTTTAATAAAGTTGGAGCAGATATACTTGGTGGACATGGTCCTTCCATCGGGAGGATACAAGACTTGCTCCAGTTAATTCTGAGGCCCGAATATCCACCGAACCTCCTGACCAGCCCCACCACCACTGGCACAGCCTCCAGATGATTGTGTACAAACAACAACAGGTCGTCTGCATACAAGGCAATTCGATCCTCTTTTGCCCCAATATTGATTCCCTGTAAGGATGTACTATCCCTGATGAGGCATGCCAGCGGTTCGATGGCCAAGGCGAAGAGGCCTGGTGACATCGGGCATCCCTGACGTGTGCCCCTTGCTATTTCAAATCCACCAGAGATATAATTATTAACAGACACTCTCGCGGTAGGTGACTGGTATAACAACTTTGTCCAATTAATGAATATGGGTCCAATCCCGATCCACTTCATTACCTCCCATAGATAAGCCCATTCTACAGTATCAAATGCTTTGGCCGCATCGAGAGAGATTACAGCCTCCTCCTGCAATCCCTCCCGATGGGCCTGTATATGCAGAAATAGCCTTCTTAAATTAGAGGTGGTCGACCTTCCCGGCATAAAGCCAGCTTGGTCACTATGTATCACGTCAGGTAGGGCCAGATTTAACCTGTTCGCGAGGACTTTAGCCAGTACTTTCACGTCATTGGTTAACAAAGAAATAGGTCTGTAAGACTCAACTTCTTTAGGATCTTTATCCTTTTTTAAAATTACAGTTATAAGAGCCTCTGACATTGACGTTGGAAGCTTCTTAAGTTTATAACTTTCATTAAACAATGACAGAAAGTTGGGGGTGAAAAATCTACTATACTTCCTGAGGTATCCCATCTAACCCAGGAGCTTTTCCTATTGGGATTGAGCCTAAAGCCTCTTCAATCTCTTTTAATAAGATAGGGGCATCTAACATATCCCTAGCCTCTACAGATAGAACGGGATGTTTAATAGTGGCTAAATAATTTGCAATTTCTTCAAGGGAATACGTTTGACGAGACTGATATAGTTGGTAGTAGAACTGCCTAAAACTTTCCGCTATATCTGGGGTTTGATATACATAACCACCCTCCTTTTGCTTAATTTCCGTAACTGTATTAACTGCTCTCCCTGTATGTATTATATTTGCAAGAAAACTCCCGGGTCTGTCCCCCTCCAAATACCTCCTATGGCCAGCATACAGTTACCGAAACTTTTCCTTTTGAGAAAGGCAGTCCAACCAAATTTTTTTAGCCTCCCTCCATCTTAACTTATGTTCCTCCGTAGGGTTATGTAGATAAGCTGCTTCCAGAGTGCGGCATTCAGCCTCTAATTCACCTTCCTTAATTCTAAAAGAGGCCTTAAGGCCAGCAACCTCTCTTATCAGGCTACCCCTAACACTAGCCTTAAAGGCATCCCAGATAATATCTGATGTAGTAGAGCCTTCATTGTTAGTCAAAAAGTCTGCCCACATAGCTTCCAGCCTCTCTCCAAATTGGGCTTGAGTCAGCCAGAAAGTATTTAACTTCCAAAACGAATAGCCCCTTTCGGCGCCCGACTCCAACGTAAACTGTAACGGGGAGTGATCCGATATTCCCCGAGTTAGGTACTCAATATCTTGTATATCAGGGATCAGTTCCTCTGAGACAAGGGCCAGATCGATCCTGGAAAAAGAGTTAGCCGAGCTAGAAAAAAATGAATATTGTTGTTGAGCTGGGTATTTCTCCCTCCAGGCATCCCTTAACCCCATTTCTTTTACCACATCAGAAAATCCCGTTTTCCGAGTCTCCCCATTCATGCCGGTAGCATACTTCCTGTCTATTTTTGGGTCCATGATTTTATTAAAATCCCCCAGCATTATAACCGGTAAATTAGGGTAGGATGCTGAAAATTCTGCCGCTGCTTTAACCACATCATACGAAAAAGGTGGGGGAACATAAACGGACATCAATACCAAAGCCTTAGATCCCAGCCGGCACTTAAAAAACACATATCTCCCCCACTGATCAATAACCACCTTATCAGCGGAAAATACTACTCCCCTCCGGACAAGAACAGAGACCCCCCTGGAGGCGGAAGTGTGGGTCGAATGAATGGCATACCCTATCCAAGGTTTTTTTAAAGCCAACACTTTTCCCCCTACCAGGTGGGTCTCTTGTAGGCAGATGATATCTGCCGCTTGCTTACGAATATAATTCAGAACAAGGGACCGTTTGATTTTGTTATTCAACCCCCTAACATTCCAGGTGAGAAATTTATAGTTTACGGAGCTTTGCTTTACCTGAGTATTTCTCCCCATAAAGTTGTTTTACAAGTGAACTGAATCGGCCTATCCAACCCTCCCTCCCCCACCACTAACCCCTCCCCCCCACCCCCCCTCCCTGCATGTCCACCCCCACCCTTGACATGCCTCATCCTTTTCCCTCCTTTACTTTCCCAGAACCCAATACAGTCAAACATACTATTAGGGCAATTAATCACTGACCACTAGCTGGGGGTGCTTCCCCCGCCCCCTAACTTAACCCCAACACTGAACCCACTGACCAACCCCGCCTCCACTATAGTGAACAGAAAAAAAAAAAAAAAAAAAGAAATATAACACTCCGGAAAATGTATCCAATTAAAGGGATATAGATAGAGTATCTCAAATTTTGCAATCCCTATACATATGGTCACCCGAAAGTGATACGGATACTTTATATAAATATTCGGATACACAGACATACTGACTCCGGTAGCCCAGTATCCTGCAGATGCTCCTCGTACGTCAAACCATTCTAACACTTATACATTTGCACAAACAACATGATTACTCCAATTATACAGTATCTTTCTAATGTGCATAGACCCAAATATTACGAGAAGGTAGGTAGGAAAAAAAAAAAAAAAAAAAAATAAATAAATAAAAAAAAAAAAAAAAAAAAACATTCTAGCAGAATGTATCAAAATAAGGAAATATACATAATATATCTCAAGTTGTGCAATATCTATACAAATAATCACCCAGAAGTGATACGGATACTTATATGAATATACAGATATAAAGGCATAATGGCTCCAATTGCCCAGTGTCATACAAATACCCCTCATACGTCGAACTAATTCTAACACCTATATTTTTATATAAAGAAAAAACCTAGTGATTTGAATTATACATTATCTTACTAATGTGCGTAGTTTCAATTAGTAAAAAAAAAAAAAAAAAACATTCTAACAGAATGCATCAAGATAAGGAAATATAAATAGTATATCTCAAATTGTGCAATATCAATACAAATAATCACCCAGAAGTGATACGGATACTTATATGAATATACAGATATAAAGACATAATGGCTCCAGTTGCCCAGTGTCATACAAATACTCCTCATACGTCAAACTGATTCTAACCCCTATATATATTTAAAAAAACCTAGTGATTTGAATTATACATTATCTTACTAATGTGCATAGTTTCAATTAGTACAAAAAAAAAAAAAAAAAAAACAGACATTGTAACAAAATGTCAGAATGTATCCAGAAAGGAGAATATAGATAGTATATCTCTAATTGTGCAGTCTCTATACAGCTAGTCGCTCCCAAATAATACGGATACTTATATGAATGTACAGGTATAAGGTCATAATGGCTCCGGTTGTCCAGTGTCATACAGATGTTCATCTTACGTTAGATTAGTTCTATATTAGTTCTATACATTTATAAATAGCATAGTGTCTCTAATTATGCAACATCTTGTTAATGTGCAGGAACCACCAAAAAAATAAATAAATAAATAAATAATCAAAAAAAAAAAAAAATAGAAAGGGGAATAAAAAAAAAAAATTATGTAGAGTGTCTCATCCTGGACCCTTCTCCTCAGCTACTTTCCTCCGCAATCTATTCACGGGAGGACAGCATGCGATGAGACGGAAATTTTGCATCTAACCAGGCTGCGGCTTCATTTGGGGAAAAAAAAAACTTTATGCTGCCTTCATGATTCACCCTTAACTTTGCTGGAAAGAGCATCGCATATTGTATTTGTAGATCCCTCAGACGCTTTTTTATCTGGTAAAATTGTGCTCTTTCTTGCTGTACTCCATTGGCGTAGTCTGGAAACACCGATACCTTTTTATTATTCCACATTAAGGGACCTTTAAGCCGAATCAACCGGAGAACCGCATCTCTATCGGCAAAATGCAATAATTTAAAAATAAAGGTACGATCTTTGGCACCTGGGGGAGGTGCCCTCATTGGAACTCTGTGGGCTCTCTCAACTGCGAAGTATTGTGAGAAAGATTCCCGGCCAAAAGAATTCACCAGCCAATTTTCAATAAAAAGTTCTGGCGCCTCTCCCTCTGATTTTTCCGGTAAGCCCACAAGTCTCAGATTATTCCGGCGTAAACGCCCCTCCATATCAGTAAGTTTTGCATTAATCATTTTAACCTGTGTGGCCATGTCCTCCACTCTCTCTACCAAAGGGGTGACTGTATCCTCAAGAGTTGAAGTACGAGTTTCCAGCTCCTTGGCCCGGTCCTGCAGCTTACTGACTGACTGGTGAATTATGTCCAGATCTCCCTGAACTTTCTCAATTTTATCGGCCAGTCTGCCTTCACTCGCAGCCAGTGCATCAAGCACTTTTTGAATAGAGGGTGTTAATTGGTCCTGTTGGTTTTCTACTTCAGGGGGAGTAACTGGGGGAGAACCTTCTCCTCTAGGATTAGTGGTTGGGGTCCCCGGCTGGCGTGCATATTTGGCAAGTCGATTAGCCGTGGTGGTATTCTGGGATTTTCCCATAGTGCCTGAATGTGAAGGCAGCCCAAACTGCTCCCCTCCAAAAAGCCTGCCTTCACTTAAGAGTCACTCTTTAGCCCAGGTCCCCGGCCAGACAATAGCCCCCAATGTAGACACCAAACCAAGCAGCAGCACAGGTATTACAGTCAAGGTTTGCTCCACGCTAAGTGGATTACTTACTGGCCAGGCTTCTTGCACAGGACGCAAAAAAAAACCAATCTTCTCCCCCCCGGGTGTTTAATACTGGTAGTCCACAGGGCGTCAGGTAATCCTGTCTCTTAGTCAGAGATACTCCTCAATGAGCCTCCGGCGTCCCCGTCGCTCCTGCTCCGCCAGCAGCAGGGGGACAATGTACAGAATAGGGCACAGCAGACGCTGCAGATGCCGGCTCTCTCACAGCCACCACAGCCGCGCTGCTCCCGCTCTGCCAGCAGCAGGGAGACAATGTACAAACTAGAGCACGGCAGACGCTGCAGACGCCGGCTCTCTCACAGCCGCCACAGCCGCGCTGCCTCCTTGACCCGGCGTTAATCTATAACGTGCGGCAGCGTCACCCCTCCAGCTCAGCGCAGCAGCCCGAAGTTTTCTATCCGGGCATCAGGCACGTCGCTCGCCTCGTCTCCACTTCGGAGAGGTAGCAGATATCTCCGCGGGGGGATCCAGGGGGAAGCAAAGGGTAAGTCAGCGGGGGCTCATTACAATGATATAGCCATTAACACGGGGCGGGAGAGCACAACGACCTGCTGCCTACTCCCTGCTATCCGTGGCCACGCCCCCAAACTTTATTGGGGTTACTTACCCTTCCCCCTAAACTGTGATTAACTTTGGATACCATTGGATAACTATTATACCGTGCTCTACCACTGTCGCTGATCTTTAGTGCGTAAACCATTTCCAGTACTGTTTTTCGCATGAACACTTCTGCTGATTGTTTTTTTAATTCAAACAATGGAAAACCTATAGTGTGAAATCACTTTGTACTGCTCTACTTCCAATGCCCCTGATGAAGTCAAGCTTTTGACGAAACGCGTTGGGCCTGTATCATCATTTGGAAGATTCCTGAATAAACTTTTATATGACTCTTTTCTGGATTACTATACTGTTTGTTCAACAAATTTGTTGTGTATGCAAATGAATTGGCGCACTCTGATACTCCTTTTTCTCCATCTCTAAACCTTCGGGTCCTGTCTAACAGGGGGCCCCTCAGAGGTGCTGCCTTCTCTCCGTGAGGCGCGGTTGGGTTTTCCGGTCTTATATATATATATATATATATATACACATATACATACAGCAGAAGCAAGGTGGCACTCGGAGATGGAAATTCAATCAAAGTGCTGCTTTATTGCAGAAATAGGTGTATGCATATATATATAGGATTCCTGAATGTTGGATGACGAGGTTGCTATTTTGAGAGTGTCCTGAACAGACTAACATAGGTAATTCGCCTCAGAAGATTACCCATAACAACCAGAATTATCCCAAACTGGTTGACTAAATCCACAATACCATATTGATGTTTAAAAAAAAATGTGGAACAAAAAATCATATGGATCAGCAAGGATTCTTGTTAGGATGACTGTTCCTATCGGTTTTACCCCTGATGAATTCGTAGTGACGAAACGTGTCGGGTATTTCGTGCAATAAAAAGATTATTCATCTTAAAACGGACTGTGCATAATCATTGCGAATACATCCAACATTGGACACATGGAAATGATCTCCAGAATGTATTTCTGATTTTAATTTTAACTGGGAGGTACATTTTATGTATTAGGTTGCGCACCCCAATTACTTTTTCTGTTGTATTTGTCTGTTGTTCCTCACTAACAGGAGGAATTTTGGTGGTGCTGCATATTAACTTATAGCGCAATTCAGAGTCAGACCCCCAACTCTCTCTCTCTCTTTATATATATATATATATATATATATATATATATATATATATAAAGTATATAAATAAAATAAAAATACATAAAATGCCTAGATGTCTGCCGTGGCACTCCAAAAATAACAAGACAACTATGAAATCGGTGGCGTAAATTTCGTAATCTGACTGATTTCCTCACATATAAGACTATCTACCACTCCTTCTGCAATGCTTTGGACACTGCCAAATAAACGTACTTCCAATCTCTCATCTCTTCGAATGCCATTAACCCTAAGCAACTTTTTAACACATTTAAGTCTCTTCTGTACCCTCCCCATCCAGCTACCATCAGTGCATAAGAACTTGCCTCCTACTGTAGGACAAGGTTGATAACATCCGAGATGAAATAATATGCTCCTCCACAACCTCTAACCCACTTTCTTCCCCACCTGAACCCTCTGGCACTTTCTCTTCATTTGAGACCACAAATGAAAAGCAAGTATCCACACTCTTCTTATCCTCCTACTCCACTACCTTTCCTCTTAATCCTATACATGCACAAGTCATTAAAACTCTATCTCATGTGCTTATCCCAACCTTAACTAAAATGTGCAGTCTCTCTCTACTGGTACTTTTCCTTCTCTGTTCAAACATTATTATTAACAGTTTCTTATATAGCGCACACTTATTCTGCAGCGCTTTACAGAGAATATTTAAACATTCACATCAGTCCCTGCCCCAGTGGATCTTACAATCTATATTCCATATCACATATACATGCACACACATTCATTCTTGGGTTAGTTTTGTTAGGAACCAAAATTAAGAAAGTGTGTGCGGCGAGAGTAGACAAGTCTCTCGAGTAGCTTGGAGAGGCATGGGAGCTGAGAGATATAATGGTAGTAAGAGATAGAGTTAGAGTCAGAATTGTGTTTCTTCAGAGTAATCACTGCATGTTTGGGGCAGTACGGATGGTGTAATGATTAGCATTACTGCCTCACAGCACTGAGGCCATGGGTTCGATTCCCACATTGGCCCTAACTGTGCGGAGTTTGTATATTCTCCCCGCACTTGCGTGGGTTTCCTCCGGGTTCTCTGGTTTCCTCCCACAACCCAAAAATATACTGGTCCACTGAGACAGCACTGACTAAGTTGTAAATGATCTGGTAACTACAGTAGTAAGTCTAAAGGCTATTACTCACTCCTTATTCTTCTAGATCTTTCTGCTGCGTTTGACACTCTTGATCACACTATTCTCATCCAAACAATGCACTCCCTAGGTCTTAAGGCCCCCATACATTAGGCCGACTTGTCCTTAGGACAAGTCGGACCCAATTCTCCTGTGAGCTGCCCGGCAGCTCCCCGGGAGGCTCACATACAATTTGTCACTTGATAAGCCAAATTTTACATGTGATAAATCGCTTGCGATTTACCACATGTAACAGGGAGCTGCAGTGGGCGGTGAGGAGCAGGGGGCAGGGGGGCACCGGTGATCCCTGAGCACTTAGCTGGCCGGGTCCCTGAGCACTTAGCTGGCCGGAAGCCACTGCCGTCAGCGGGAGCAGGGGGGGCAGCGCAGAGTACCAGAGAGCCGGGCAGGAGAAGACGCTGCCGGGCAGCGGCGGAACTCGGAGCAGCTGCAGAACACTTAAAAAAAAAAATAAAGCCCATTACAAACGCATAGGAAGCCATTGATTGGCTGAGACCTCTCTCAGCCAATTAGCGATTGGCTGAGAGAGGTCTCAGCCAATCAATGGCTTTCTATGCGTTTGTATGGGCTTTTATTTTTTTTTTAAGTGTTCTGCTCCCGGCACACTCGCTGCCGCTGCAGCGTCTTCTCCTGGTACTCTCCCTGGTACTCTGCGCTGCCACCCCTGCTCCCGCTGACGGCAGCATCTTCCTCCTCTGCCCGGCTCCCTGCGCCGCCCCCCTGATCCCTCCACCCGGCTCTGGTAGGTCCCCCCGCCAGCTGCAGTCCCCGCACGGCTCCAGGCAGCACATAAGATTTAGAAAATCTTATGTGCAGCCCGTCCGATCTCCCGACTCCGATCCGATGCGCACGAGGCCGCGCATCGGGTCGGAGAGGATGTCTACTTATGCGATTTAGGCCGATTTTACATCCCGATTCGTCCGAATCGGGCAAAATCATGCCCAAATCGCATAGTGTATGGGGGCCTTTAATGATACAGCCCTTTCCTGGTTCTCATCTTACCTATCTGATCGCTCTTTCAGTATTTACTTCTCTGACTCTACCTCCTCTTCACTTTCTCTGTCAGCTGGAGTTCTGCAAGGCTCAGTCTTAGGTCCTCTGCTTTTCCCATTCTTTACCTCATCTCTTGGCAAACTAATAAGCACTTTTAGATTTCAGAATCTGGTACTTGTGTATTATCACGGCGCCCGTCGCGTCGCATCGCATACCACTAATTAAGGTATGCGATGGACCCGATTTGAGGATTTTCCTGGGATGAGTGTACAATTTTAATATCGCGTTGCATGCCATTATAATTATAATCCGAAATGCTTGGGACCACGAGTATTCTGGATAAGGGATTTTTCCGGATTTTGGAATATTTATTTTAAACATACTTACCTGTCCCCTGGTGGTGCCCGTTGGTCCCTCAGTGTCCACTTTGTCCCCCGGCGTCCACGGCAGACCTCCAGCACCGCCTCCGGCATCTCCAGCGGTCCCAGGAGTGCATTGCGCGAGTTCCCAGTCGCGCCGGTGACGTCACCGGCGCGCGCACACACTCGCGCAATGCACTCCTGGGACCACTGGAGACGACGGAGAGGATGCTGAAGGCCTGCCCTGGACGCCGGGGGACTTGGTAAGTATAAAAAAAGGGTTGGGGGGGGGATTGAATTATTCCAACAAACCACGGTTTTTGGAATAATTTGGAAACGGGATGCCCGGATACGGGATACTCAACCTGTATCAGTAATCCAACACAAACATTATATTACAAATTGTTGATAGGAGGAAAATTATTCTCAAGAACCTTCTCTTCTTTCCTAGTAGTCTAGTATATTATATATTTCTATTTTCCATAAAATATTTCAAAATTATACTAATAAAGGTTAAAAATTAAATACCAAAAATACAAAAAAGTGTCCCCCCAAAAAGAATATACTTCTCTGCTTATTTGCAAAAAAAAAATCCTGCTAGTTTTTTTTGTACTCAAATGGGTTTATTTACTAAGATATGAGTTCTATTAAAGATGGGGTGTTGCACATAGCAACAAATCAGAACCAACTTCTTATTTAGCACCTTCTAGAAGATAATAGCTGGAATTTTATTGGTTGCTCATAGCAATATCCCATCTTCAATGGAACTTCCATCTTACTAAATAAACCCCAAAGTTTCTGAATTAAGTATTCCCACCATGAGTATTTTGGGAAGTGTCTTCTGTGTGATGGTGCACCCAGGGAACTGGCTATCATCTAAAGAAATCAGGTAGATAGGGGTAGGGTCCATAATCAATGGGATGACCAGTTCTTTAGCCAGCTTGGCTTACATGAAATTCCCTGCAGCTCCTCAGTTCAGACGGTGCTTCAGGATTACAATGATTACAGTCTTCCCTAACTTCCATGGGAAGGCCTGCAGCAGGTGCCAATGCCAGTGTATTATAAGCATAAGTTTTTTTTGGAAGCGCTTCTTGGGTTCCTGAGGCAAGACATGGGAACTTCCTAGCTGCATGGACTCCTCCACAGATCGTGATGGAGGTCTGGTATGTGGACTTATATGAAACTAGGAGTACTCAGTCAAAGGTAGATTGGAAACTAAAAGTGGCTTTTAAAATTTTGTAGAAGTGGCCTGACATGGGTAGCACAAGAGGTAAAATATGGCGTGTAGTGTCACTGGGTGGAAGAGTTTCTGTACTGCAGATATGGAAGAAAAGAATCAAAGGGGACAATGCAGTGTAATGAGGGCAGTGGATGGCCTGTCATGCAGGGCCACATTCCAGAAAACAAAACAGCATGTTAAGATCTGATTGGCTGGTACAGGTACATCTGAAACACCATTACCAGGCTGCATGGACTATAGAGCCATACAAATCATCTGCTGCATCTGCTATAAAGAGGTACATTGTAGCATACACCGCTAGAGAATCAGATCGGTTAATAATAAAATACATTTTTCGGGAGGGATTTCTTGAGGGTTCTCTGGTTTCCTCCAACTGTCCAAAACTAACTGAGGTTAATGAGCGCTGGACAAAACTGAAAAAACAAGTGAGAGAAAGGGTTATGCTACATTTAGAAGAAACTGAGATACTGTATGTTCAGACAAAGATAAATGATAACTGCATTTCATCTGGTTTTAATCAGCTGTAAAAATGGCAGAAGCTGGTTGGTTTGTACTTGGTTTCTCATCATGCCTTTTATCTCCCCCATAATTTGTTGTCAGGGGGGAGGGGGCACATATTCAAAACAATAAAATAGAGCAATGATAACAAAAGTTAGATGTTAATATAAAACGTACAGTATGCATCCTGCTCACGGCTATACAGTACGTCAATAATACAGTGCCAATGGCCTGTACTGGGCACAGTCCCCTGGATACAGGTAGCACAGGGTACACCACACCACCGGCCATATCAAGTAAGGGCAGAAGTGACGCCAGAATGCCGCTTCCGTTTGCTACGCAGCGCAGTAGGTGTGGGTTGCTTGCGCTCTATGGGCTGCTGTGTTCCTGCATCCTGGTACCTCGGAGCCTCCATCCTGCTCGTCAAGTGCCCGGACTGAAAACAGGAAGTGAGTATGAGGCCCGGCCCTGTGACAGCCAGCCGGGCCCGAGTGACAGCATAGCGGCCATATCCCCGGTGCTTCGGCTCCTGCTGGCGGGGGAGAGGCCGGGCTGTGACAGTCACTATCACACACGTCCTGTCAGTCTGTGTGCTGGCACCGACATACAGTACAATGAGTACATAGCGCTCATTAACCCCATCCTGGCTGCGCTGTGCTGGTGCCCGTGGGATGCTCCACTGCTGTATAATATATACGGACAGTCGCTGTGTATCAAGCATCTGTTATCTCCCAAATGCACTTATCAGCGCATCCCTGCACTATGTGTGTGCGCCATCTGCAATGTATCTGCTATATCCACTACATTCAATGTACATATCATAGATCACCCGCAATGCCTGATGAGAGATTTCCAGCTTTGTGTTAACTCTTCCAGCATTAAGAATCTATTGAGTTTTATGAAAAGGAATGGTATATAAAAACAAGATGAGTGTATGTATGTGTGTGTATATATGTGTGTGTATGTATGTATATATATATATATATATATATATATATGCCAATTTGAAAAAAAAAATGGCACTCACCTAAGGTAACAGCTGGATTTTTATTCCATAAACAGAATTGGCATCTCAAGCAAAGGTCAGGTCAGGGGCGGATTGGGATGCAAAACCAGCCCGGGAAATATACGGAAGCAGCCCTGTGGGTGGGGTCTGCTGAGGGGGTGGAGTCTGTCAAGAGGGGGGCGAATCCCGACTAATAGAATCTGATTCAGAGTTGCATAGAGTTGCATGCAGTTGCGGCCTTCATTCAATTTTTATGCAGAATCAAAAGCAAATGCCCTGGTACTCTGCAATAGAAAAATTGGTGTCATAATAAAAACTCTGGTGGTTTATATACCCACCACTACAATACCCATCACTGCATTACTTACCCCTCTATACCCATCACCAGGGCCGAAACTAGGGTTTCTGGTGCCCGGGGCAAGACATTGATTTAGTCCCCCCCCCCCAATTATTTTTATATATATATATATATGTGCTTACAGACAGCAGAAGGGTGATATTAAACCAACAAACAAGACAATATATCATATATTATTATAAATAGGGACAGTGCGCGCCGAAGGCGCGCGTTAAAAATTTAGGGCATTTTTTTTGGGGGGGGGGGGAGAAGTGGTGTGGTCACATAGTAGTATAAATTCACATTATAGCACACACCGTAATGCCCAGTACACATTACAGCACACACCGTAATGCCCAGAGCACATTATACCACAAACCGTAATGCCCAGTACACATTATAGCACACACCATTATGCCCCCCAGTACACATTATAAGCAATGGTTAATTGCTGCTGCCACTGGATAGAACACTGTCCCTGCATGATACACAATATGCCACACTGCAATGTCCAATATGTCACAAACATACCTCCCAACACGAGGCAGAGGAGAGGAGACCCCCAAAATTAGAGGGTTCACCTACTACCGTGGTACTCCTGCGAGGCTACATCTCCCATTTTTTCCGCTATGAGGGCATGGTCAGCTCTCTAAGAGCTGTAGCCACATGGGGTGCGGCCATGGAAAATGGAGGTGTGATACACATATGCCCCCAATAGTGCAGTGCCAGATACACATGACCCCAAAAGTGCAGTCCATGATGCCCATTATACCTATGCCGCACACTGTGATGCCCATTATAAATATGATCCGCACCGTGATGCTCCATTATACATATGCTCCACACCTGGATGCTCATTATACATATGACACACACATGATGTCCATTATACATATGCCCCACAACGTGATGCTCCATTATACATATGTCGCACACCGTGATGCCCATTATACATATGCCCCACACCTGGATGCTCATTATACATATGTCACACACATGATGTCCATTATACATATGCCACACACAGTGTTCCCTCTAAGCTGTGCGCACGTGCGCGCGCACACAACTCGACGAGCGTGCGCACAGACATTACAACAGAGCGCACAATGCAGCAGTGGTCCTTTTTTGCAGTTGTGGACTCAATTAATGTGTGTTTCACCCATTAACTACATTGTGTGCTGTGTTTTGAATGTTTACATGTTTAATATAATTTTGAAGTAAAGTTAACACAAATGCTGAACGTCATTTTCCAGTTATATATAAGTGAAGCACAAAAATTAATAAAATAAAATAAAATTTCCTTCCAAAGTTGCACAGCCAAAATCTTTTGCCGCACACAGCCTTCGTAAAATTACAGGGAACATTGGCCACACACCGTGATGCCCATTATACATATGCCCCACACCTGGATGCTCATTATACATATGTCACACACATGATGCCCATTATACCTATGCCGCACACCGTGATGCCCATTATACATATGCCCCACAACGTGATGCCCATTATACATATGCCCCACACCTGGATGCTCATTATACATATGTCACACACCGTGATGCCCATTATACATATGCCCCACAACGTGATGCCCATTATACATATGACGCACACTGTGATGCCCATTATACATATGCCACACACCGTGATGCTCCATTAAACTTATGCCACACACATGATGCCCATTATACATATGCCCCACAGCGTGATGCTCCATTAAACATATGTCACACACATGATGCCCATTATACATATGCCCCACAGCGTGACGATCCATTAAACATATGCCAAACACATGATGCCCATTATACTTCAGTAGGTATTATGCAGGCTGGAGTCAGACACAGTTTTAAAATTAAACATTGATTACCAGATGCCCAATTTGTCTGAGTGACAGTCAGTCAATGCCCAGGCCAGCGGCAGCGCAACTTCATGCTGTGCACCGTTGCCGCGGCTGGGCATCAGACTGTTTTGTCACTCACAGCTCAGCAGCCTAATGCAGTGCGCCAGGCGCTCGCCACAGACCCTGCTGTTGCTACCTCCTCCAAACTGCCTCTGGGTCTGCCAACTGAAAACCATCCAAAACATATATTACGCTCACACGGGACCCTCTTAACGCATGGGCATGATGGGCAGTTGCCCAAGGGCCCCATAATCCTACGGGCCCAAGCAGTAGCATGACAATGGTCCCGCAGACCCCGCGGTGACTTGAGGAAGCCAGCGCTGGTGGAGTCTGCGGGGAGAGCCGTTGCTGTGATGTTGCTGTGGGATGCTCTGCAGAGACATCACTGGGGCTTCTTAGCCGCATAGCCGCTGCTGCACGCAAGAGCTGGGAGCGGGGACGGGGTTTGCCAAAAAGTTTACCCACCTCCTGACCATCTTGCTGACCATCTCCCGTGAGCCCCTCCCACCCCCTACCACTGACAGCAGGCCCGGCAGTACATTGGAAACCTGCAGCCAGCCAGCCCTGGAGAATGGAGGTATCACTTCACACACAGCCAGCCAATCAAAAGCGGACACTTCTGATTGGCTGGCGGTCCTTCAGCGGTACCGCCAAATTAAAAATGCTTAATTCATGGAGTATTGTGGGATTGCCCCGCTCCAAGTCACTGTCATCATTCTACAGGAGTGTTCTACAATGTCAGTGTGGCTGCCCCTATATCTCACTACCGACCATCTGCAGGTCAGTATTAACCCTGTACAGAGAGGTGGAACTTAAATTGTAATTGATGCATTAATGACAGAGATTCTGTCAGGCTGCTAATCTGAACTTAGTCGGAGCAGCCGCAGCATGTATATTCGTAAGTGCGACTCCCATTGGCTGGGATTCAACTAGCACCACATTCCTTCCGCTATTGGACAATGCAGGAGTTGCTGCCAATCAACGGTTCCTGCTGGTGTTGGAAGAGGGACTATAGAAGACTGGCACTGGAGTGAGCTAGATAGTAGTTTTTTGGACCCATACACCCCGCTCCCTCTATGTCCCCACCCTGCTATATCCACCCCTTTTGCTGGCTAGTCTCCGGTCATGTCCCCCGTGAGCACCGGGTGGATCGTAGCTTCACTGAGGGCGGGCGGGCTGGCTGGAAGACAAACGGTCAGCGCATTGTGTTCCCTCACTGAGGGGGAACCACTGCGGTGCGTGTCCCCCTGTAGTTAACAGGGAGAGCAGGGACTGGTGCTGAGGGCACAAAGGTGCCTATTTACATGTGTGGCAGCAGGAGGTGCAGGGTACAACAGGGGTACTAATCTCAGGGAAAGGGGGGGAGGTGAGTTATCAGCACTGCTCACCTAAGGTTATTAATTGTGTGTGTCGATGTGGATTAGTGATCACAGACCCTTTCATCCTGTGTGTATATATACCCCTCTGTCACCCTGTGTATATGCCCCTCTGTCACCCTATGTACATGACCATCTGTCACCCTGTGTGTATATATATACCCCTCTGTCACCCTGTGTACGTGCCCCTCTGTCACCCTGTGTGTACCACTCTGTCACCCAGTAGACATTCCCCTCTGTCACCCTGTGTGTATGCCCCATTATCACCCTGTGTTTATATATACACCCCTCTGACAACTGGTGTGCATCACGGCAATGGCATATACTATGAGGTTATAACCCTTGTAGTGAGACCACATCTCTTTTCTGGGATCTACCGCTGACATCCCCCATACCCCTATCATGGGATACATACATAATACAGGCGACGGGGATGCTAGCGGTCAAAAGATTTTGTGAATGAGTGTCAATATATGTTTGTATAAATAAGTGTCAGTGCATGTATGTACTGTATGTATGTATGTATGTATGTATGTATGTGAGTGTAAGTTAATGTATGTAAGAGTGCATGCATGTATGTATGAGTGCGTCAGTGCATGTATGTATGTATGAATGAATGTCAGTGCCTGTATGTATGCATGTATGTGTGCAAGTTAATGTATGTAAGAGTGCATGTATGTAGTGTGTCAGTGCATCTATGTATGTATGAATGAGTGCCAGTGACTGTATGTACTGTATGTATGTGAGTGTAAGTTAATGTATGTAAGAGTGCATGTATGTATGTATGTATGTATGAGTGCGTCAGTGCATGTATGTATGTATGAGTGCCAGTGACTGTATGTATGTATGTATGTATGAATGAATGAGTGTCAGTGACTGTATGTACTGTATGTATGTGAGTGTAAGTTAATGTATGTAAGAGTGCATGTATGTGTATGTATGAGTGCGTCAGTGCATGTATGTATGAATGAGTGTCAGTGACTGTATGTACTGTATGTATGAGTGTCAGTGCATGTATGTATGAGTGCGTCAGTGATGCGTGAATGAGCGTCAGTGCCAGTAATGTAGTGGGCGGTATAGCGGGGTCAGTAATGTAGTGGTGCGTGTATGTATTAGGCAGGGGCCCACCCTCACACTAACAAATGTAACATAGATACACATATACCCCCTGAGATCTCCTTCAGACAGATACCTCATAAATCCACCTCCCCTCCCCCTGACACTGACAACAACCTTACAGCCCCCCACCTCAAACTTCTCACATGTACTGTACTCACTGACAGCCCACAACCCACGTAAACAAAACCCCTCCTCCACACAAATACCTGTCCTCACACCACAGTCTCAGCATACACGGCAGGCTCAGCTCCTCAGCTGACAGCAGGCAGCACATGTTCCAGATGAGACACCCAGTACTTGCTAAAGTTGCTAGCAGCCAGGAAGGTCGTCCTCCGGGGGCAGGCAGGCTCAGTCTGGGAGGAAGCACTGCTACAGCGTTCTGAGT
This sequence comes from Crinia signifera, assembly GCF_055691185.1. Taxonomy (NCBI): domain Eukaryota; kingdom Metazoa; phylum Chordata; class Amphibia; order Anura; family Myobatrachidae; genus Crinia; species Crinia signifera. The sequence goes on from NC_139220.1 coordinate 181,216,855, forward strand.
TCTCAGCTGTTGGCTGCAGTGCTCCTCCGTTCTCTCTGAGTGCTCTCCCAGAATGCAGTTTGCAGCAATCTGGGAGACACTGGAAATGAAAAGCAGTTTAGCGATGTTGGCCACCACATCTTTACGTATTTTTGGATGCAGAGGGCGGGACCTGCTCTTCTTTCAGCCCTGCGGCTTACTGTCACTAGCGCTGCTGCCACACGAAAGTACCGCGGGAGGATGGAGCTGCTCCGGCCACGCATGCGCAGCAGCCCTCCCACGGCCATTTTAACTACTGGCACTGATGTGGGCAAGATGCTGCGGCCGCTAACCGCGGAGATCGCGGTCCGTGGCCGGTGCGGGAGGGTCCAGCGGCCAATTTTGTTCACTTATGGGCCGGCCCACCGGGAAATGGCCCGGTTTCCCGGTGGGCCAATCCGCCCCTGGGTCAGGTCGACGTTTTGACCACGGAACGTGGCCATACTCATGACCTCCTCGTGCAGGACAAGACAGACTGTCTTGTCCTGCACGAGGAGGTCATGAGTAAGGCCACGTTCCGTGGTCGAAACGTCGACCTGACCTTTGCTTGAGATGCCAATTCTGTTTATGGAATAAAAATCCAGATTTTAGGCTAAACAGAAAATAAAGAATGAATAAGTAAAAACTGGAACCGGACCAACCTCCAGAACTCGGGACTGGACAGGCCTCATTCTGCAAACTGTGCTATGTCAGAGCTTGAAGTTTTCTGCCCGTTATGGGTGAATGTGACAGCTGTCACTGCGGAGATGGGGAGAGAGAGATTACATCCCCCACATATGGTCCCCACCTCCCCAATGGGACACTACAAGCTCCAGAATGGCACAGTTTGATGAATGGAGTTCCAGGGGCCGTTTAGGTGTTTGTCCATTCCCAAACAATGTTACGGGCTTTCTTTTTTTTTTTTGCACTAACTTATCTTTATAAAATTACTCAGAACTACATTTAATGATGTTGGTGCATTTGTTAATTATCCGTTTTAATTACTTTCACTTGTAGCTTCTCTCATCTTCGAAGTAGGGATGGCCATTGTTGCCTTTGCCATTGATGGCAATAGTGTAACTGGCTATCGAGTGTCATCCTATGCAATGGATTACCATCAATGTTTTTATGTATCAATGGTCATCCATTTTCCTGTGGGCCAATCAAAACATTGGGGCGATGCTTCACGTGTGTCGGGGCAGAGCTATGCCCCATGCCTAAGCTTGACATCGATGGTGGGAAACCATCTGGTCCTCCCCCATCAATGGCAAAACTATTTTACATTGGCCATAAACCATTGATGATTTTGAATCATCGATGGGCGAAGGCCATCCCTTCTTCAAAGCCCAGCATCTCATGACCATGACCCCTGTCTCTTTCCCCATTTACACTTCAAATCAAATAAAACTGGTTTTGCAGTGTAAAGGATTGCCGCTTTAAAAAAACCTGTGATTTCTTACCAATTCTCTCACTTTCGGAATCTCTGTTTCTTCTTGCTGGTAGCTACTCTCTGGTCTTGTGTGCTTATTGAGGGCCAGATGCACTAAGCTTCAAAAGTGATAAAATGGAGAGTGATAAACAACCAACCAATCAGTTCCTGCCTGACATTTTTCAAACACAGTCTGTGACATGGCAGGTAGGAGCTGATTGGCTGGCTGTTTATCACTCTCCATTTTATCACTTTTGAAGCTTAGTGCATCTGGCCCTAAGGGCTATTTCACACACTCCTGCTCCTGCCGGGCGGCGAAAACCCGCGCGGCCAGGAAGCCGTGCTGCACACATCAGTTTAGAATGGAGGGGATGGCCACAGCCCAGCAGCCGTCCCTTCCAGTGGCGGGATCCGGCTGCAACTGGACGGCCGGGCCGGGCCGTGGCCGTTCCGTGTTAATGGACACAATAGTGTCCATTCACAACTACTGTGCACGGCACGGCTTCCTGGCCGTTCGGGATTTTGCCGTCCAGCAGGAGCCGGAGTGTGTGAAACCGTCCTAAGTGTTTGGATCCACACACAGATTTGGTAGGCAAAGCTGCCACTGAGAATGATAAGCAGCTCTGTTCTATTCCTTATACTGTATGTGGTTACGGTTGATAGATCTACAGTGTCTAGATATAAAATCAATGGGTCGACAGGGTCAAAATGTTGACATGAAAAAAGTTGACACACGTAAAGGTCGACATGAGTTTTTCATGATTTGTTTTTAAACCCGCTTGTTCTTACTTCACCATCCAGGTTGGCATGGAGGGAGAATATGGCACAGAGCCCGAAGCATGGCGAATGTCGCATTATACTATTTCAGGGTCCATGTCTACCATGACAAAAAAAAAATGTGAAAAACTCATGTTGACCTTTTCATGTGTCAACCTTTTTTAGGTCAACATTTTGACCCCTTCAACCTTTGCCATATCTACCTATTGCATGTTAACTTTTTAATGGCAGACCTATTGCATACCTCCCAACATGACCCTCTCCAGGAGGGACATAATGCTCCATTTCTGGACTTTCCCCCTGATTGCCATCACCTGCGGTGAAACACCTTTTTTATTACTTAACCTGTTCAACACAGGTGATGGCAATCATAAATTAAGAGGGAAACCAGAAACAGAGTATTGTGTCCCTCCTGGAGAGGGTCATGTTGGGAGGTATGCTATTGACTGTGTATCTAGACCCTGTCTATCTAATAATCCACAGGTTCTTAAAGTCGGTCCTCGGGACCCCACACAGTGCATGTTTTGCAGGACTCGTTACCATATCACAAGTGAAATAATTAGCTTCACCTGTGGATCTTTTAAAATGTGTCAGTCAGTAATGAGTGCACCTGTCAGGTGACCTACTAAGCATGCACTGTGTGGGGTCCTGAAAACCTGTGTAATAATCCACACCCACAGCTCTAGTAAAATAGAATGTAACTGCTATTAGTCATACTTGCCTACCTGACCCTCTCCATCAGGGAGAAAATGCTCTGTTTCTGGACTTCCCCGGTAATGTATAATTGTCATCACCTGTGGGGAGCTAGGTAAAGGTGTTTCACCACAGGTGATGGCAATCATACATTACCAGGGAAGCCCAGGAACAGAGCATTTTCTCCCGCATGGAGAGGGTCAGGTAGGCAATTATGCTATTAGTGTGTGTGATAACTATTTATCTCTGGTCTTTGTTGGACTAATGCAAAATCTTACACATTGGGTGAGATTTAATAGGATGAGAGATTTGGTAAGAAATCTCCAATTTTTTTAAAGCTGCAATCATTTACACTGCAAAACCAGTTTGATTTTGAAGTGTAAATGATTGCCGCTTGAAAAAACTGGAGATTTCTTACCAGATCTCTCATTTTCTTAATCTCACACCCTATTAAATTTCACCCAGAGTTTCATTTAAGGTGCATACACACTGGTTGTTTTTGCTCAGCATGTATGCACAGCGATGATGGGGAAAATTGCTGGGCTGAAAATCTACCCCAAGCTATCCAATTGAATGCCAATGCCCCATGCATTAATCCCCAGAAGCTGCGATTTATGGTGATTTATCCTCACAGCATAAGGAGCAGTGTGGAAATATCTGTGGTTCATACACCGTCTGGAGCATAATGCTTCGGCTAACCAATAGATGGGTTAACATGCACTAGCTGAATGCTTACTTTGCAGGAAAAATGTGTATTAATGGAATAGTTCTTGGCATGAAAGATGGAGCTTCACTGACACAGCAAATTTCAGTGCTAATTGAAACTGACCCACAAAACGTCAATCAATGATATGAATGAGAACAGCCTTCAAAATCCATTCAGTTCCTCTTCCCTGTCTGTAGTGTTGCTCTCTGTTGTGGTCTGGTCTGCATATAATTTCTAAAATACAGACCACACTGTGCTAGAAGCACTACAGCAGAGAGCAACAAGGAAGAGGAACTGCATTCGTTTTGGAAGATTAAGGGTGCTGGAATGAACATATATATGAAAAAATATCCAATCGGCTGTCACGCCACCATCAATGGCATAGAACCATTTGTATATTGACCATCAATGGCAAAATCAGTGGTAGTTTACCATGGCTGTCCATCCCTATGGAGTTGTGGTAGAGGCATAGTGTATGCGCATGACTTCGTGTCACATCTAAGTTACGTTCACATTGGTGAGATACTGGTGTGGATCTCATGCCCCATTGCTCACCAGCTTGGGTGCATGCCAAGCACCAGGCCCAGGAGTAGATGATGACATCCCACCTCCCAGCTGCTATGGTAAGCATAGCAGTGGTAGAGGCAAAACGTGAGGAGAGGGTGTTGCAGCCCTATTCTAGCAACACCCTGTTATACCTTCATGTTTATTTGATAGTTTCAGGAGCCAGGCAGTTCATAGAATTTGTTTCTGGCAGATGGGTTTTTGAAGGTTCTACTTCTTATCTTTGAGAAGTTGGTAATTCTAGTCATGTGGAATACTGCTCCTAATACAAAATGCAGAATTTTACATTTGCTTTTCAAGGAATGTATGTTTTGTTGGTGGTATTATCCTTTTTTAACTTTATATACTGTCAACCATTATTTATCTTTCAGGGGTGCACAAAATGATGTAGATCCCATCAGTCAGATCTAGAAGCCAGATAAGGTAATCTATTTACTTCATCAGTACTGATTCTTAAAAATAAGGCATAAGCAGCACATTTTTAGGTGCTTTTGGGTAATCTATATATTTATTAGTGGCAGTCAAGTCTGGATGCCACCCCGGGTGTTTGCAGAACTGGGCACAGTTTTTCAATTTCCCCAGGCCAAAACTACCTGGGTTTAGGACTCAGGCTGTGTACACACGGGGGCGATTTTGTCTAATATCACGGGAAATATGGTCGCAGAGCGACCATATTGCCCGCGATAGGAGTGTGCATCGGCGATATATCGCCGGGTGCGCGCTCCCGTTTTCTCCCCTGTAGTGATCACTGGTCGCAGGAACAGCTGATTTCCACTGCCGGGCTCCCCCGGCGGTTTCTTTTTCATCAGCGACCATCTCTGGTCGCAGATGCAAACGGGACACTGAGCGATATATCGCTCAGCAATAAATCCCCCCATGTGTACAGGGCTTAAGAGAAATACTGGATAATCCCATCCTTGAAGGGCTAATAGGATAGCTCCCAGAAGGGCCAATTACAATGATTGTGGGTAATTGGATACCGCCCTTAGTTTCCAGTCCTAAGCGATCTGTGCATTTTTAGTTCTAATTTGAAAAAAATTACAATTAGTGCAGGGTAATAGCCTCCTAGTAAAACAAATACCTGCAGTCAATTGGATAGCCCCCATAGTATGTGGGATCAGATACCAGACCCATGTGTTTTTGCAGCAGCAAACAAGAAAATGGCTAATTTATCATGGATTCTTTTCCTCCTGGTTTGAGCAGGTACAAAAAACATCACGATAACTGCTGGCTCAAGGAACTAATTGGACAGTGCCTGAGGCATCAATTACCTGCGCTAAATTAGATTTGTTACACAGATTCTGAACTTCCATATTCTAATACAGTAAGAAACCTTCCAAGGTGATCATACTGGAAATACTTCTGACTGACCAATAAGTGATTAACCCTACCACAGCAGTGACCGTTGTAAAGCTGTAGGTTTTTTTCTGGCCATTTTTTACTAGTAAGGGAGTTGTGATCTTGCTCCTCAAATTCAAATATGGTAAGAAACCCTCTAAGGCTGCAATTTGTTTAAGTGGAAATATTGCTGAGCCATATACTTATGGAAATATGCATTGAGCCAGCATACGGAAGGTTCCGTTCCAAAGTTGTATGTATATATATATATATATATATATATATATCCTAGTATATGCAGGATCACATCAACCTCTGTCCCCCTCTCTGCTGTCCCCTTACGCCTCCCCCTTCAATCCTAATTTCCCCACAAACACTACCAACACCACTCCATTATGGCTTCGTCCTGACCCTCCATCCCTTGCCTCTGTTTTTTCTCCCACTCCTTTACTTACCCTGACAACCGATCCACCTCTTCTAAAGCTGTGTACACACGGGGACGATAGGGGCTATAAACGCTGGGAATATGGTCGCAGGCGACCATATTGCCAGTGATGGAAGTGTGCCCCGGCGATAAATCGCCGGGTGCGCGCTCCCGTTTTCAGCCCCATTGTAATCGCTGGTTACCTCTGCGGCACCGCCGGCAGAGGTTCCCTTTCATCAGCGACCATCTCTGGTTGCTGATGAAAAGGAGACACTGGGCAATATATTGCTCAGCAATGTATTGCTAGCAATATATTGCTGAGCAATATATCTCCCCCGTGTGTACGGGGCTTTAGTCTGTCCATTGTGCATGCATTTAGGAAATGTGACAGTCCTTCTGCAGTTATTATATACATATGTATGTAAATAATCAGAAAGATAACATTGTAAATTAAATTAACCCATGCTGGTTACTTAACCAGCATGTTATATTAGTCTTTGGAGGGGAGGACTGCGCTAACCTGTGGCAATCAAATGCCCACCAACTTGCAGTGCATTTTTTTGCCAAGCATTACAAATTGTGCTGTACTATTAGAACTCTTATAGATATTGGACTAGCAGAGTGCTATTACAGCAGTCACAATCACAAAATCCTTATCATGTCAGCAAGGGTTTCCACAAATACAAGGCCACCTCCCTAACTGGCATTATAGCCGTGTGCATCACACACTAATTGCAGAGCACCAGTTGTACTGATTCCCAGAGAATGCATTACAGCACACCACTACAAACCATCCTAAAAAAGATAATGGAAAGTAGTAGTAGATATATTCTACTATACTATTTCTATAGCCTATATAAATAGTAGATATGATTGCCAATGCATGACTCTTTCGCTTCTTTGTTTTTAAATTGAAGTATATTTTGTTTACATATTGTATATGTAAATCTAGATGCGTTTTAAACCATGATGATACCTAGTAATAAAGTGCGCAACCTTTTGAATCATCTTGTGATTGATGTAAGTGGATTTTTAGGTACCTGGCCTTAGAAATATATTGGTGTTTTATGTTAGGTTCCAGCATTATAGCAGTGTTATATTTTTATGCAGGTTGAGTATGAGCACAGCTGAAGACGAGTCTGGAACAGTGAAAGTACAAGGCACCAGGAACGCTTTAACACTCACACAGGACCTTGATGGAAACTTAATCCTCCATTGTCCTCAAAATGGTACCATGATTTTCTTTGCAGCATCTAAGAATGTATTAAACGGACAGTGTACATGGAAACACTTGTATTTAAAGTAATAGCTTCCACACCATGACTCAACTATACTTTGTAGCAGTTAACAAGCAACATTATTTTGCAACATATTCATCTGTCATTCTAAGAAAAATGTATCGTCAGCAAAGAGCAGAATTGATCTGATGTCAACTCTAGACCACAATTCTTGAGCATCAATCTGAGATGTGTAACAAGATAAAAAATCATCATTTTCATGAGCAGCAGCTCTCCTCCCCCTTATGGAGGCCCTGTTTCTTGTATACCCAAATTATACAATGTGTACCTAGTGTTTCCATTTTGTTTGTCCACAGTGTTTGTCTTGTAGTTAATTGTATATTGTTACCACTATTAGCATGCAGTATACATATATTAACATTTCCCTGGTTTAAAAAACGGTACTTGTTTCCTAGCACGGCCACACCGATTCAGATCGGGGTGGTCGTGTCGGAAAAATCGGGTCGATCGCATCGCATGCGATTTGGTCGCATGCGATGCGATCGACGCGACCGACCGATTTTTGACCCGATTTTTTTCATTGAATCCAATGTAAATTGGGTCCCTGGGACCCAATTTTACATTGGATTCAATGAAAAAAATTCCCAACCCCCCCAAATTTAAGCGCGTTAACCCCAGCCCACGATAGACGCCAACCCGAAGCGTGGCGAGCGCAGCGAGCCCGCGAGGGGCGGCGGTACGCGTCCTCCGACCTTTTCATGCCCTACTATCCACGTCGGCGTGGAGTGAGAATAGAATAGTGTGGCGAGCGCAGCGAGCCACCGAGCCCGAAGCGTGGCGAGGGGACGCGGATACCTTCACAGGTAAACGCGTCCCTTCGCGGGCTTCACAGGTGTCCGCGTCGCCACGGACACCTGTGAAGCCCGCAAGGGGACGCGTATAACTGTGAAGGTATCCGCGTCCCCTCGCGGGGCTCGCTGCGCTCGCCACGCTTCGGGCTCGGTGGCTCGCTGCGCTCGCCACACTATTCTATTCTCACTCCACGCCGACGTGGATAGTAGGGCATGAAAAGGTCGGAGGACGCGTACCGCCGCCCCTCGCGGGCTCGCTGCGCTCGCCACGCTTCGGGTTGGCGTCTATCGTGGGGTGACGACGGGGACATCTATAATGTGAAATGGGTCATATTGGCCCATTTCACATTTTTTCACATTTTTACAGCATTTCAATGTTAAAAAATATTTTACCATTGAAGCCTATGCAAAAATCAGGTGCATCGCGTCGCATCGGGACCAATGTTAATGGTCCCGACCGACGCGATGCCCCCGATATTTTACCTTTCCAGACAAGATTTCAATGTTAAAATTGTTTTTTAACATTGAAGCCTATGGAAATATCGGGGGCATCGCGTCGGTCGCGTCGGGACCAATGTTAATGGTCCCGACCGACGCGATGCCCCCGATATTGTCTCCTAGCCGGCAAAATGGACCTGATTTCAAAAGAAATCGGGTCCATCGGGGGTAATCGTGTCCCTTAAGTAAGGGACACGATTACTTAAGATTGTGGCCGTGCTAGGAAACAAGTACCTAAAAAACTTTTCTATGATGACTTCTACACAAGTGTTGAAATAAATTAACTTTCATAAGTATCAAAAACACAAAAAAAACTTTTGTGTAGCAATGATTTAAAGTAGGTAAGCCCTTCATAACTGGAGGTGCATTATACTTCAGTGACAGTAGCAATTTTATTATATGGCCTTTTTACACTTAGGTAGATATAATGGGGGAAATTCAATCCACTCATCCCCGCACACATGGGGGGCACGGTGCTCCAAAATTCTGTGAGTTCATAGGTATCAGAAGTGCAATATATTTTACTAGCAGTTGATTGAATTCCTACCTATAACAGTAATGGCCGTGCTGCGGCTGTGCATGCCCGAATGGCGGTACAATCAGAGTACACTACCATTGGTGCAGCAGGTGCATTGCACCGGGGCCCCTGAGGATTAAGGGGCCCACTACTGCCACCCACTGGTGCACAGCATATTGTGAACTAGGGTTGGAATGGAGGAGGGGGCCCAAATTTAATTTTGCCCCTGGGCCAACCACTCACAAGTTCCGCCACTGGGTACAATTGAATTGTGCCATTGGGCGCTATCTTGTAGCCACCAGCACTCAAAACACTTGAATTCCACTTGATGTGAGGAGCAGAGCTAGCTTTTTAATTTATAGTGTAGTAACAATAGGTCAGTCCAACATTTGTATTACTACTATTTTGCATGGGATACTTAATTTAGGCATTTACTTTTAGTGCTAAAAGGGTGTTTCTAGTTGACTCGGTAAGCTCCAAAGCTCACAGTTTACCGATTCCTTGTGACGCCGCACCGGCGAATACATGCCCCGCCGTTGCAGTTTTGGGGATGTGTACCGAGGACACATCCCCCCCCCTCTCATTTGTCCCCTGCAGGAGAAATCATTTTGCCGGCATTTCCTTGGGAACGCCCATGAAATGCTGGGTGTTCACATCCGACCCCGCCGGCCCTGCCCCTGGCCCGCTCCCTGCGAGCGGATCGGCGACCATGCAGGTCACCGAATCTGTTTGCAAAGGGAACCTGCAAATGCGCACAAATGACCATGCGCATGCGTAGTTCACCAACCATCCGAACGGGGCCAAATTTGTCCCCGTCCGGACAAATTAGAATGTGAAAAGGTATAGTTTATGAACTCCAGGTTTTCATTCATGGTGTTATGGTGTTATCTGTACTTTCAAATAGCCTCTGCTCTGTGTGCTCAATGTTTTGAACCATTTCTATGTTTACTTACACATCTAGTATTAGCTTAGGTGTGTGTCTAGAACTTGATCAATTGCTAATTACAGATTACTGCATAATAATATTTTATTCCCAAATAGCTCACAAATATACAGTGGCTATAAAAACTATTGCCAACTCTTGCAGTGTTCGTAAATGAGCAATATGGAGGGAAAAGTAAATGGCAGTTTAACAAAAAGACAAATGCTACTCCTCAAGGGGATACGGCCATTAGGTCTACAACACCTATGCTGACAAGTATTGGGTCGACACCACTAGGTCGACATGGGTCTAGGTCGACAGTCAAAAGGTCGACATCGGGTTTTTCACAGTTTTTTGAGCCAACAGGCGGTATTTCATACCCTACCATCCACTAGGGCGTGGTAGGAGAATAAAATAGTGTGCCCGAAGCATAGCGAGCGATGCGGTGCATTTCAAACTGTGTCCATGTCAACTGAGTCGATATTCGGGTAAAAACACAGTGAAAAACCCCATGTCGACCTTTTGACTGTATGCGTGTGTGTTATGGGTTAAATATATTTTAATGAATTTTCAAACCCATCCATTTTGATTGCATAATGTAACAGTGTCCACACATGGTGCGGTTCTCGCATGAGATTTTAACTTTTTAGTTCAAATTGCATTGCATTTAGTTCAAATTGTTTATTCTGCCATGCAATGCACGTTCCCGTGTAGTCCATATCCCAAGACAAGATAGTATGTGCAGGCAGGTAGTTTTATACCACATGCATAGGTGTGCGCACATTGAGTGTTAGGGGTGCACAGGCACCCCCAAATGCTGTCCCCACCCTTATGAACTCCCTGCCGCTAGCAATACCAGCAATACCTTTTACCAAAGTATTTTGCTTTTTAGACCTGTATTCCGTTAAAATTAGTGCCCATCAATCAATTGTGTGTTTTGCATTGTTAATTGTACTAGACCGTTGTCAGATCACTACATACCTGCATGATCCATATATTTTTTTAACTTTATATGCATGCACTGTTATACAGAGCAATAAGAATATTAACACTGAAATAGGCCGGAGATTATGTTCTGGCTGAGAGACATTTTATATTTTAGCGGGTACCAATAGATGATGGTAAACATGCATGATTGGCAGTGTTAGACACACCCAATGGGCAATGATAGACACGCCCAATAGCGCCACGCTAGACACACCCCTTTGACGGTGCACCCCCTAATAAAATGGGCTGCGCACGCCTATGACCACATGCATACCCTCCAACATGACCCATTCCATTAGGTACAAAATGCACTGCTTCTGGACTTCCATCTTAATTGATAATTGCAGTCCCCTGTGTTAAACTAGTTCAGTGATGATAACGGTGTTCCAGCACAGGTGAAGGCAATCCTAAATTACAAAGAAGTCCAGAAGCAGAGCATTTTGTACCTAATGGAATGGGTCATGTTGGAGGGTATGTACATGGCATCATGTCTAGTTCAAATTGCACCCTGTGTAGGGAATTACATGCGATATGTACTTTACATATTTAAATTACATTGTAGTCTAGTCCATATCTTGGCTTTTATTCAGATCTGATTGCAGTACAAATTTGTTTGGAAAAATGGGCAAAACCATGTGCACTGCAGGTGGGGCAGATGTAAAATGTATAGAGAGAGTTAAGGTCCATACACACTGGGCGACTATGCCCAGTGTGTATGGACAGCGATGATATCGTTCATCGCTGGGGGGAAAGCCGCTCTGTGCATACACACTGAGAGGCTTTCCCCCGGCGCCGACGGAGGGGGGAGGACGGCGTTGCATAGCGAAGCGCTTTGCAAAGCCGTCCTGAAAGCCGCTCATCTGCTGGTATAACGGGAGCGCGCAGCAGCGCTCATCACCGGGCCATACACACTGGGCGGCTTTGAGCTGAAAGCCATTCAAACCTGCTGTTTTGAGCGACTTTCAGCTTAAAGTGTGTATGGGTTTTTAGATTTGTATGAGTTATTTTGTTTCTGTGCAGGGTAAATACTGGCTGCATTATTTTTACACTGCAATTTAGATTTCAGTTTCAACACACCCCACCTAAATTTAACTCTCTCTGCACATGTTACATCTGCCCCACCTGCAGTGCACATGTTTTGCCCATTTCATTTTCCAAAAAATTTGCACTGCAATCAGATCTGAATAAGGGCCTTTATGAAGTTCAAATAGCTCAGTGTATACAGTTCAAATTGCATAGCACACATTTTATAGCTCAAATCTATAGCTCACCTAGCACACATCTCACCTTGTGTGGGCACCATAAGAGAATGTGGAAAATGCATAAGAGTGTGAATACTTCTTGATAATGATGCTCTGTAAGTAATTTTTCGACTGTTTCCTCCACTAAAGCTCATCGGCTAACCAGCTAGGATATACCATGCAGGCGCACTGGTATCGAGAATTAATTTTGTGATATAAGATGAAGGAAGGGAATTGAATTAGCCATAGCACTTACTGTGAGCTATTAACTCTTGGGCTAAGAGCCTGGAGCTATCCAATTATTGCTCGCAGTAAGCCACAAGTGTGCACTTAATGCAGATTCCTTTTTGCAACTCAGTAGATTGCAAACAGAAAACCGCATTAAGTGCACCCTTGAGGAACCCTGCTGCTATGGTGGTATTTTGAAATATGTTTAATTAAAAAAAAAGGTTTTGTGTAATTTGTACAGTAGTTTTTTCGCACATACAGTAATAAACCTTTTTATAATGGCTCCTTTAGTGTTGAAAGTTAAAGTTGTGGTGTTCTCTTACATAGTCTTTGTTGCAGCACACCCCTTCTTCACTTTTTCTTGTAGTATCTGAACATGACCAGAGCTTTGAGGTGACCATGACTGCTACCACAGAAGTGGCAGATGATGATATTAATGAAGAATCTGTTACTCAGATCCAGGTAAAAGTTATAAATGACATTCCACCCCTGAAATTATATCTCATCAATGTTGATAACCATTATTTTAGAAATCATAAGCATCTAATAGTCAGTAATATTAGTGTTGGGTGCGGCGCGCGGCCTGGTGGGTAGTCGAGACGCCGTATCCAGGCAACCAAACACGGCTCCTGGAAAATACATAAACACATAGACATGATTAAAAAATGATTAAAATGTCTGGACTATGTACACAATGACATAATGCATATAGAGGAGCTAATTATGTGATGTCGGATACCTGGAATTTTAACAAACAGTGTGTCGACTTTTTTCTATTGTCAATTTATGACTACTAATTGTTAAAATTCCAGGTATCCGACATCACATAATTAGCTCCTCTATATGCATTATGTCATTATGTACATAGTCCAGACATTTTAATCATTTTTTAATCATGTCTATGTGTTTATGTATTTTCCAGGAGCCGTGTTCGGTTGCCTGGATACGGCGTCTCGACTACCCACCAGGCCGCGTGCCGCACCCAGCCCCTCCAATCAGCAACAATATGCCGGTCTCAGCTTGATGACGCCGACATCCAGCGCAGTATGCTGGAGCCGAATAACGGCGTGTCTGTTACACAAGGGTGATTACCCTAAGGCTGAAAACCCGTCATGTCGGGTGGAGATAGCTGCGGTGCGTTGCAGGTGGTGAGTCCAGCTGCCCATTTTAATTACAGGGGGCGGGAATCGGGGGAGGGAACTGTTGTTTTAAAAGTGTGTTTGTTCATTTGCCAATTGTAATATATATATATATATATATATATATATATATATATATATTGTACATTTATAGTCAATGTGTTTATCAGTTTTCCCTTTATGAAAAGTGGCTTGTGTCGCTCATTAACCAAAAGTACATAGTTTTGCCCACACACTTAAAGCTAGTTTAACATACCACATGACTTTTACTACAATAAATGTTTAAACCTTTTAGTGCTAAGTTAATTTGTTAAAATAGGTGTGAAAATTTCCAAGCAAACATTTTTATTCATCATAATGACCTGTAATGTTTACCTTTTTTAGGAAATTTAATCTTATTTACCCAATAATTTTTTATTTGAGTTTATATAACAAATGTGAGTGACGCTGGTATTTTTAATGGATATTTTGCACATCTATCACAGAGATGTTAGTACTCAAAGGTTTAAGAGGGGTATGCAATGTGGGATCTCTGCTGACAGCCGTGATCCTGGCCCGTTTGCGGTCAGATCGACTGCATAACGAAAGACGGATTCAATGTCCCGTCTGCAGATGGGCGCAAAGGGGACGTGGCCGTGAAAACGGCCATGGATTGTCGATCTGCAGCCCGGATAACGACAATCCATGGCCGTTATCGGCAGATCGGGCCCGACAGCTTCTGAAGTCGGCCCGTTCTGCCGTGATCCCGCATCAATGCTCTCGTTAATGACAGCATTGAATAGGGAGCCGCCGCTATTTCCCACGTCGGAAATAGCGGCGGCACATTGCATACCCCCTAAAAATAAGAGTAAGAAAAGTGTGTGTTTGTGGGCTTACACGTTGCAGTCATTGCTCTGCTTACTTTTACATTGGGACATTCACTTATTTTTTTTATTTTTTTTATTTTTTTTGAAGATCCTCCAAAATGAGCAACTCGCTGACCTCTCTCCTGGAGGCAATGATGAGGTGTCCACAGTCAGTCGTGCCTGGTTTACTAGCAAAGAAGACAAAGATTCTCTCACCAACAAAGGTATATATATGAAGTGTATAGCAGTTATTATATATTATACCGCTTTATTTACACAGTGCTAGGTCAGATGTGTTTCACAAAGAAAGTGTCTTGGATATAAACCCCTTTTCCTCTTACAGCTCAATAACTGTATCTCTAGAGCAGACCTGGCCAAGAGGTAGATCGCGATCTACTAGTAGCTCAGTTGTTTACATAGAACAAAAATTAGTGTCCAACACCCTCCTAAAAGTATAAACCATTATAGGCAGTGGCGACCACTAATGCCAGCAATCCTGCATGCAGCTTTTATAGCATGTTTAGATCCATGCTTGTGCAGGAAAGTAACCTACAGATGGAGCCGGGCTCATCTTTGCAGGGGCTGGCAAAATTATCGCCAGCCCCCAACAGCCACCAGCCCGTCCCAGTTTAATGACGTCCCTGTCCGCCGGCGTTATGGTGGGCGCCGAGCAAGGAAAAGGGGCGCTATCTGTAGTAACAAAGTAGTTGAGGTTGAAAAATGCAGTACTTCCATCAAGTACAACCTTTTACAGGACGCGTTGGAGGGTGTGGTCTAGATGTGATATCCCCATTTGAATTATTTGAATTACAGTATTTACTTTTGTTTAACTTTGGGCTATATAATGATTATGGGTTATACCCCTGAATGTTTTTTGTCAAACTTTAGTTTAAATGTATTCATTGTGTCTGCTAACACCACCTCCTCTGGCAGAGAGTTCCACACCTTTATTGACTGTAAAAAAGCCTTTCCTTCTAAGGGTACGACATTTGCCTGAGCGCATGCCCACGTGTCCTATTTCCAAATAATAAGGGTGCCTGACAGTTCATTATATTGCCCTATGATATATTTGTACATGTTAAACAGGTCTCCCCTTAAACGTCCCTTTTCCATTGCAAACATTCCTAATTGGGCTAATCTTTTCTCATAGGTTAAACTTCCTCATAGATCAACTGCACTGAAACTAGAGGGAGGAAGATTCAGGGGAAATTTGAGGAAGAATTACTTCACAGAAAGAGTAGTAGATAAGTGGAATAGCCTCCCATCAGAGGTGGTAGAGGCAAATACAGTAGTACAATTTAAACATGCTTGGGATAGGCATATTGATATCCTTACAAATAAATAATGATCAAAAATGGTTTGAGGTAAGATGTTTAAAAAAGGTGCAGACTAGATGGGCCAAGTGGTTCTTATCTGCCATCAAATTCTATTCTATGTTTCTGTGTTAAACTTACAGGTCTATAATTCACTGGGTCATCTCTTTTTTTTCCTTCTTTGAATATTAGTACTACCTCCGGAACCATACCGTGGAAAATTATTTATCAAAAATATAATGCAGAGGATTTGCTGCCTCCTCTCTTAAATGTAAAAATGGAAAGGGAGCACCTGAAAATTAATTAGTTTTTAGGTTGTATAAAATACATGTGGAAGCTGTAAAGTAAAAAATGGTTAAGCTATGATTTGACTAGTCCGGTGTGCGACAGGATCTCGGGGTCTGTGAGGCACTAATGGTGAAGGGTGGGTGGGCTATGCTACCTGTCCCTAGCTTGAACCTTCTGGCTTTCTGTGATCTCCCAAGCACCTAGGTGGTGTTTCCCCATTCTTGCTGCCATTTCTTCTCTGTCAGAGTGCCTCACTGAACCCGAGATCCTGCCGCACACCGGTCCACTCAAATTTGTGGGACACTTAAGGGAGAGTCCCTCCTTGATCCCCTGAACTACCCCTGTGTTAGTCCTCTTTTACACTGGCCCATATATGCAGGTTTATTGCACATAAACATGCAGCAACACAGGATATTGTGCAATGAAAACACATTCAATTTAAATTATTCAGGTTGAGCGACCTGGCATTTCAACCAGGGTAGCCAGCAGTGTAAAGGAGTAAGCTGAGTCGACCCGGGATCCACTCACAGCAGAAAGAAATAGCCAGTGCTGGCAGATTAACTTATCTCAAGGTGTCATCTCAGGGCCCACCTCCGTTGACATCATCAGTCCAGCATTATGCTGGGCAGGGATGGCAGTGTAAAAGGGTCACAAGCCGGGTATAAAATCCTTGGGTATGACCTGGTTATGTGGTATAAATTACTTCTCTATTTATTGCATAATGTGATCTATCATTGTTTGGAAACATGACTTTTTAGCAGGTATATGATAGTGTACAGCTATTTTCCCTTTGTTATTTTTTGTAAGGTCACAGATGGAAGCAAGGCATGTGGTCTAAAGAGGAAATTGCAATCCTAATGAGCAACATTGACCGCTACCTAAAGGTATGTATTCATTCATAGGATTGAATAGATAACACCCAATAATCTAGCTTTTGAATTCTATATTGTATGGCATAGATTCTATAATGAAAACAATCCCTCAGTTACAGCTGCCTGTAGGACCTAGATCTTAAATGTTACATTACCATGCAGGTGTCAGAAAGAGAAATCCAGAAATATCTGCTATCAAAAAACATGACTCCAATTCATGTTTAAGTGGAGAAAAGACCGGTTTATGAATGTAGTCTGCAGGCAGCCCCACCCACATATTTGTAAAAAAAACACTGTAGGCTGGTATGTGCTTGATTTTGTTTCCCCTCCCCCTTCACATATGTCCTTGATTTAGGGCCATGGCATCAAAGATGCAACTGAAATCATTTTTGAGATGTCGAAGGATGAAAGGAAAGACTTCTATCGGACAATAGCATGGGGTTTAAACCGTCCACTCTTTGCTGTGTACAGGAGAGTCCTTCGCATGTATGATGACAGGAACCATGTGGGAAAGTACGTGGCAGACAGAACACTTATATCCTGTAGATAACATGGTATAACACATTCTATTGTACATGATAAATTATGTTCCACTCATTTTGTATGCAGCACTATCCTTTCTATATACTCCTTTTGTGAACGTATAAGTAAAGCTATTTAACAAATGATCCTTGCCGAATTCTCGGGTGTGGTATAGGGTTCCGACAGTCGGGATCCCGACAGACATTAGCCCGACGTCGGGATCCCAACTGGCCGAACTCAGACAGCATTGCGAGCGCAACAAAGCCCCTTGCGGGCTCGGTGGCTCGCTATGCTCGCCACCTATTCTATTCTCCCTCTATGGGGGTCGTGGACCCCCACGAGGGAGAATAGCCGGTGGCCGTCGGAAACCAGTCTGTCAGTGTTTTAACAGTCGGGATCCCGACGTCGGGTAAATGACTGTCGGGCCCACGTCCGGCACCTCGAATTTTCTGTACTCTCTGTTCATTCTTGTGGAAATGTTTCCAAGCTGCTGGTAGCTCGCAAAGCCTTCATATGGCATGATTTGCACTAGAACCACTAAATAGGGAAGTATGGGGGCAACGGTCGTTTGCTGCTTAGCGAACGGCTCAACGCCAAACGCCCCCGCTGCCACTGAATGCTCTGGGTACCATGCGAGGGGATGTGTACAAGAACACATCCCCTTGCATGCAGCCGCTAGCAGGAGAAATCACCTGATGGTCCCTGACATCAAATAATTTCTCCTGCCTTCGCAAATAAGTCAGTCCGAACTGACTTTTATTTAAGATGGGGCGGCGGCTGATGTCCTGTAGCATCGGCCCACCCGTGTTCCCTGGGGCTTGCCCAGTATTTTTATGGAGATGCCTTTAAAAAAGGCTGGGTGTTCCCCTGGTCCAACCCTGTGTCTGCCCCCGGCCCTCCCTTCCCGCAGTGAACGGCCCTGGCGAGTGTGTAGCTCACCGAAGCCGTTCGTTGTTGGGGTTTGCAAATGTGCATGCTCAAACCCCGACCATAGGGGCTGGGGCTGAATTTGGATTACTACAAGTGATCCTGAATCGCCCCCTATATTTCATATTATAAATGATATCGGTCATGATGGAAAAACTCTTCAATGTAACCCATTTAAGAGGGGTCATGATAAATGTACTCAACCACCACAGTTATCCAGAAGCCTCTATTAGCAGGTCAAAGTACAGTATGTAACTAGTGTGTGTTAAAACTTTCCACAACAGCTAAATAGTCATAGGTTCTCTACGGCCAGTTTAGGTGTTTAAAATGGATAAGCATGCTTTGTTTTTATTAAAATTTGTATTTAGATGCATATTAAAATAGTTTATCATATAAAAAAAACATGTTTTTCATTTAGTAGTAGTTTATTGTCAAAATACAGAACCTGAGATTCTTTTGATGCTGTATTCAGTGGAAGTTAAGGTTGCTTATGACAGTATGTCTTCTCTTGCAGATACACACATACTGAGATTGAAAGACTGAGAGAGTAAGTGCTATACAACACATACAAAGCTTCATGTCCTTTACAGGAAATCTAGGGGAGAGGGCACTGTATTTGTGTCATGGTCTGGAATTCTGGTTTTCTATTATTACTAATAGTTACAGCCCAAACCCCATAGCACATTGTTGTTTTTCTTGTGTTTCTTTTAAGGTTACGTGTGAAGCATGGGAATGATTGGGCTACAATAGGAGCTGCTCTGGGCCGTAGTGCCTCGTCTGTGAAAGATCGCTGTCGGCTAATGAAAGAGACCTGTAAAACAGGTGTTTAACATGTTCCGATTATAATGAAAATGTCCTTCTATTTTACCTTATTGTGTTGTTATATGTAAAATATCTAGTGATTATTATTCCCCCATTTTTAGCACCTGTTATTGAGAGGGCAAATTATTATAGAACCTATTCTTATTTTCATAAATATTAAATAGAATATGTATACAGTGTTAAGTCTGGATGTTGGGTTCAATACAGGAAAGGCAAGGGATTTATTAGTGGTACCTGTACTGTAGGTGGCAGCAGATGATGGGCATCTTACGGGAATAGACTAGTTTTATTGTTCAGTGGTAATTTTTTAAAATAGCTGTTAAACATTACCTAAAAGTAGTGATTATACAGTCTAGAACACATTAAATGAACCAGAATCAGGCCTTTCATCTCCTGCTTCATCCCAAGGATCCACTTATTAATGTTCCCTCTAAATCACTATCTTGTCCTCATTATCACTATCTCCAATCCATAATCCTCATTATTGCTTAAATCAGATAAAGTAGAAAAAAATTGCCAATTTACAGGATGTGTTTGAAAAAATCACAGTTATGAGCAGATTGGCTGGTTCTTCATCTCCGTCTACCTTTTCTCCCTCTAAATGCTTGGGCTGGGGCCACATATAGCAGTACAGCTGATCCCGTTCAACATCCTATGCCGCCAGCCATGAATAAACTGCAGGGCCACAGGACGGCAGGACGACCACATTTCAAGAACAACACATACATGATGTGCCGCACTGTGTTCTACCTTGATATCCGGTCGAAACTGGCACTGGCCCCCCTATCGACAGCGGTGTAATTCCTGCAGCCACGGTAGTCCGGGTCCCCCATCAACGGCAAAAGTAGTTCATGTCCCCACAGTGCCAGCTAATAGTCTCATCGCCCCGCCCCCTTGAGCTGGCTATATTAGCCAGTGCGAGACAGGACAGGTAGTCCAATGGCAGAAGAGGAGCTGAGAAGAGCTCCTGAAGAAGCCAAAGTTCTGAGGAGATGGCGGTGATGTAAAAGAGCTTAAAGGCCGCTGGGTGAAAATACGAGGAAAACCCCGGTGTATTGAATAGGCATGTCCTGGACAACCTTAAGTACCCCACTAAGTGAGCTACCACTATGTCTGTTGACAGTAATGGCATGTCACTGACTGTAGTCAGAACCTCAAGACAAATAGCACATTTTTACCACAGTGCTGCTCTGAGTGAAACCTGAATGATCTAAAAAGCAAAACCAGTTGAATCATGCAGGACACGCAATAAGTTCCATAGCCAACCTGGTAGGCTTAGTTTGTCGAGGCCTACATTAGAGAACAATTGTTTGTCTTATTTGAAGATAAATTCTATTTCACTGGTCTGTTAAATGTGGTCATATTTAATACTTTTATCCAATTTTTCAGGGAAATGGACTGATGAAGAAGAGCGACGCTTAACAGATGTTGTCCATGAACTTACCGGCACAGAAGCTGGTGATATAGTTACACAAGGAGTCTCCTGGGCCTCAGTGGCAGAACGAGTGGGATCTCGCTCCGAAAAACAATGTCGGTCCAAGTGGTTAAACTATTTGAATTGGAAGCAGAGCGGTGGGACACAATGGACCAAAGAAGATGAAATCAATTTAATTTTGAGGTTTGACTAATCCTCATTATTTGGATTTTACTTTCAACATTTCCAACATTTATAATATCGAATATCACGCTTCACAGTAAGCAGTCAAAAAACATTTAGTGTGTATGGTTGTAAGTTATTGTTATATGGGATCATTTCTTTAGTATTTCTGAGTTGTTGCATATAATGTGGTGCTTCATATATGCTACTCTAAAACTTGTTTTTAACTTTGCCTAATACTTTATTATGATATGCATATGAGGACACCTACAAATGTGTACTCATATATGTAGCCTCAAAAGGCCTTATGAGCTGCCTGGTCCCATGCAACTGTGTGTCTCTTTTTTTTCGTCCAATAATGTGTCTTTGTAATGCGATGCAACAAAGACACACCAAGGTACTGCGCTAATTAATTTTATATGAAAATGTATCTTGATTGCAACACAATGCGACTGGGATACATGAGAAGACTGTGCTGATTAATTTTATTTGACACTTGTATATTGGGTGTGACTGAGGCCAGTATTTAATAACCCCCGACCATTGATTCGTTGCAGGGCTATTGTATTAGCCCTGATAAACTGGCGTATGCCACCGCTTATTGGGGTTTTTGTTTCACCTGCCTCTGGGCTTTTTCAAGTGAAAACACAGGTTTCACTGAACACAGGTTTTACTGAAGCCATGTGTTTTCAGGCATTTTTTTTTTTTTTCAATCCATCCAAATTGGATAGCCCCAAAAAATATACATAAAAAAAAAAAAAAAAAATCTGGAAAATACACACAATGATTTTTTGCCGGCAATCGAATACCAGCCTGAGAAATACAGAGATTCAGAAAGGTATTCAATCTGGGGTCATGGCTGGCGAGTTTGCTGTCGGCCGAGAAAATTGCAGGTAGGATTCAATGTTCCGCCTGCAGCAGGCCGAGAAGGGGCGTGGCTGCGGCCGGGAAGAGGCGAGCTGCAGCCGAAAGCTTGACACTTCCCAGCCAGTGGGAGATGCTCGCCGGTGATTGAATGCCCCCTCAGACTTGTTTGCATACAGATATACAAGTATCACATGTTAAATTAATCTGTTCAGTTTCCTGGT
Source organism: Crinia signifera (assembly GCF_055691185.1). Taxonomy (NCBI): domain Eukaryota; kingdom Metazoa; phylum Chordata; class Amphibia; order Anura; family Myobatrachidae; genus Crinia; species Crinia signifera. Next base: position 181,238,678 of record NC_139220.1, read on the forward strand.
GCATCCTAGTTGCATTGGATTACAAATCGTTCCTATATCTTATGGTCTGTAACAATGCTTCTAGTACTCATCAAAACATAGCAAATAGAAGAGCTGTAAGTTATGCACATAGGGGCTAAACAAAGATGCTCTGCCCCAAAATATTTTGTCCAAAATTACATCAAAGGTAAGAAGTATCTTGTGTTTCATGATTCCATTGTCAAACCCAAAGAATGGGAGTTATACACAAGGCAGCAGTGGAATAGTGCATGGTGAGATGAGGAGCAAGGGCAGCTCCTTATTCTGGTTTTGTTCCCTGAGAACTACGATATAGTGCATCTTATGCATCCGAGTAAAACAATAGAAAAATATGATAATCATTTATTTTAAATAAATATATAAAATATGTACCTTATGTTTTTTTTTTAAACGCTAGAATTACAGAGCTTGGGGTATTGGATGAAAATGACATTAACTGGGACATATTGGCAGAAGGTTGGAGCAGTGTCCGCTCACCTCAGTGGCTGAGAAGTAAATGGTGGACTGTCAAGAGACAAATCGCAAACCACAAGGATGTGTCCTTTCCAGGTAATGTACATTAGTACAAGACCTTCCTTTGGATCTTGTTGGATTTGTGATTAGACTAATTAGACTAAGAATTAACTAAGAATAAATGTTTTCACACAATAAGGATAATTATTAAGCCTTAATCCATGCACATTGAGCTAAATCACTTGATTTAAGATCCTTACAATGTGCATGTACTAGAACTTGTACTATAGCACAAGCAGAAAAACATTATGGTCTTGGTCTTTCTCCTATTTATTCTTTATTTTATATATGTACAACGTATGTGTGCAGGTCATAATGAGTATTTTGTTGGTGTGTGGAGCTCCCTGTTTTATCATAGAAAAGTAAATCTGCAACTCTTTTGACCACTCACCAATACACCAATATAGACCGTGCATGAATAAATAATGTAATTGTCATTTCCAGTTTGCTCCGCAGAAAGGATTTTAGCTTTGTCATCTATCCACATTGTATGTGATTAACAAGTGGATTGCAGTATGCAGAACTTATGGGGCCTAGACACATAGCGATTCCCAGGCATTTTCTAAGTGATCTCACTAGATTGTTTGGAAAATGCCTCCGTATGTAGGGGCCATAGTGATGCTCGGCACCGTGCATCGCTATTGCCCCGGCGACTAATAAATAGCATGCCAGTGTTCTCACAGAGATCTAGCATTGCTCATCTCCCCGTGTGTAGGCCCCTTAGGAGCACTGAGATAACTCTAAAAGTTATTTCTGGTTATCCTAGTTATCACACTTGTTATGCATTGTTTATGAAGTAATAAGAAGTTCATTAACTCAGCATTGGTATCACTTAATGAATATTAGGTTTACTCTTAACTTCATCATGAATTTTCAATGTCTTCTGCATATAACTATACTAATGTATTGCTAACAATCACCATTAACACAGTACATAAGGATTAAAAAGGGTTGAGTTTACCTGAAGGGTAAAAAAAAGGGGCAGACTAGATGGGCCAAATGGTTCTTATCTGCCGTCAAGTTCTATGTTTCTATGTTACTTTGAAATGTCTCACCAAAAATATTAGTCTGTTGGAACCTATTGCACAATCCATTAGTAAACATTAATTCTCTATTTACACAGTCATCCAATATAGCCCAGGCAGTTTAATAAACAGTTTGACACATGAGGAATTGATCTTCATTAATCAGAATGTGGTGCTTATTGGCAGCCTTGTTTAATGATAATTGTATTTATGTTGTCAGTGTTAATTAAAGGTTTGCGGCAGTTACATGAAAACCAAGCTACTCTCCTGGGCACTCAGGAGCTGGAGAGCAAAACGGACATCCAGTGTCATAGCGGCAACTCCAGCGTGCAGCATGTTCAGATAAGAGTAGCTCACTTGGAGGACAGCCCAGGCCTTCCACCGAGTTCATTGGCAGCATTGCAGATCCCTGTACAGATAACTCACCTTTGTAAGCACAGCTACAATCCTGTTTTTTTCCTTCCAATGCCAAGTGGGGCCTATTTTAGCAGCACAATCCATATTAAATCAGTCAAGATTTAGATGTTATTTTGGTACTTGTTTAGTTTCACGACGGCACTTCCCAGCAGATCGTATGCAAATCGCATCTGATATTTGCATACGATTCGATCTGCGATGCAATTTAGCACACGTCGGCGTGGAGTTGATTTTAGAAAGTGTGGCGAGCGCAGCATGCGACCGAGCCCGAAGTGCGGCGAGCGGACGTGAAAAACGAGCCCAAAGTGTGGCGAGGTGATGCGGAATACACATCAAGTAATGATGCTTCAGGCTATTTTTTCACATCCGCTCGCCACGCTTTGGGGTCGTTTTACGTGTCCCCTCGCGGGGCTCGCCGCACTACGGGCTCGGTAGCTCACTGCACTCACCACACTTTTTAACATCAACTCCACGCTGATGTGGATAGTGGGGTATAAACAGGTTGTGAGGACGCGTACCGCATCCGATCGCCACGCTTCGGGCTGATGTGGTAGTGTGGATGTGCTAAATCGCATCGCAGATCGAAACGTATGCAAATCGCATCCGATATTTGCATACGATTTGCATATGATTCATGAGCAAATTTCCATTATGTATTGGCTGATACAGAAATAATACTATGACCATTGATCACAAATGATACTTGTAACTGTGACAATCAACGCTAAAATCTGTAAACTTTGTGTTGCATGAGTAAGTGGAACCAGTCAGTGAGCTTTAAACCATTTTAGGGTGGTATTCAATCCCCGCTGCTATTTCTGACAGGGGAAATAGCGGTGGGTGCCCGACAGTATTGAAGAGGCAGATCGACAGAATGGGCCCGACTTTAAAAGCTGCCGAGCACGGCCCTGAATTGTCACAAACACGGCCGGATCTCAACAATTCACAGCAGTTTATGCAGACACGCCCCCTTTTCGCTTATCGGCAGGTGGGACATTGAATCCCGCCTGGGGATTTGCGGTTGAGCAAAACGAAAACGGGCCAGGGTCACTGCTGTCGGGACAGATTGCTAGTCGTAACCCAAGATTGAATACCCCCCTAAATCTTTTACATAAAGGCATATATAATGTGATTATAATTATCATATTTCAATGTTTTATAGTAGTCTGGACAGTCCATGCAATTATTGTATTTTTTTTTTTCTTTCTCTCTGAAATAATTTATTTTCTTATTAATTAATAAAATGGCAGTAGTTTAGATATATTTAGCAAATTTGTGGAGAAAACTATGTTTTTTACAACTTTTTTTAAGTTTAATTTTAGTGAATATTATGAGATACAAATTTGGCTGGTTAATGTTATAATCATTTCTATGGTTATCAATATGCTGGCATACATACTGTAGTAATGTTTCTATGTGTTATAGCCTCATCAGACTCCTCCTCTCCCGGTGCTGACCCAGAAACACTTTCTGGTGGAACACTTCAGACATTTGAGATCCTGCCAGTAAGTGCATGGAAAATGACCAATAAAATAGTACATTGTGTTCATAACTTTATTTGCATATACACATAGTTTCAGTGTCCTTTTGTTATATTGCAATTAACAAATTTCTTTATGTCTTTAAGTCCTTCTACTTACAGCCAAGTGGCACCACAGGGACATTTATCTTGCAGACGAGTTCCAGCCAAAGTCTTCCAGTAACATTAACCTCAAGCCCAGGTGTGACCTTGACATCAAACACCTCCCCAGCATCCCCAGAGCAGATTATTGTGCACGCCTTATCTGTGAGTAAGAGCACGCATGCTGATTACATGTATAATAACTGCAAAAAAAACCTAATTTACTGACGCCAGATAAATCAGTGACCGAAACAGAAATGCAGAATAGATGGTAAAATGATATACATTAAACACACAGTGCAAGTTGATTAAACTCATTTATGATGAGAAAGCCCATGATAATTAGGTTATAACCTATTATAAGCCTTTCCCTTTACAATTAAAATAAAAATTTCCTTTTATGTTTAAATGAGCAAATCTGGCTGTTAGTACCTTCAATTACCTATTTTGACTGTCAGAAGTTTAAAAAGAGGATTTTGGTACTTACCGGTAAATCCATTTCTCTGAGATCAGCAGGGACCACTGGAATCACTTCGGGTATTAGAGCTGGGAATGCTGGGAGCTAGGCACTTCTTAATATTAATTAGGGGATACTGGCTCCTCCCCTCTAAGACCCACAATCCCCCAGTGAGGAAATTGGCCCACCAGAGGAAAGGGTTACAGAAAAACATAAAAAAATCATAACCATACATACCACACGCAGGTATCGGACCGGGCTGCAACAGCAACCACAACAGGCAGAATCCAGCAGCCGGGCGGGTGTCCAGTGGTCCCTGCTGATCTCAGAGAAATGGATTTACCGGTAAGTACCAAAATCCTCTTTTCTCTGACATGCAGCAGGGACCACTGGAATCACTTCGGGGAGGTTCCAAAGACCAAGCCCCGGGAGGGAGAGTGCTGAGGATTCTGCAGAACCAGACGACCGAAGGTCGAAGCCGAAGCGGCAAAGGTATCAAACTGGTAAAATTTTACAAACGTGTTCTGAGACGACCAAGTGGCCGCTCTGCACAGCTGAGAGATAGAAGCCCCTCTCTCAGCGGCCCACGACGTACTCACCGATCTGGTAGAGTGCGCCGTCAAGGAGACAGAGGGCACCTGTCCCGCCTGAAGATAAGCACTACGGATCGTCCACTTGATCCATCGTGCAATTGTCTGTTTAGACGCAGGCCACCCCCTGCGGAAAGCGTCATAGAGCACAAATAAGGAATCCGATTTGCGTATAGACCTGGTTCTATTGACGTAAATCCGAAGGGCCCTGACCACGTCCAAAGAGGATTGTTCCGGAGAATCTCCCTGGAAAGCCGGCACCACAATAGGCTGGTTAATGTGGTATGAGGATACCACCTTCGGAAGGAACCCGGCCCGGGTACGCAGTTCTGCTCTGTCCTCGTGGAAAATTAAATACGGAGGCTTACAGGACAGAGCACTCAGCTCCGAAACCCGGCGAGCTGAGGCCAGGGCTAGCAAAAGCACTGTCTTCCAGCACAAGAACTTCAGTTCCACCCTGTCCAGTGGCTCAAAGGTCTCAGACCTCAAGAAGGCCAGTACCAAATCCAGATCCCAAGGAGCTGTGGGAGGTACGAAGGGAGGCTGGACCCGAAGAACCCCCTGAAAAAATGTTTGCACCTCAGGCATGAGGGCCAATCTTTTCTGAAAGAGGACAGACAGGGCTGAGACCTGGACCTTAAGCGAACCCAGTCTCAGACCACCGTCCAACCCTCTCTGTAAGAACAACAGAAGGCGGGACAACCTGAAGACCCGGAATGGCCAGCCCTTAGACTCGCACCAGCCCGCATATGAGCGCCATATTCTGTGATAATGCGCTGCTGAGGCGGGCTTTCGGGCCCTTAACATCGTAGGAATTACAGCTCTTGGAATTCCCTTCTCCCGCAAGACCTCGGTCTCAACAGCCACGCCGTCAAATGCAGCTGTGGCAGATTCTGATGAAAAAAGGGTCCTTGTAGAAGAAGATCCGGTCTGAGGGGCAACCGAACTGGCTCGTCTGCCAGTAACTTCTGGATGTCTGAGAACCACGTTCTGCGAGGCCACCAGGGCGCTATGAGAATAGCCTGCACTGGTTCCCTCTTGAGTCTCTTCAGTACCTGGCCCAGAAGTGGAAGTGGAGGGAACAGATAGACAAATCTGAACTCCCACGGCGTTGACAGAGCGTCTGCCGCTATGGCCTGAGGGTCTCTTGTACGTGCCACGTATGCTGGTAGCTGATGGTTCTTCCGAGACGCCATCAGGTCCACCTCGGGAACTCCCCATCTGTCGGTGAGCTCTCGAAACACCTCGGGGTTGAGAGACCACTCGCCTGGGTGTAGGTCCTCCCTGCTGAGGAAATCGGCCTCTAGATTTTCCCGACCTGGAAGGAATACCGCCAGCAGAATTACTCCTGACCGTTCCGCCCACTGAAGGATCTTCCCCACCTCCTTCATGGCCATGCTGCTTCTCGTGCCGCCCTGCCTGTTCACATAGGTGACTGCCGTGGCATTGTCCGATCTTATTTTTACGTGTCGACCCTGAAGGAATTCCTGGGCCTCCAGCAGAGCATTGTATATGGCTCTGATCTCCAAGACATTGATGGACAAGTGACTCTCCTGCAGGTCCCACCTGCCCTGGAGACAAAGGGGAAGCACTACGGCACCCCAGCCGCGGAGGCTTGCGTCCGTCGTCAACACAATCCAGTCCTGGACTGCAAACCGACGACCCTCTATCAAGTTACTCCTGTGTCGCCACCACAGTAGTGAATGTCTCGCCTCGGCCGACAAGTGGATCCTTCTGTGAAGATTCAGGTGCGAGCCCGCACCCTTCCTGAGAAGATCCCACTGAAACGGTCTTGAGTGGAAACGTCCCCACGTCAGCGCTGGGAAAGCTGCCACCATCTTCCCTAGAAGCTGCGTGCACAGGAGAAGGCTGATCTTTTGTGGAAGTAAGATCCTCTGAACCAAGATCGCCTGGATCTTGTCCTCCGGCAGGTAGATTCTCAGAGCCTCCATGTCTAGCCAAAGACCTAGAAACAGGATCCTCCTGGATGGGACTAGAGAGGATTTCTTGAAATTCATTATCCACCCCAGGCTGGTGAGCGTCTGAGTAGTTAACCTCGCCTGACTCTCCAGTAACTCCCTCGTTGGGGCCTTGATTAGGAGATCGTCCAAATAGGGGATTATGGTCACCCCCTGACACCTGAGGTATGCGATGGCCACAGATAGAGTTTTGGTGAATACTCTGGGCGCTGACGATAATCCGAAGGGCAGAGCCCTGAACTGAAAATGATCCCGACCGATGGCAAAACGGAGAAAGGCCTGGTGAGAAATCCAAATCGGGATGTGTAGGTAAGCATCTTTGATATCCAAGGATATCATGTACTCCCCTGGCTCCAACGAGGCAATCACTGAGTGGATTGATTCCATCTTGAATGGTTGATAAGAGACTAACCGATTCAAAGGCTTCAGGTTGAGAATGGGCCTGACTGACCCATCCGGCTTGGGGACTACAAAGAGGGTTGAGTAGTACCCTGTGTTCCTCTGAGCTGCTGGGACCGGCATGATGACCTGAGCCTCCAGCAAGATCCGAATGGCCTCTAGCAGGCTCGCTCTCTTTTCCTGAGCTGATGGTAGAGCCGTTGTGAAGAACCGTACCGGAGGAGTGGAATCGAACTGAATTCGGTATCCCTCTGAAACTACCCTGCGAACCCAAGGATCCTCCGACAGGGAGAACCATTGGGTTCCGAAGGCCAACAGACGGGCACCTACCGGTAAAATATTGACGGAAGCTGGTAAACCGTCATGCCACCGGCTTCTGCTGGGGCTTAGGGTCCTGGACTCTTGGAGCAGCCTGGGGACGGGCTCTGGCCCTGGAACCTCTGGACGACTGGAAGCCTCTTCCTCTGCCCCGAAAGGGGCGCTGGGTCTGAAAGGACGGACCTGCGAACTGTCGCCTAGGAGGGGGAGGAGCTGCAGACGGTAGGAAGGCCGATTTTCCCCCCGTCGCCTGTGAGATCCATTTGTCTAATTCAGGCCCGAAGAGGATGTCCCCAGAAAAGGGAAGTCCCTCCACAGCCCTTTTAGATTCCGCATCCGCCTGCCAAGAGCGAAGCCAGAGAGCTCGCCTCGCAGAAATGGCGCTAGCTGAGATTCTAGAAGAAATTAAGGATACATCCTTAGCAGCCTCTCCTAAGAACATAGCCGACTCCTTAATGTGTTCGGCTAGGCGGCGTAGCTCCTCCATAGGTATACCGGTTTCCAACCCCTCAATGATTAACTCCGCCCATTTGACATTTGCCCTATTTACCCAGGCCGAAACTATAGCCGGTCTGAGTTGAGTCCCTGCTGCTACATAAATGGCCTTGAGGGTAGCCTCCATCTTTCTATCTGAAGGATCCTTCAAGGCCGAAGCCCCAGGGACTGGCAGTGTCGTCTTCTTGGACAGCCGGGAAACTGAGGTGTCCACAGGCGGTGGAGTTTCCCACTTGCTTAGAGCGGCTGGCTCAAAAGGATACAGAGAAGGAAAACGTCTGGGAATCTGGAACCGCTTGTCCGGGTTCTTCCATGCTGCCACAAGCTGATCCTGATTTGGACAGGGAAAGACCACTGATGTTCTCTGAACCCCGCCAAACAGATCAAACTCCTGCGGCTCTGGTCTAGGATCCTCCGGTAAACGAAGCACCTCCTTTACCGCCATAATAAGAGCCTCTATACCTAAAGGTGTCGGCTCTCCCTCAGGAATGGCATCCTGAACCTCTTCCCATTCACCATCCTCCATTTCATGAAATGGATCCTGTTCCTTCTCTAAATCATCCTCCACAATAAGAGCCTGATAAGGTCGCTTATTGGCAGATGTAGAGGGCCTCTCTGGTCTGCTCATGGAGCTAGCTAACCCCTCCACAGACCTTGCTAGGGCTGTAGCCCACGAAGGCTCAGCTCTGCGAGCCAGCGCCAACTCAGAAGTGAGCTTGGACATAGTACCTACCAAGGTTGAGGCCCACTGGGGCGCCTGAGACCCCGCCAGTGATGCAGATTCAGCACCTGAACATGACTGACAAACAGTGGCATTTCCCTCAGCTGTGTATTGAGAAAACTTTGCTGTACAAACAGTACAAGCAAAAACCTTCTGAGAGGCTTTGGACTTGCCCGTCATGATCCCTGCTCGCCCGGTCCAATAACAGCGCGCGATACAGGCTTACACACACACACACACTGAGTACAGATACACCTCTCACAAACCAAAAACCTCAGGGTTCTGTGAGACCTGGAGGAGAATGAGCCCTGTTAACACCAAGACCAATACAGCGCAAAACACTGTATCAGTAATAAACTTTCTTCCGAGCCTTCTAAGCTGCAGTGACCTGTGAACAGGAAAGAGTCAGCCTTACTGTGTATCTGCGTAATGCCCGCGCCATGCCCGCCTCTGTTGAATAGCGAGTCCCCTCTCCCTCTTACCTAGCCAGCCTGTACAGACCTGACAGCGTCCAGAGCCACCCGCTTGCTAGCGCTCCTCCGTGTAATGCCTCCGGCACTTAGTTCTGCCGAGTGGGACCTGTACACAAGGACGCGCCGTCCGCAAGATGGCGGCGCCTCACAACGCTGCAGAGGAACAACGCACAGCGCGGCAGACGGAGAGCAGGGGACGGCGTGTGGAAAGTGCGCTCAGCGCATTACTCACCACCGGAGGCTTCCACTTCGTGACTGGCGTCCCCTTTGCTGGAGGGGCGGCAGGAACACGGAACCCGTGCAGGCAGGCACCTTTAACGAGGTCCTGACTGACGACCTGGATATCCAGGGGCGCTGAATGCCCAGACCCACACCTTTCAATAGGTGGGGAAGGGATTCACAATAGCTACCAAGTGAAAAGTACTCTTTTAAAAAAATAGAGCAAAAAGCTTGAAAAATGTGCAGGAGCAGAAAAAACTGTGACCTAACTCCCTGGCACAATTTTCTCACTGGGGGATTGTGGGTCTTAGAGGGGAGGAGCCAGTATCCCCTAATTAATATTAAGAAGTGCCTAGCTCCCAGCATTCCCAGCTCTAATACCCGAAGTGATTCCAGCGGTCCCTGCTGCATGTCAGAGAAAAATGCTGTTTCTTAAGTTGAAACCATATAAAATATATTGTGGAAATGTGTGGAATGAGTTTACCTATCTAATTCATATATACAGATGAAATTGTTACAGCCTTGCTTACATAGGGCCGATGCACTAAGCTTCAAAAGTAATACAATGGAGTGTGATAAACAGCCAGCCAATCCGCTCCTACCAGCCATGTCACAGACTGTGTTTGAAAACTCTCAGGCAGGAGCTGATTGGTTGGTTGCTTATCACTCTACATGTTATCACTTTCGAAGCTTAGTGCATCTGGTCCATAGTGAGACTACTGGATCCTGATATTTGCAGTTGTGAGCGTATGTATGCTGCCGAGATCCATTTGGTTCTATGGGAAAGCCGAAGCTGCAAATGGATCATGGCCTTCTTTGGCATAGAAGCTACATTAGGTGTGCACATCACAGAAGCAAACACTGCAAGGCAGTAGCAGGACTCATCTGCAGTGGCATCACAAGGTGTGTACGTGCCACACCTGGGTGTCACCCCTCAGCGGGCTTCTTAGCGTGTACACCATGCAGTGTAGGAGCTTTCAGCACAGTAACAACAATCGCATCCTAATGTTATGACTCTATTGAACCTATTATTTTGTACAATTTATAATTTAGGCAGTTTTTTTCTTTATTACGAATAATAGCAGACAGGACTGAATTTCTTATTCCACAGATTAACCTTTCACCTTTCCTACCCTGCATCTGTTCACAGCCCGAGCACCTCCTGAACACAAATGACAATGTCACAGTCCACTGTCATACACCTGGCATTATTATTCGCACACTTGCTTCTGATGAAATATCTGCACCGCTTTGTCAGACTGAGGTTTCTATTGATTCGGACTTGCAGCAGAATGATCTGCAAAATCCTTCGCATTCTATAGACACAGACTCTCTGTCCCAGGAGATCCAGCACACTGACATAACCCTCAGCCACGACTCTTTGTATTGTACTGAGCAATCATTAAAGATGAGGGTGAGGAGCAACACAAAACTGTCGCATCATCCTGAAACGAGTGAAGATATCTCATGTGCACGCATAAAGTCAGATGACTTGGCGGAAAGCTATGAGAAAGAAGTAAGTATTGCCAAATTATGTCACTGAGGCATTAGATGCACTGCATCAAGTATCTGCTTATATTTTTCTGGGAACATCATAATGATCAATGAACACACATATATATTCAAGTTACTTTTTTTGTGCTATTTGAGATTAACAATACATTTTTCCCACATCGTACAGAACTTTCCAATTGTAAAGCACAATGGAATATGCTGCGCTATATAAGAAACTGTAAATAATAATAATAACTCACAGGGAGGGAAAACCATAGAATATCTGGGACAGGAGAAGAATCCCTTTTAACTTGACAAAAAAAATAATGTGGCCATATGCTTTTGAAGAAACACCAATGTGGATAATTTTTTGAGTGGTTCCCGCACAGGATTCACCACCTTGACAATAATTTAGGTCGAGATAAGTGGCGGATACAATTCTGGAATTATCCAAATCCCAATTAAATAACCTGAATAGTAAGTCAGTGTTGTATTTCAAAAGGGTTGGAGGTGCTCCCCTGAGTCAGAAATAGCATATATCACACATGTAGGAAAAAGAAGACTCTTTTTTGGGGGCACACTTTGAATGGATGGCATATGTGTCAAAAAATATACTTTTATATACAATGGGTAATTAATGGTTTAAAACTTAACTTTTAATAGTCAAATTATAAGATAGAGTGATCTCAGAACATGAGATACATTGAAAGACACACAACACATACAAACATTGATTTAAAAGGCAAAATCACCCGCCTTATTATTATTATTATTATAATTTTATTTATAAGGCGCCACAAGTGTTTCGCAGCGCCGTACAATGAAACAATACAGGGAGACAAAACTTGGCATAACATTGAATAAATAACAAAAATAGAGCACAAATAAAGAGCGCCACAGTTCAATACACATTACAGCTTAAATATAAGTAGTGAGGACTCAATCAACATACTATAAGAGGCTTGAGGCCAATGATGGAGGTGAGTATGCAGACGAAGATGGTCACTGAGTGTTTGAGTATAGGATAGCTGTGAGTGAAATGTGAAGAGAAGTGGGCTTTGACAACTGGAGGGAAGAGAGCCCTGCTCGGAGGAGCTTACAATCTAGTAGGGCTTGTTCACATCCTGATGTGAACAAGCCCCAGGGAGGGGCGAGACGCATCTTCCTTGCCCCCTGGCAACTTTACTACACCCCTGTCAATCTAAGCGTATCAAGGACCGGCTTCCTGGCAGACTGATCTTGTGTAAGCCACTTAGAATACCTGGCGCTTGCGGCTCGGCTACCACTACACTCCGCAGACTGTGAAGCTACAAACAGCCTGCTATCCCGGCGCTTCCTGTCCGACTACACGCTAATAGGAAATTCATGCCTATGACGATACATATGGACAGAATGGGTCCGCATCAGATGGCGCTTATCAGATAAGACACAAGCATTATTACTATTGCATCTAACCAACTGAGTACTTTGTTAAAATTCTCTTAAAATCTGTATCTTTATTTAAACCCTCTTTCACTCACGAAACTGGCCATAAACACACTGCACTGTTTAAATGAGCAACAGTGACATTCAAGTACAGTTTTCACGTGAGCAGCAGAAGGATTCTTCATGGCCAAATCTTTACCTCTGTCATGATTCCTTTTCTCCACTGCCTCTCCAAACAATCATCCTCTGGTTCATGATGTTTGGGGTTACTGGGAGCGACTAAAGGCAAATCTTGACACTATAGTATCCAACTCTCAAATTGGACGCTTTTCCAATCTAAAATTGTGCCCACTTTATCTCTCCAATACTTTACCTCTCTATGCTAAACTTTTTATTTAATCTTCTCTCTCATTCACTGGTACGGTCTGGTAATGGTTGCTATGACTTAATTGTGCAACAGCCAAAGCCGGATACCGTTTACAGGAACAGCAGAAAGATCTTTTTCTTTGGCCAATTTCAGGCAATACATTATCTCTCCTCTGTTCTCTCATCCGTCATCCAATATATATTTGTATATGATGATAAGACAGCAGATACAGAGTGAGAAACCAGATACTGTAGCCATCTTTTTGTTTCCTTTTCTGTATGTAAAGGGCCAATGAATTATTACTAAATATCTAGACACATATGTATGCTTTAAATTGATAAAACACGGTTACATACAAATGTTCTGAAGTGATTATAAATAATGTGTCCTAGTTAAGCGTTGATACTTTTTTATTGCGGATCAGATTTAACTTAAAATGAGAATATATTATCTGCATACCAGGTGTTACTGTATAATACTCAAATTATAAAGCAGTAGTTATCACTGACCATATAAACAAATTGCTGACTTATTATCTCTGACACTAAATTGTCTACATCGGAGATCATTTAACGTTTCTGCTTTGCTTAGATTTTTGCCATCCAATTATTACAATCAGGGGTGTAGTTTAGTATTTCCGCTTTTAAGGCGGGTGATTTTGCCTTTTAAATCAATGTTTGTATGTGTTGTGTGTCTTTCAATGTATCTCATGTTCTGAGATCACTCTATCTTATAATTTGACTCTATTAAAAGTTACGTTTTAAACCATTAATTACCCATTGTATATACAGTATATTTTTTGACACAAATGCCATCCATTCAAAGTGTGCCCCCAAAAAAGAGTCTTCTTTTTCCTACATGTGTGATATAAGAAACACCAATGCCCAGCATTACAGTTACAATCACCCATAGTCAATGATGATATAGTATATCTGCACTTTTCCATTTGCCAGACATCAAATGGTAATCCAGTATATGGATTGTGTAACTATGGTTCCCCATCCTCAGTACAGTATCGTTGTAGAGAAGCAATGTGCCCTTTGCCTCCTCACCCATAACATAAAGATGTCACTCCTAGTGGACAGGGCTGCAAGGTGTCTGCCTTGCTCATCCCTTGATGGTCCGGGTGGCGCTGCTGGTTGCAAGGTGCTGTTCCGTGCTGTTAAATTGTATAATAATTATTGTATCATAGTAATGTTATATAGTAGCACTTTTTGCATTTAACAAATTACGCTACTTGTTTCCTAGCACGGCGCCCAATTTTTTCATCTTATGGCATCTTCTGCCATCGCATCGCATGCCATATAGCCGCATGTGATGCAATGCAATACGATTTTTTATTGTATAAGCACCCTAATGGGTGATTACAATGTTAAAAGCAGCCCCAATACGATTTTTTATTGTATAAGCACCCTAATGGGTGCGTACAATGTTAAATGCACCCCCACGCCACCCTGTGACCTGGGTGGGCCAGTGGAGGGTGCTGGAAACAGGAATCAAGGTTGTTTGATGTATCATGAGGAAATGCACTGGGACACAAGGGGACAGTTGTGGAGAGCAGGAATAGGTGCACGGAGTCTAACTCGCTGGTGGTGGTCACCAGGGAGCCCCGCAAGGAGCTTTGAACTTAGCTGCGCCCGACGAGCAGGTCGCAGCCCCTTGTCCTGGTCCTCTGGAACAAGCTGATTGGTGACAGAGGACTCTGGGGTATGTATACTGGAAGTCTTGAAAGTCTTGGAGTTCAATGATTGTCAATCTGGAAACTGAGAGGGTTATTGGTCATTGGCGTGGAAGCTGTTGATGACAGGAGGCATCGGCCTGGAAGGCAGGATGGTTGCTGACGACCTGGGAGCCGGAGATAAAGGTGGCCATACACACGCAGATTTATCTTCAGATCTGGCTGGTTGGAACAAAACCTGGTTATGGATGAGAGCAAATGACAGTGGCCCATTTTCTTGGAAATGCTGGAAAACTGACAAACTGTCACTCATCCATAACCAGGTTTTTGTTCCAACCAGCCAGATCTGAAGATAAATCTTACTAGTGTATGGGCACCTTAAGTATCAGTTTCCTGGGAGCCGGTGACAGTTGTTGGCTGCCTGAGAGCCGGAGATGCCTCTTGATGGCCTGGGAGTCAGAGAGGGATGTCGACTATCAGGACATAGATGGACTTGTTGCAAGTAGTTGGTATGGGAAGAGGTAGCTTGCCTGGGAGCCAGCGGTGACCTCTGCTGGTGATGGCTGGATGCAACTCAACCGCTGAGATGAAATATGCAGGAGACAAACTGGCAGGTGGTGGGTTAACCACCAACAGTATTGGAGCAGAAGCAGCAGGTCACAGGTGGTATAATGCTGGAGCATATGATAGCCTGGAGCCTAGGAACTCTGGAGACAAGCACACAGGGAACAGAACAGTTGTTGAAGGCAATTTGGAATGCCATGAGCCTTGCTAATATCCCCCTTGCTCAGATGTGATTGACTACAAGCCACTTTAGCAATCAGAACCAGGAAGTACCTGTGTACACCTTGGTGTACAGGTCAGAGTTCAGGACAGCGAGCAGTGCAATTAGTTCAGCCTTTCAGATGACCACAGGTGTCATGGCGGCACCCATACAGCAATGGACCAGCATGGAATCGGTGTGGGATGCCAAACAGGGACCAGAGGGACACAGGGGACACCGCACCATGGATCGCGGCTGAAGGAAACACAAATATTCCTGACTGTGATATTTAACAAATTCCTGCTGTAGAACCGGAATCCCCTCAATCCTTTTTTACACAAAAGAAGTCCGTAATCACTTTTCCCAACTCCAGTGTTTTTGATGATCTGTTTAAACAACCCTGGTCTAATCCTGATAAGACATTTCCAATTTCCAAAAAGTTGTTGTCTACCTTTCCTTTTGCCGCTGAGGGCAGAAAGCATTGGGAAATCCCACCTGTGGTGGATACTTCTGTATCGCGGTTATAAAAAAAAGACAGTACTACCAGTTTCAGGGGCCTTGAAGGAACCGGCAAATAGGAAAATAGAGAGCACACTCAAATCTATTTATACAGCCACAGGAGAGTCCAATCCTATTATTGCTGGCTGTTGGATGTCTCATGCCATACATTCATGGGCTGGTCAGCTACAGGAGGGCTTAGTGGGGGACAAGACCCTAGTAGAAATGGTACAACACATTCAGGGCACAGCACATGTCATCTGTGACTCCTTTAAGGAGGTTGACGCTATTAATGCCACAACTTCTATGATGGCGGCGTCTGTAAGCAGAGCCCTATGGATTAGACAATGGTCTGCTGACTCAAAGAATTGTGTGGAAACTTTACTGGGGAATGGCTTTTCTGAGCTGAATTAGGCACCTGGATCTCTAAGGCTATGGCAGGAAAGTCGATCCTCCTCCCGTCCGCGGCCACACCAGCTAGGCATTGGTATCCGGGACCTTCTCTTCAGTCTTTTTGAAGCCCTATGTTCAGGGGAAGGGCCCGGGGTGCTTTCAATGCTGTCAGGGGCATCAGAGGGAAGCCACATAAGCCTGCTGCCTCTGCTACACAGGATCAGAACACTAGCTTTGCCTCTTCAAAATCCTCAGCATGATGCCAGCCCTCCATCGGTGGGGGAACTCAAGGTGTGGGCCCGTTCAAGGTTTTTCGCTTCGGTTTGGCAAGTCTCTTGTCAGGATTCCTGGGTGAAATAGATAATCTCCCAGGGATACAGACTAGAGCAGTGGTAGCCAACTCCAGTCCTCCAGTCCAACCTAGTTGCTGCACTCATTACTCACTTCACTTGTGATTCTGTGAGGAGATCTGGAAAACATTAACTGTTGGTAGCTCTCGAGGACTGGAGTTGGCTACCCAGGACTAGATTTTATACAAATTCCCACAAGAAAATTTTTCAAAACAAGTCTCCCAGTTCCTCCGGAGTTAAGAACATTATTTCTAAACGCTATTCAGAAGTTGACAAAAGCTCAGGTTGTTATACCAGTCACTCCTCTAAGTGGGTGCAGGGGTTTTACTCAAGCCTATTCATGGTACCAAAACCTTGCAGACTATTGGAGGGTCAGAGGTTCGGAATTCAGAACTGGATCCTCCTCACGAAAGATGTGAGTCTGAGAGATTGGGGCGCTGTAACTTAGGGACTCCAGTTCCAGGCCAAGTGGCAGACACATGAGTAATCTCTCCCGATCAACATATTTAATCTTCGGGCAATATAAAATGCCCTGATTGAAGCGGAAAGTCTACTTCGAAATCAGCCCATCCAGGTCCAGTTGGACAACACCACTGCGTGGCTTATGTCAACCGACCAGGCGGAATGAAAAGCAGGGCCTGTATGAAGGAAGTGTCCAAGATTCTCAGATGGGCAGAATGGCATGTGTTGGCAATTTCAGCTGTGTTCATCCTGGGTGTGGGGATCTGAGAGGCGGATTATCTGAGCCGCTATGATCTACACCCGGGGGAGTTACACCCAGATCGGGAACCAAAGGGGAGTACAAGTTTCTCACATGGAAGACAGTTGTGCTTTTGGCTTTGGCCTCAGCAAGGCACGTGTCTGAATTGGGGGCTTTATCTTGCAAAAGTCCTTATCTGACCTTTTACGAGGATAGAGCTGAACTCAGGACCTGCCAGAAGTTTCTGCTGAAGGTGCTGATGCTTCATTTTAAATCAGCAGATTGTGGTGCTGGCAAGGTCTGAGACGTCTTCCATATTTTCAACGAACAGCTAGGGTTTGTAAGATGGATACTCTTTTCGTGTTGTATGACGTGAAAAAGAAGGGATTTCCTGCATCAAATCAGTCTATTGCTAGATGGATTCGGCTAACTATCCAGCTGGCATATGCTTCAGTGGCTTTGCCTGTTCCACAGTCGGTTAAGGCCCATTCTACTAGATTGGTGGGGGTCATCCTGGGCGGCTGCTCGGGGTGCCTTGCAATTGTGCCAGGCCCCTATGTGGTCTGGGAAGAATACATTTGTCAAGTTTTACCAATTTGACACACTAGCAAATGAGGATACCCAGTTTGGACGGGAGGTGCTGCAGTCATCTTCCCAAGTTCTGGAAGCTTTGGGACGTCCCCATTATACTAAGCTACCCCAGTATCCCTTATGGATGCCAGAGAAAATGGGATTTTAATTACTTTTCTTCTTCCTACTTCACACAATGGCTCTCTCCCACTTATAGTAGACAGGTAGTTTTTCCCTAGGACACTGCCCCTCCTCTTCTCACTCCCCTATATCATCCAGCTCCTCCCCATTGCTACTAGTCTTTTTTTCTGTCTCCTTAGGTATTGCAGGTGTTATTTTATTTTCCTTACCTCCAGTAGGCTTGTATGCTGCTGGTCCTGGGCAGTGCGGGGTTGGCGATGCTTCACCTGGGCGGCAGCATGGACAGTTTTAAACTATGGAGGAAGCTTCTCAAAAAGCCACTGTATCGCTGCCCAGGAAAGTCCTCAGCTGAGGACTGTTTTTTATTTATTATCTATTTTTGTTTGCAAAGGATAGATTAGTTAGTGTGCCTTCTGCTGCTAAGAACAAGGTTTCCAAGAAAAAGCAGTCTGCCAGGATGTGTGCGGTTTGTGATAAATGCTTTTGTGGGTGAAGAGTCTTTGTGTCAAGATTGTGTTAAAGATTCTACAGCTGGTGCTGGCATGTCGTCTCAATCGAATGTGCTTATGTCATGAATAAAGAGGAACTTTGTTACTAAAGAAGAGTTTCAGAGTAATAAAAGGTCCAGATCGCAGACAAGTCTGGAATATGACTTGGAGTTTGGGGTTAAAGATACTGGGTCTGATGACGGAGGTTTCTTTGCTTCCAGTGCAGAATCTGGTGAACTGGTTGAAGAGGACCGTATCTTTAATTTGGAGCTAGTTGAGGTTGTCCTTAAGGATCTATATAAGACTTTGAATTGTAAACAGCTAGTGAAAACTGACTATGATGCCTTATTTGAGGATCATAACGTGGTTAAGGATATCATGACTAAAGAGTGGGCCAATGCAGATAAGAGTATTGGTTGAAGCATGTTGATCGCATATATTTTATTGACGATGAGGAATTCATAAAGTGGTGTAGCATCCCAAAAATTGATGTGACTGTATCAGAGAGGTCACTACAAGAACAACCATTCCCTTACACCAGTGGTTCTCAAACTGTGTGCCGCGGCTCCCTGGGGTGCCTCGGGACACATGCAGGGGTGCCCTGGGTTGGTAGTCCAGGACCAACTCAAATTATTAATGGTTAATTATTTATGAGCAAAAGCAATGCTGGTGGCTGCCCTTAATAAAATGTGTACAAACAGAAGCAAATCCTGTCCTTTACCACATACCTGACCCAAAGAATCACATATAAACCCAAATCAAATTATTTCCTGAGGCAAAACTTTAGACAAGCTAGATCATATAGGCCTGGTAGGCCATTTCGGGAGAGGTATGCGTCAGGGCATTTTTTCATCAATCAATTAAAAGAGGCATCCAAAAACAGTGACGGATCATATCTTGTGGAAAAGGTTCCAGTAGCAGGGAGACTGCTAAAGTTTGCTCAAAATTGGAAGCAGGACAGATGGATGTTAGAGGTGGTCTCCAATGGGTATCGGCTAGAATTTCTTTCAAAACCCAGCCAGGAAAGATTTTGAAATTCAAAGCTCCCCAGCCCAGGGTCAGAGAGGGAAGCTTTAAAGTCAAGCATAAAGGATCTAGTAGACTCAGGAGCAGTCAAAGTGGTCCCAGAAGAGGTTTAGTCTTCTATTCTCGCCTATTTGTCATAAGGAAGAGTTCTGGAGGATTCAGAACTATCCTAGACTTAAGAAATGTAAACGACAGAATGTGGAAGAAGTAGTTTCATATGGAGTCGGCCAAGTCTATTCTGATGGGTCTATATTTCCATGTCCCTATTGGGGTGCAAGACAGGAAATATTTAAGGTTCTGCGTGGGAAGAAGCCATTTTCAGTTTACCTGCCTTCCATTTGGCCTCACGTCCTCGCCAATAGTTTTTACGAAGGTCCTTGTGGTTGTAATTGAATACCTCAGGAAGCGGAAAATTTCAATATGGGCCTATCTGGACGATTTGCAGATTTCCGCATGTTCAGAGAAAGAAGCCATCTTGGTGGCAGAAGTCGTTATTCAATTCCTTCAGGACCATGGCTGGCTGGGCAATTGGGAAAAAAGCCATTTGGTCCCCAAAATTCAGCAGCTGGTTCGCATAGTACAAGAGGATGGAAAAGTGCCGCCGCTAAGATTAGCACTGAGTCTGCTAGGAATGATTGCGTCTACAGTAGATGTCGTTCCTTGGGCCAGATGGAACATGAGGGCGTTGTAGTGGTATATCCTCAAGTATACCAAGAATCATGTGCCGTTCGACTGCCAGATCAGTTTACCACAGTCAATAAGAATGTCCCTGCATTGGTTGGGGAGCGATCGCCTGGCGTGCAGTACACTTTCCTTGTCAAGTCCACAATATGTGGTGTTAACAACAGGCGCAAGCGCTTCAGGTTGGGGGGGGCGCATTGTCTGGGCAAGACCAGTCGGGAAGTCTGGTCTCTTCAGGAAGTGGAGCTGTCTTCAAATCAGAGAACTAAAAGCAGTTTGTCTGGCAATAGAGGTCTTCAGTGAAGACGTCGTGGGAACTCACATTCGGGTGTTTTCAGACAACGCAACTACAGTCTCTTATATCAACAGACAAGGAGGGACCAGAAGCCGGCCTCTGTTGGAGGAGGTTCGAGGCATAATGCTTTGGGCCGAGGAACATCTGTTGTCGAAGTGCCAGGGGAGGACAATCAGTTGGCACACTTGCTGAGCCGAAATTGCACCTGGAGAATGGGAACTGAAAGACTAATTTTTCCAACTAGTAGTCCACTAGTTTGGCCAGCCACAGATAGACCTCATGGCAACGGCAAGCAACAAGAAGACTCCTCGGTTCTAGAGTTGATGGTTTGCTCTGGCATACGTTTTTCCACCATTTCCTCTCACACCACAGGGTGCTGTGGAAGATCAGAACAGGTACAGGTGATAGTCATACTTCCGTATTGGCCCAGGAGGGCTTGGTCTCCTATGGTGGAGAGCATGTGTCAAGACCACAAAGATTACGATTAGCGGCTTGGAAGTTGAGAGGCAGCAACTGAAGGATAAAGGTCTTTCTCCGGTAGTGATTGACATTCTTCTACAGGCAAGAAAGAAGGTATTTTCAGACATTTATCATAGGATCTGGAGAATCTTCGCAGAGTGGTCTAAGGACAAGTTTGAGTTCCCAAAGGCTGATGTCTCGCATGTACTACAGTTTCTTTGTGAAGGGTTAAACAAAGGTCTGGTGGTGGCAACACTAAAGGCACATATTTCTGCATTGAGTGATTTATTAGGTGAGAGACTGGCAGAACACAGGCCCTTATTCAGATCTGATCGCAGTACAAATTTGTTCTTAAAATGGGAAAAACCATGTGCACTGCAGGTGGGGTAGATGTAACATGTGCAGAGAGAGTTACATTTGGTGGGGTGTATTGAAACTGAAATCTAATTTGCAAAGTAAAAATAATGCAGCCAGTATTTACCCTGCAGAGAAACTCACACAAATCTAACTCTCTCTATACATGTTATATCTGCCCTACCTGCAGTGCACATGGTCTTGCCCATTTTAAGAACAAATTTGTACTGCGATCAGATCTGAATAAGGGCCACAGTTTGATTAGGAGATTCTGTCAAGCAGGGGGGAGGAGCCAGCACACCCAGTTGAAGTTTTTATGTGCATTGGGTCCTTCGGACCCCATCTATACCCCATTATAATAAGCTACCCCTGTATCCCTTGTGGAATAAGAGAAAAGGATTTACCGGTAGGTAATTAAAATCGCATTTTTAAACACTTTTACACAGTGTACGTAAATTTCTTATGTGATATACAGTAGAAAAGCTTGCATCACTGTGTGCTTTATAACGGAAATGTAAAATAACCTTACCTACATTTCATCTGATGTAGGATCTCAGGCCTTCAGCTCTAGAAGAATCAGCGGACCAGCCTGCAGTTGAAGGAACAGTGCTTATTGTCCCATCATGCCATGGTTACATACAGACTGATGATATTGATGGAGAGTCTGCGCTTCCTCTTACAACATTTGCAGGTAGCAGGAGTGAATGTTTGGTAGGCTTTCAGTGATTCATAGCTGATAGAACTTATGATTTACCCGTCCATAAGTTTAGATATTATAACCAGCTATCCAGGACTGCTTCCATTATTTTAAGTTGTTAGATTTCAAGGTTCGATTTTGTGGTTTCCATTTTTTTCTTCAGTGAGGTGGTGTTATCCTTTTTGAACCCTGTGTTCTTGATGGTGAATACGTTCATACAGCGTAAGGGGCTTATTTACTAAGTGAAGCCTTCTAAAAGCTGCTGCTGCTACGTAGAATATTTAAACCTGGAAAATATATATATATATATATATATATATATATGCACAGGAGCGCACCATAGTGCAATATGTAATGTAATTTTATTCACATAAAAGAGCTTTTAAGAACATTTAAAAGCAAAGGGTAATGTACCCTTACTGACAGTTATCACAACCGCAGTGTTTAGCAGCGTGGATCTGTGAATCTTACAGGGTGGCGGAGAGGTTACACTCACACAGCAGGTCGACGCTAGGCCACGCCCCAACACGTTTCATCATCAACTGACCCTCTGACAAAGTCCGTTAATGACGAAATGCATTGGGGTTTTGGCCTAGCGTCGACCTGCTGTGTAAGTGTAACTTCTCCGCCACCCTGTGAGATTCATGTTGCTAAACATTGCGGTCTATTGCACATACATAAACATGCTGATGTGATTTGAGTACTGTGCAGTTTGCATAAACTGTCTTGCTAGAAAACTCTCTGCAGGCTCATAAAGTGATCTACACAGATCTTGGCACATTCAACTCCTTACATCTGGAGAGGGGGAATGGTTAGGGAAGAGGCAGGAATCACGCAGGCCCTGTACAGTAAGGTCATGCAACACAACTGCAGACCTGCCGCTGGATGCTACAGTGCAAGTGCAAATGCAAACACTCTGAAGATGATGAATGACAGCATCTTGAGTTATTGTGAAAGAATCCCTGGTATGCTACAGCAAAATACAGGTGTGTTGTGCGTGCAGAATAAGGATCAGAGAGCTTGAACATGCACAATATGGTCAAGTAAAATGTTGACAAGAAAAATCAATATGTGTACATGGACACCGTATAAGTGTGGTCATGGTATATTAGATCTACAATGTCTAGGTGTACAGTCATATGACGACCGCATATATATATATATATATATATATATATATATATATATATATATATATATATATATATATATATATATATACATACACACTCCTGTGTGCCCCTGTGCCCATTATTTTACAAGTCCGTGGAGTGCCTCTGCTTTCTGTCTATATATCCACAAAGTATAGGGGGTTAGAAGGCGAAGATTACTTGTTTTTGTCGATCCTCGCCGAAAACAAACAATCTTTGCCAAATAAACCCCCTCGCCGTAATAAATTAGGCTCGGTGTTCGATAAGGGGATTTTTGTAAGAACTTACCATTCGAACCCCTTTCTTTGAGTCCATCCTGGTGACACAGCTAACCTTGGGATGTAGGAGGTTCCACAGGAGCAAAGGCACCTATGCTGACTTCTTTGGCTCCTCCCTCCTGCATCCCAGGAAACTTCAGTTCAACTTCTAAAGCACACTAGGATACATAACTCAGTACAATGCGTGAACATCTTATATGCACAATCAATATGACCATAACATGACAATACATGAACGGTATACTTACTGAGCGTATGGGAGGGATCGCTGTGTCGCCAGGATGGACTCAGAGAAAGGGGTTCGAACGGTAAATTCTTACAAAAATCCCCTTTTCTCTTTCGTCCATCCTGGTGACGCAGCTAACCTTGGGATGTTCATGAGCTGGTCCTTTGGGAGGGTACGCTCAGGCTTACAGTTTTCATCATTGCTTGCCAAAATGAGGCATCCTTCCGATGCGAACTCATGAAATCTGTAAAATTTGGTAACGGTATGAACAGAGGACCAAGTGGCAGCCCTGCACAACTGCTCCACTGTAGCCCCATGACGCACATCCCAAGAGGAAGCAACTGACCTGGTGGTATGAGCATTAATCTGTGAAGGAACAGGTCTACCTATCTTGGTGTAAGCAAGACCTTAACCATCTGGCAATGGTCTGCTTAGAAGCAGGCCACCCTATCTTATGCACATCATACAGCACCAAAAACAAATCAGTTTTGCGGATGTTCTTTACACTTTCCACGTATATCCGCAAGGCGCGGACAACGTCCAATTTTCTTAATTTGTCACTATTTCTAGCCCCTTCAGGCGGGGAAAACACCGGGAGCACAATCTCCTGGTTCAAATGAAAAGAGGATACTACCTTGGGTAGAATCTTAGGTACTGTTCGAAGCACAGCCCTATCTTCATGAAAAATCAAAAACGGAGCCTTGCAGGACAAAGCTCCCAACTTCGAAACACGCCTAGCTGAAGGCAATGGCTAACAAAAAGGCAAGTTTCCACGAAACAAATTTAAGGTCACCCGACCTTAACGGTTCAAAAGGTTTTGTAAAACTGACAACACCAAGGACAAATCCCAAGGCGTCACAGGCTGCCTATACGGGGGTGTCAGCCTTGTTACGCCCTGTAAAAAAAATCTAAACCTCAGGTAACAGGGCTACTCTTTTCTGAAAGAAAATAGATAACGCAGAGAGCTGCACCTCTCTGGCTGGGCCAGGACTACTGGCCCAGCCCGGCCGAAAATCCATCCTGAAGAAACTCCAACAGTCTAGACACCTTGAACCTAGAAGTGTGTACCCTTTGACGTTCACACCACCTGATATAAATCTTCCAGACCCAATGGTAATTTGCCGCTGACACAGGCTTGCGAGCCCTTAACATAGTCTGGATAACTGCATCCGAAAACCCCTTCTTCTTTATGGGAGGTTTCATAAGCCAGGCCATCAAATTGAGACTAGCAAGGTCCAGGTGTAGAAATGGTCCTTGTCTTAGCAAATCCGGCCGAAGAGGTAGACGCCAAGAGTCCATCGACAACTTCAGTACGTCAGAATACCAGGACCTCCTGGGCCAGTCCAGTGCAATCAGAATAGCTTGTACCTTTTGAGACCTCACTCTCTTCAGTACCCGCGTAATCATTGGGAACGGGGGGGGGGGGGAACACATAGACCAGGTTGAAATGCCATGGAACCATCATGGCATCCACTGCCCAAGCGGTCGGGTCCCTGGTTAGAGAGCAAAACCTGGGAACCTGACAGTTGTTCCTGGATGCCATCAAATCCACCTCTGGGAGTCCCCAGTGATCCACAATCTCCTGAAAGACTTCCTGATGAAGTGCCCATTCTCCCTTCAGCAGATCTGCCCTGTTGAGGAAATCCGCTTCTACATTCCGGATCCCCAGAATGAATACAGCCGATAGGGCTGGAATATTGACCTCTGCCCACCTGAAAATCTGCAAGACTTTCTGCATTGCCATTTTGCTGCGAGTCCTGCCTTGATGATTCAAGTAAGCCACAGCCGTGGAATTGTCCGACTGTACACATACAGGAGATCTTCTCAGGAGCTCCAATATGTTGATCGGCAGCCTGGATTCTTCTCTGGACCACAGACCCTGCAACCTTAGATAAAGGGCTACTGCCTCCCAGCCCCTGATGGTGTGTACACACAGTCAGATGTGCCTTAAGATCCTATCCACAATCCGATCAGATAGGATCTTAAGGCACATCAGATTTGCATCCAATCTTGACTATATAGTGCAGATCTGCACTATATAGACAAGGCAGCTAAGACTTTCTGACTTCCGATACGTGAACGCGGATCGTGATCGTAAGGGTTAAAACCCTTGCGATCTGCATCCGATTCTGATCCTGGCTATATCGTCAACATCGGAAAGGAAATCGGACCGTGTGTACACACTATGAGACTGGAATCAGTTGTGATAACCAGCCAATTCCACGAGTGGATGGAACGCCCCAGCTGCAGTATCTCCAGATCCATCCACCAGATCAGGAACTCCCTTGTCTCGTGAGACAGCAACAATTGTTCCTGTTTCATGGCCTTTGCATTACCTGACCAACATGAGCGAATGTTCCACTGAAAAACACTCGAGTGAAACCTTGCAAACTGTAGCGTCTCGAAGGTTGCCACCATCTTGCCGAGCAGTTTCACTCCCTGCCAAACTGTTGGGCTTGGGGACTGCAAGATCTGTAGCACCAGCTGACTGATGTCCACTGCTTTGGATTCTGGAAGAAATACCCGATGTAGGTGAGTGTCCAAAATCACCCCCAGAAGCTGAAGTCTCTGTGTGGGTATTAAATGAGACTTGGAAAGGTTTAACATGAAACGGGATCTGGGGCCCTTCCTTTACTGGCTGGGAATTTTCCTCCTCCACTCTTCCTTCTTCCCACCTGTCCTCTGTTAGATGTAGTGGGAAGAAAGGTACTTTTTCCTCCCGTGGCCTGCTTTATATTAGTTTCAAGCTCTGACCCAAAAAGCAGCTCTCCTTTAAAAGCCAAAGCTTCAAGAGACTTTTTAGATTCACTGTCCGCTTCCCAGCCTCACAAATATATTCTGCTGCACACCTAAGCTTTTCTGCCAGTGTGAAAGCCTTTGAATCAGGCTGGAGCTGACTTCCTAAGGCCTCAGCCCACTTAATCATCGCCTTGGATACCCAAGCAGAAGTAATAATGAGACGAAGAGTGAAGCCCACACCCTCAAATACCGCCTTTAGGCATCCTTCCACTTTTTTGTGCTCTGGACCTTTAAAGGCTGCATTACTCTGCACTTGTAATGCTGTGGCCTTGGATAGCCTAGCCACAGGTGCATCTACTAAGGGAATTTTTTCCCATCATTTAACATGTCCCTCAGGCATAGAGTACATAATAGCATATCGCTTTGACATAGGTAATTTCTTGTCAGGAGTTTTCCATGCTGCCCCAAGCAAGGATACCATGCCCTCATCCAAGGGAAAAGTCACAGAATCTCTGCAAACTTTCTTAAACACACAATGGGGAGGAACCTTTATTCTTGGTAAATTGTTCAATAAAAACATTCATCTTATGAACACCCTGTGTATCTTGCATGAACTGCAACAATGCTGGGTCCCCTTGCGATGGGGTAATAGAGCCCACCAAAGTCTGGGAGGATGATAAATGGCCAGGAGACTTCACTAAGTCCTCTCTTTGCCTGTTTAAAGCCTTCACCAAGGCATTCATGTACCTCCCCAACATAGCTGCCCATGCAGGTTCAGATTGCTCAGACCCCTGGGCCTGCGCACCGCTGGGCACAGACTCACATGAGGGGCACAAATCCCCCTGATCACTTAACCCCACAGGACTTGCAGTTAACTAGCATGGCCGGCACTCCCTCCCCTAAGGCAGCAGCATTACACCCTTAAGTCATGACAAAAGACACAGTGCACAATGTCAGGCACAGAGCTATGTAACAGTGTACTTATTGGTCTACTTTGCTGCCAGTGATCCTCTGCGATCAGTGGGGGAAGCGCTGCCCAGGAGAAACTTTATCCTCTGTGCTGTGTATGAAAAACCCTGCTTCAGTTCCGCAGCCTGGAGAGAAAAGGGCGTCAACACACAGAGCAGGGAGAAACCAGCGGCGAAGTACAGCCTCTTGGGGCCTTTCCCCCTTTAGCAGCTCCCACTGGTGTTTTTCCTCACTTCCAGTGCCTCCCCTTCTTTATATGACCACTTGGAAGCGTCCAGCAGCGCTAGACTCCTGTAATAGACCTCACATCCCCAAGGGATTTCAGTCTATAAGCTCTCCAAGATGGCGGCCGCTATCGTGGGGGGGTCCATCCCCCACAATTCCCCTCTACTCAGGGAGCCGGTTCAGGACACCCCCAGAGCCAAAACCTCTTTTGCATAGAGGTTAAGCGCTGTGCAGAGGGAGCAGACAGCTTCCCTCTGCACACAGAGAGCGGAAAGGACACGTCTCTGTCAGCCTCTGCTGCGCTCTTAGTGTGTGGCAGGGGTGGCCAAACCGGTCTTCAAGATTTACTAACGGTCCACATCACCTAGCTGCTGCACAGCTGCAGTCAATACTAACTGTCACATTTTCAAACATGCTGCATTCATTCCTACTATAGATCCACAGGTTGCCTGGAAAACATGCACCTTTGGTAGATCTAGAGGACAGGTTTGGCCACCCCTGGTGTGTGGGAAAGTAACTCACTGGAAAAACCTGCACTAACTAGTTAATAAAATAAACACCTAGCTACTCTAATCCAGTAAAAAATAAACAAAGGAAATACGGCTGCAGCCTGTCAGCACAGCACCCACTCCTGTGGGCACCTAAAACTAACTGGAGTATCCTGGGATGCAGAAGGGAGGAGCCTGCTTCCAAAGAAGTCAGCATAGGTGCCTTTGCTCCTGCGGACCCTCCTACATCCCAAGGTTAGCTGTGTCACCAGGATGGACGAAACAGAAATAAATGTGTCCTCATACATCTAGACTCCATATACCACTAGTCATCTCGCCAGACTTTCCACAGCTGTTTATGGACACATCCCCTTTTCATTGTTCGGTAGGCGGGACATTGAATACCGCCTGCTGAATAACAGGTGGATCAGCACAAGGTCCCGGCTGTTGTGAAACTACAAGTCCTATCATGCCTTGCCACAGTTTTGCTATTAGGGTATGCTAAAACTATGGCAAGGCATGCTGGGATGGTGGAGTTTCACAACAGCTGGAGGGCCACAGGTTGGACATGCCTGATCTAATGTTCTCCAAAAAAAAAAAAAAAAAAAAAGGATTTAAGAAAAATAATCCTGTTTTACAGCTTAATTACAATACAGACCTTGATTAACTTATTTACTTTTCTAGATCCCATTTTACAGCACCACAGGGATAGATCCCACCATATTGACTCATCGATAGAAGGACCAGACTCTGATGACTTAAAAGATGCTGAGGATTTATGAAATGTTAACTAAACATACATGCATTCCTAGCCTTCTGTGTAACCATGCTGCACACATTCCACCCTATATTCTAATTGTTATAACAAACTGTTTGTCAGCAAATCAGTTTTTTTTTTTTTTTTTTTTAAATAATGCAAAATCTGCACAACTAGCTAATGATACAGACTTGTGGTTCCAGCTTCATTTGGCAGCACTGCTTCAGACTCAAATATCCTCACAACTGTACTTACAATGACAAGACTTGGAAGGATTATTTTTTAAAATATAAATTTTTACAAAAAAGGTATTCAGACTATTATAAAAACTAATATATATATCCACCTAGTTAAATATGCAGTGGGGGCATCAAATTTCATAAAAAAAGAAAAAGTCGAATATTATACACACAGTGGGTTGTCAAAGCGGACAATACAACTAGATGTTGAGCACCTGAATCAGCATTCATTCCTTTTGCCATTTTAAATCCTTTGGGCAAGGTCAGCTTTGAAAACCAGTATTTAGCATCCCCGAAGAGCAATACACTACAATGATTGAATACAAAATATTTTTTTGTCTATCACATGATAAACCATTATAAGAGTGCAGACCTTAATATGAAGCTACACAAAAAAAAAAAAAAGCCAATATTATGTTAACGGTGCTATGTATATATTTATGGCATTGGGCGTTATGTAGGCCTACACTTTATAGCTTTTTGAGAAGAGGTGTTCCAGGTTGTCGTTGCAGATTGTTTTAACCATCCCCAACATAATGAATGTTTGTGCAGTCAGCTATATAGGGAAGTAACACACACACAAAGTTTAACCTTAAAAAAAAAAAAAAAAAAAAAAAAAAAAGCCAGGCAGGCATGTAAATTTATTTATTTAAACTCACAAAATCAAAATGTTACAGCCTAGTAATACAATTTTGGTCATGTGAAATATAGTACTTACTGGCATCTGTTGCATAGTAAAAAAGAAAACTGTATTATATTTAAAGAAAATAAAGAATATTTAACAAAGTGTGTACTCTTTGTGCGTTCTGAGTGTCAGTTTTGAAAAAGAAAAAAAAATCCACAAATCATACAGTGACAGAAAAGTGCCAGTGATCTTTAAGTGCAACAATGGTTTAAAAGAAAAACAGTCTCTTATGGCAGTAGCTCTCCCCTTCCTAAAATAAACAACAAAATAAAACTTCTGTGTTTGTTCCACAATGCGTTGCTGTCTTCCTGTTGCATTACAGTACAATATGCTTCTCAGTGCAGCTTATGGTTTTCTCCATGCATCATTTCCCCACATCATGAAAGTATAAGTTGGCACATATACATAACATGACAACAGAAAATAAAATGTAATAGATCAGATTCCTGAACTTGGGTTCCAGGTCCCCTTGCCGGTACCAAAAAATCTGTAAGAAAGGGAAATTGTAAGTAAAAACAAGCTACATTCTGAATGTGCCAGACTCCACCATTACAGTCCATGAGTTAAAGATATCCATGCTTGATGACTGGCAATTTAAGTAGTAACCCAGTCAAATCTGATTCAACAATCTGTACTGAAACATTGAAATTCTTAAAAGCTGAACTATAATGGTGGAGTTTGGGAAACTATATCTTAATTAAAATCAAAATACTGCAAATTTGGCAATGAGTCCATGGACAAAAAAAACCCGCTGGCAATATGGTCGCTGAACAACCATATTGCCAGCGATTGGAGTGTGCACCGGCAATAAATCGCCATGTGCGCGCTCCCATTTTCAGCCCCCCAATGGGTCACTGGTCGAAGGAGCATGCTCCTCCAACCACCGACTTCCCCTGCCTCTTCTCCTGGCAGTGTGACATTTTCATCATCGAAAAACGGGACACTGAGCAATATATTGCCAGCGATCATATTGCTCCGTATGTACACAGCTTTAGATTATTCTGGGAATAGGTTTGTGACTGTCCGTTTTAGGAGCCACCTCTGCGGATTGCTCTCTTGGAGAGGCCCAGGACACGGCATTATGCTAATGGTCCCATCTGTTGATACGCATTGTAAAGAGTTCTGTTTGCCTTGCAATTAACTATAGGGGCTTGCCTGTGAGGCTTGCGATTGGTTCACTGATCTTGGTAAATAGCAGGGAGAGCTTAGCCTTCAGAAAATACCTGCCTTACTGCTGCTATTTCAGTGGTATTTT
The DNA here is from genome assembly GCF_055691185.1 of Crinia signifera. Classification (NCBI taxonomy): domain Eukaryota; kingdom Metazoa; phylum Chordata; class Amphibia; order Anura; family Myobatrachidae; genus Crinia; species Crinia signifera. The sequence continues at coordinate 181,269,314 of NC_139220.1, forward strand.
TTGCCAGCTCCAATCCAAGTTGTCTGTATTGGTGTCGATACTCTGCCAAATCCTTGCTGCCTTCTGGTTAGCGCCTATTCAGCATGGTACTTTCCAGCCAGCACCCAGCCCTTGCCCAGAGCCATGTTTGCTTGTTTAACTTTTACTGCATGTACCTTAGCCTATTCCCTGTGCAAGCGTAGTCCCATACTGTCTCCTTGTCTCCGCATTCCATCCCAATGGCATCTCACCCAAGGAAAGGCGGCTGTTCTAGGTGATGACAATCATAACCTGCCTGGAGCAGTGTGGGAACCTTATGTGCATGACACTTACTAGCTCTTATTCCAGGACAATTTGTAGATTTATTTTGAAACATAAACTACACATTTAACTTGGTGATATGTTGGACTCTAATATGTATAAACCCTCCTTATGCAAACTTAATCCCAGAAAGAAACACATAGCTACATGTGCATTTCATGATTTTATTTTGCACATTGTAATACAGACACAAGTTCTATACAAACATTACAAAAAAATATTCTGGAACTTTGTGCATGTTCTAGTAGGCTTTGCACATATTACTGTAAAGCCTTAAATATGCATTAACTCCCTTTAGACAATGTAATACGGGTAGTCCAAAAAAATAATTTGAGTTAACCTGTAGATGCACTCTCTTGGTGCAATGTTTGTATCAATGTTGTCTAAAGCATTTACACATGGCAAAACGCTGTTATTCAGCGACGGGCTGGGGTGTGAAGGGTCCCCGGGGGAATGCAGTGGTAGGGGCCCATGTTTGGTGGCATGGCCAGTCATGAATATGGCTAACACAGCATGAAAATGTACTACAATATCTGCAAAAAAACACACTAGTCCTGTACAGTATAAAATACATTTACTACACAGTCTGGAACCTGATCCCTGGCACAGGAGGTGGGTCCATCGGTGAGTAGATAAAACTATAGCTGCTGTTTTCCAACAACCATGCGTGCGTACAATCCCTTAAGGTACATACAACATGGTGCAATTTTGGCTATGGATGATTTTGGCTATGCATGTTCCCTCCCCAGAGCCCGGAACCATACAATATTGACTTTATTTGCTTGAGACAATGGGGGTTATTCTGATTCACTCGGGAAGGTACAATCAAAATAACCCCCTTTGTCTATGGCAGATTTTTGACTACACTAGATTGTATACAATATAGTCAAACATGGCTTGCCTGCACAGTAATTTTTTCTTGCAACGCTGATCCTATGGGAGGTGTGCATCAGCTGTATGCACACTATGCTATTTGTACAGACTCTTCTTCCAATTTTGACTCCAGTGTCAAAATTGGAAGCTCAAAATCGCACAGTGTGTATGCACCTTCACTCTGCACATAGCGTCGGGTGTCATTTCTTAACTCCACAACAGGCACGGATGTTATGAACTGAATGCTGCAGGCAAAGTGTTCCTGGAACTAAAATCTGCAGAGCACACTGTGCAAAATCAAAATGTATATTGCCTTTATAACCAATATGTGATTTAAATATTTTGTACTTACCAGTATGAGACCGGTTATTGAGCACAAGAAAATGCAGACAGCAAAAAAGACATTCACTGGTTTCGGAGGTGGTTGAGGGAAGACGAAAGCACTGATAAATGTTACCTGTGTGTTCGTAAAGAATATATAAAGTTTAGAAAACTTGAATTTCATAAAAATACTTTCAGCTAAGACAGTACATGCATTCCTAGGTATATCCTTTTGTTACACAAAAATAGTAGCACTAGACAATATTAAAATTTAACACCGTTAATACATATAGTGCACATACAAATTAAAAATTAAATAGTTGCACCAGCACCTCAAATATATAACTGCCTACAGTAGGGTCCATTCCTAGTATGCCGCCTGATTTCTGGAAAAGAAAGTCTCCTTATGATAAGGGAGTGGAGGTATATTTACTGCAAAAGTTAGTCCAAAAGTGGATTGTTCCTTTTAGGATTGCATATCAGCAGAGTCCAACAACTGGTGTTGAGGAGATTGACTCCAAAGTATATCCTTTTGTGCAAGCATCAAAGAATTGGCCACCATTATCATGGAATTCATAATCAGTTCATGAGACTTGATGGAGTGAAGCAAACCTGTCTGCCGCCTGGCACCCCACGGATTTGTTTTGGTTTTTTTGCCATTGCTACAAGTCAAATTAAGCCACTTTTCTATACTACACTATCCTAGATCATACATCGGTAGCATATGCCAGATAGCAGGATCTAGTACTCACACAATGCCAGCTATGCATAAACAAATGCCAGTAATGTCATTGACTGTATTGCACTTGATTGTTACAAGATTAGCCTTAAACGCCCTTGAGTGCCTCTTGGAATTTACAAGTGGTCAACAGAAACCAAGAAGAAGAGTTGTAGTAAGGTTTAAGAGGAGTTCATCATTTGTATTTAATAATTTTAGTACTTTTACTATGCCGTTTTAAAAATGGGTAGAGATTTCACAGTGCTACTGTGTATACAGTATGACTTTCATCCATATATTTTGTTCAAAGTCTTTAAGCAGTTCCATTTGTTGTGAACTATTATTTCAATAGTAAGGACAATTCATATGATACAGTATGGTAGTGGTTCTCTATAAACTGGACTGAAAGCATCAGTGCCACACAAAGGGGTCCTTTTTCCTCTCCGGTTAAGGTCACTACTATCATAGCGATGCACATCATCATAGAAATAGAATTAAACAGCATGAAACAGAAGTATCAATATATCTGCTGAATATGGTTTACAAATAAAATATTGTTTTAACCATTAACATTTGTAAAGACTCCTATATACTTACCAGGACCAGCAGGGTTGTCAACCCACCAACAATGAGGTTAATGATTCTGTCCTAAAAGCAGATATGGAGAACATAGCTGGAGTGAGCATGGTACATGGTCTTTTTAACAAAGCAATGCAATACATAGTGTGTGAAAGTGAAGTTATTTTAATATAATATTTTCAGGCAAACTACAGGTTCTACCATGCCCATAATGTCCAGGCTTAACGGGACTTGTAAGCTGCCCGCAAAATAACAAATATTATTAAAACTTGAATTATTTATTTGTTAAGTACCCACTGCTGGGAATAGCACTGAAATCCAAGGGCAGGTTGTTCACTGTGAAAGGGGAAACTAATTTTCTAAGAAATAGCAACCCTGAGATGACCAGTTTGGGGCTGGTTATGGGATGCATAATGATACCCCTAGCTGGTTCCCCCTAATATTTTGCTATTGGAATAAAAATATGGGGAAACCGCAGTTTGTTTTTTGCCCAATTTCCAATGCCATTCTAGGTTGTGAGGTTCTGGGCTGGTTCTAGATGTTGTTTTTAAAAGTGTAATAGCCTATTAAGCTGCTCCAATCCTGGGCATCTGTGCCACAGGTTGGCTTTCAGCGACTTATTTTATTATGATCCGGTCACCCTTGGTTGTTGCCATTTTGAGCGTAAATTATGACTACATGCCACCTTAGTACTTGTGTTAAAGGTTTGGGTTTTATCATTCTGCTGAATGAGGGCTCCTAGAATACATGCTGCCTATTTTAAATATCAGGCTTGAAGCATAATCTTGTAACATATGAGACTCTTGAAATAGTTCACTGACTTTATAGAATGCCGTTAGTACTATTTACCTATATGAAAATTATTCAAATTAGATCATTTCACACCTATACATTTAAATAAATATGTGTTAACTGTAGGCTATTTTCTAAATGCTAGTAGTCAATATTGCAAATAGTTTACATTAGACTTAAAGATTATTTTTATTTCATTTTAAGCTGCAGTAACAGAGTTCATATCACATCCCCTGCTAAGAACCAGCGCTTTGACTTTATGGTTTGAAGACATTTTAACCATTTAAATACCCATAATACAAAAATGGGTCATTTCAAAATAGATTTGATAAACTTTAGTCAAACATTCTAAAGAGGAATATGCCAATTTGTTTACATATCATACCCCAGTTACACAATTATTAAGTGTTCCATGTACAAGACATTTGGTCTACACGTATAATGTATGAATAGTCTTTTTTCTCCCATTCGCTTTACTGTTCACTTCAAATCATTTCCATGTCTGTATCACTCTCCCTGTCGGTGATAAGGCTCAAAGAGCCCTTTGTCAATATTGTGGTAGCTTTGTTCTTTGGGCAATATGCGCAAAGAAAAACTTTACCACATGATTTTTTTTGTGATCTTCACTTTCATATCCTCCTGACTGACCCCTTGTCAACACTGCTGTGTGACCACATCATACTGCCCTACACTTTTCAATCCGGAGGACCATTATGCAACAGATAACACGTGCTCTTGTGTATTACTGCATATTTATCTATAGATTGTAAGCTTGCTATAGTAATCTACAATACTTCTCGTAAGTACTTACCCTTGCAGAGTTCTCCCCAAACAAAGGTCTGTTGTCCGGGCCACCAGTTCCATAGGTCCTGGTGGTATAGTCCTCCATTATAAAAGGAGTATGTTCTTCAATCATTAACCCTAGTGTTTGTGTATTAAAGCATACACCTGATGGCAGGGAAGCAGATGCCTTCAGAACATGGTACTGAAAGAGGCTCGTTCATACAGTACACCCACTTGCGGAGGAAACACCAATGTTTCACTACTTGTTTAGCAATAATCCTTGGAATGTTTACTTCATGGTAATGTGCCGTCTGGAGAAACACAAAGAACATTCAATGTCACACTGTAGTAGGCTGAAGAGGAGCCTAGGAATGCTTCCATCGGAAGGTGTGTTCAGATGCGGAAATAGTGTACCTCCCTCTCGTTTTTTTCTATAATTTACCAAAAAGTTCTAGACTAACTACAGAGCAAGATCAACTGTACAATGATCCTGAGGTTTGAGATACATCGAGATCTACAGGGATCCACATATACACCATGGGTCAATTGATATAAAGTTCTGTCCATTTACAACCACCACATTCATAACGCAAACTGCTTTCTGTTTATACTACAAATTCCAATTTCCCTCAAAGAAACATTACACTGAAACTGCATGGACATGATCATGTATATGCTTTCGTTCAAGTACTGTTTTGGTGAACATTTAATGATATAGAACAGGCGTGGATAAAATAGAATTATTGTTCTTAATTTATACGGTGCCCCAAGGGGTCTGCAGCACCAAATTACAAAGCACGTAAACAGATAGGCAACACAGAAAACAGTGACTTACAGTTGATAGATATATATATCTATCTATCTCTGCATCAGCAGACAACAACACCGAGATAAGTATCAGCATGGCACAAAAGTTGGTGCCATCGAAGGTGGTTTAAGTAGAAGAAAAGCACATGAGGGAAGAGGGCCCTGCTCATGAGTGCTTATATTCTAAATCCTAATTAAGGGGGTTATTCTAGTCCATTCTTTCTGACAAAATCCTTCTTAGATGGACAAAACCATGTGCACTGCGGGTGGGGCAGATGTAACTTGTGCAGAGAGAATTAGATTTGGGTGGGGTTTTTCTTCAAAGTGAGATCTATATTGAAGTGTAAAATCATGCAGTCAGTATTTTCCCTGCACAGAAACAAAATAACTCACCCAAATCTAATTCTCTCTGCACATGTTACATCTGCCCCCCTGCAGTGCACATGGTTTTGTCCATCTAAGAAGGATTTTGTCAGAAAGAATGAACTAGAATAAACCCCTAAGTCATCTTACTGTATTTCCTGGAGATTAGAAGTTTACCACTTGAACTGAAAGGTAAAAGCTCCCAAAAGTTACTGCCTAATGAGAACTGTTTTCAGCACATGGGGAAAATGAATGCCAGGAACCAAGGCTGCCAATCTTTAATTAGCTTCTTATTGATCCTTCACAGACACCTGGCCAAAGCTCTAAATGTATGCACACATGAGCCGATCCGGTATTGGCAGCTGCTGGAACCCAGCATCGGCTGGCAGGGAGGTACGGTTCAGATGCCGCGGGGCTGCGCATCGGGGCGAATCTTGATCGGGTGCAGCATACCAGTGCTATTTGCACTAACTTATCGATTTTGACTGTATAGTCAAAATGAATAGTGCAAATCACACAGTGGGTACACAGCATAAGTGCATGCTTGCAGTGTTATGGAGAAGAATTTGTTTCATCATTCCTTCAGCCTCAGTATTTACAAATATGGAATCACCCTAAAGACAGGAAAATAGATTGTTAAAAAGAATGATATAACAGGGGGCCAAATCATAATGCCCCCTGGGGACAGGGCAGTTGTAGGAGAGACTCCACTCTGTTAGGCTGAAAATACAAGTATATTATTTTTATACACTGGATAAACTCCTTTATATACTTTTTTAGAACTCCTTTATATACTTTTTAATAAAAAAAAAAAAAAAAAAATGTAAGATTAGATGCATTTAGGTCACTTAAGGGCTGAGTATATAGTTAAGCAATTTTCTGCTCTTCAAGCTCAGTGGAATATCCTGCCAAAAGATTTCTGGAAGTTTCTCCAAGTCAGACCCTTAAATACTGGTGCCAGACTTCCAACCACTATCTCGAGAGCTACCATCATTTATTTGTGGCTTTGTGTTGCTACATGTGACCATGCCCACACAATATCTATACCAGTGGTCTCCAACCTTTTTGGGCCGTGAGCTACTTGCGACAAAATAAGCCGCCTGAAGAGCTACTAAAATAAATTAAAAAAATCTGCATAAACAACCAAAAAATGCCCTTTACACAATATGCCACACACTGTAATTCCCCTGACACATTATGCTACACACTGCAATGCCCCAGACACAAGCCACACACTGCAATGTCCAATATGTCGCATACATACCTCCCAACACTGGAGGCAGAGGAGAAGGGGGATAACCTACTAACGTGGCACTCCTGTGAGGCCACATCCCCCATTTTTCCCCCGCTATGGGGGCATGGTCTCTAAGAGCTGTAGCCACATGGGGTGCAGCCAATGAAAATGGGGGTGTGATACACATATGCTCCCAATAGTGCAGTGCCAGATACACATGCCCCCAATAGTGCCATAATTGCCCCAGTAGCAGCACCACTCGTTGTTGCTGCTGCCAGGGAGAGGAGAGTCTGGTGTCCTTGGAGTCCGCTGTCACCGCTGCTTCCCTGAGGGTAGGAGAGTATGGCACATCTCGCATCTCTCCTTCCCCTGACTGTCACTGTGACTGGGCCACCATCCAATCAAAGCTCGCAGTCCGGCTCCTGATTGGCTGTCAGCCCAGGAGCACTGATTAGCTGACAGCCCAGTCACAGTGACATGAGGGGAAGGAGAGACGCACAATATGCTCTCCTCCCCTCAGGATGGATAAGCATCAGCGGATGGAGGCACAGGGGGTGGCAAAAGATGGAGGGATTTATCGCCACCGCAAGCAACTAGTAGAGACGGGTTGGCGACCACGGATCTATACTGTACAAACTGCTTCAGAATTCTGAAACTCCCTTAACATTTACCCGGGCCTGGGAATGAGATTTAGGACCAACTCTTTCCGATAAAGACTGGGAATCCATTTCTCAAGGCTCACAAGAGCTCCATTTACATTTAAGTTAGGGAAACCCAACATAAAATCATTATACATTGGTACAGACATCCGTCTCTCCTACATACCATGTACTCTGCAGTCTCTGCAAACTGCTGGAGATGCCAAAACGCCACTGTGACTAATACACATATGGTGGGAATGTCCACTTATTAAAGCCTTCTGGGTTGATGTAAAAAAAGGTTTCCCGGGACATACTCTATTCCAGTGGTTCCCAACCCTGGTCCTCAAGTACCCCCAACAGTGCACGTTTTCCAGGTCTCCACACAGAATCGCAGGTGACATAATTAGCTCCACCTGTGGATCTTTTAAAATGTGCTTGAATAATGAGTGCACCTGCCGGGTGACCTAGAAAACGTGCACTGTTGGGGGTACTTGAGGACCAGGGTTGGGAACCACAGCTCTATCCCATTCCTATGGATCCTGCCTTTTGGTTACTGAATTACGCTTCCACACTACTCACCACATACAAGTATTCCTGCCTTCAGCACCTATGTAATGCAGCATGAGTGACCATACCAGATTATACCATCTAGATGACTAATTGAAATACACACATAAGGTTAATTTGGCTGTTTTTATTAATCTCTCCGCTTCCTTCAGGAAAGGCAAGTTATTTTCTTCCCTCTTCTCTATGCTTCTTCCTATTATTTAAGCTTTTCTTTTTCTCTGCTTATACGGTCTTCATTGTTTGCAATATGATCTATTTTATTTTTCTGAAATTTTGAGTTAATTATATTAAACATATTAGAATCTAAGTTTTGATATGATATGAACAATTTCCCCCCCTCTATATTTGAATTGCCATGTCTCACTGCATCGAGACTTCTGGTCTGTTCCAATGCTTTAGACATAACTTATTTCAGATTGCTATTTCTATTAATTTTCAATAAAAACAGATTATACATAAAAAAAGGCTGGGTATACACTGGAGTAACATGTCACCAGTCAGGCAGACATATCAGTGCCTGGGTACACATTGAGGAATGCCATGAAGGTCAGAGTAAGAGATCGCTCTATCCTTCATTACCCATGAATGTTACCCATGTTACTAGCTTTATCGTTTGGTATGATGTGCAGCACAACAAAGCTAGAGATGTCACCAGCGACTGTGGGCCCCTGCAAATTTTTTGTGCACACTGTACAAGGAGGCCGATAGGTCATTCCAAGGTCATTCCAAAATAGCCCAAAATTACATTAGGCCAATATTGTTCCAGTGTGTGCCTGGCTTTTGTAGCATCACTGTTTATCTCTATGATTTACAGTATGCTAAAAAAAATGCAGCAACTGTGCATAATAAAAGCGTAGATTTAAGTATAATCATTACAAAATTGGTCATGCTGGTCTTCAGCCAAATTCAGACTTCAATGTCAGATATGTTTTTTGTATTTAATAAATTGAACGGTCTGCAAAACGCGTACTTGGGAGGAAAGGATGTGAGCAATACACAAGTGCGTAGGATCGCATGTGTAAGACCAATACAAATGTGAAATTTGCCAACTTAATATTGGAGTGTGTTAGAAGGGGCATATTGGGAAAGTTGTTTGCACTATGTTAAGAATTTGACTGCGCAACAATTGTGAAAGTGATTTTTTTTTTCCTTATACATGCACACACATAAGGATAAAGGCCCCCATACATAGAGCCGACTTGTCCTAAGGACAAGTCGGACCCTATTCTCCTCCGAGCCGCCTGGCAGCTCCCCGGGAGGCTCACATACGATGAGGACTTTGATGTGCCATTTTTACATGTGATAAATCGCATGCGATTTATCACATGTAAAAAAAATATCAGGGAGCTGCAGGGCGGTGAGGAGCAGTGGGGGAGGAAGCAGTGGGGCAGCAGCGCGTTACCAGGTCAGTGCTGGGGCGGGCGGCGATGACCATCAGTCTCACTCTCCACTATCCGTGTCCAGACTCCAGCGCTGTAGCGGGCAGCAGCCGTGGCTATTAGATCTTTAAAATATGTCAAATGACTGCCCGGCTAATGATTGGCTGAGAGAGCACTCTCAGCCAATCAGCGGCCTCCCTCCGCGGCCGCTGATTGGCTGAGAGTGCTCTCTCTCAGCCAATCAAAAGCCGGAGAGTCATTTGACATATTTTAAAGTTCAAATAGCTGCGGCTGCTGCCCGCTACAGCGCTGGAGACGGACAGTGGAGAGTGAGACTGATGGTCACCGCCGCCCGCACTGATCTGGTAACGCGCTGCTGCCCCACTGCTTCCTCCCCAGCCGCCCGCCCCCACTGCTCCTCACCGCCCCAACTGATCACGTCGTTTGTCCCGCCGGTCCGGCCCCTGGGGCCGGGTCCGATACGCACAGGACCGCGCATCGGACCCGACCCCATGTCACAAAGAACCGATTTATCGGGCTGATTGATAGCAATCGGCCAAAATCGGCTTGATGTATGCCCACCTTAAGATGGCATGCAACATTAATGGGACCGTCTAAAGCTAGCATAAATACTTGATTACTTATTCAAATCAGATGGTACATCAACATTTATGGGTTCCAGATTGCTGACAGACAATGCTTACCCAGTCAGTGGGTCGACACTAAAAGTTAAGGTCCCCATACACTATGTGATTTGGGCCTAATTTCAACTGATTCTGCTGGATCGGGCCGAGAAATCTAGTGAAATCAATCCAAATAGCATGTGTGTGACATCTGATCCAATTAGGGATGGTAATCAGCCATCCATTAGAAATAATCAATGGTTTATGGCCAATGTCAAATAGTTTTGCCATCGATGGCCAAGGTGCCGGGACACTGAGCATAGCCCCGCCCCATGATTTTGATTGGCCCACAGACCAAAGAAAATGAATGACCATCCATATGTAAAACATCGAAGGTCATCCATTGAATAGTATCGATGGCCAGTTGCATTTTTACCATCGATGGCCATCCCTAGATCCGATGCATGGTCCCATGCACATCTGATCGGCGATCGGAGCACATAAAGATCTCCAGGTCAGACTCCCTCCCGCGGTTCAAGTGGGATTGGATGGGACTTCTCAGAGGGGAGAAGTCGCATATGGTATGGGAGCCCATGGACATGCATTAGTAAGACATGAACCAGAGTTAGACATGTCAACGCACTCAATATCCCAACAACCGACTGTTTTTATATGGACTTGTACTTTCCATCCCAGTGGGCATATAGGGAGAATAGAATAGTGCGCCAAGCATAACAAGGCATCGTGCCAAAAGCATGGCTAGCGCAGTGAACAATGAGAGGCAACGAGGTACACTGATACGCTGTTCGTTGTACACATTGATTTTCCCTGTTGACATGTGTCTGAACTTTTGTCTATGTCTATACTTTGGTGTTGACCGATTTACTATCTGACTAGACATTGCGAGCGATACCACAACCAACATTTACTAATGTGCTACCAGTTCACACCAGATGCCTGGTACCCAAATAGTAAATCTCTAAGGGGGGTGAACTGAAATGCTTTATAAAAGGTGCCCACAGACGCATCAATTATCGAATGCGTTTTGTACTTTTTAAGCACAAATTGCATCTTATGTACAATTATTGGATGGTGTTTATGTTTCATGGAGCCCGATATTGTATGTCTAAAAAAGTACGTGCTGCACGTACTTTTTAGACTACATCTGAAATTTAACATTACAAATATGGGTTCATCACATGCATCCAAGTGCACATCTCATAGCAAGCTGGAAGAAAAATTGTATAGAACCATTGTACAGTAAAAAACGCATAGCACAGTACAATTGTAGCGTCTGTGGGCACCTTTAGTCATGCGGAGCAATTTGATTGTTCTGGGCGTCCATAAAATATATTGCACGTTTTGCCCCTAAATAGACCACGTATAGCTGCTAACTCCATTTAAACTACAGGTTAAGGAACCCAAACAGCCATTAGGTTGCCCAAACCACTGAGTGTTTGCACATTTCCCCCACCTCAGGAAAGCTGGAAGGTGTTCTTCCGTGACATGTGCGTCTGAATGAAGAAACTCTTTAATTGCAATGTGAAGGTGTCCAATAGTAAAGGTGCCCATACACATTACAATTATTGTATACAATATCGCATCTCTGTTTTGCAATGAGATGAGATCTAGTACAAAAAGTATGTGCTGAGCCATGAAGGATCTTTCTTTCATATATGGTGGTCCTGTCCACATATTAGGCCATTTTGGGACATGGTCCAATCTGTCACACTCAGCACTACCAGATTGCACCCCTCTACCTCCAGCCACAATGCTCCTGTGTGCCCCAGTCGACCAGTTACTCACCCTTTCCAACAAATTGATTCTTCATATCACCTGTGCTGCTAAACTTCAGGTAGCTAAGGCCTGGAAAAAAGCTACCCCCCCCCCCCCTTCCCCCATCCTATCAAGAATTACTAAATGGAATTTGGTTCATCTCCAAAATGGAATATATTACTAGCCTCCAAAATGACACAGTGGTGAAGTTTCATAGAGTATGGCAACCATGGTACTCTTCAAGAAACCTGCCTCTCCCTGGACTTGCTTAGACCTTTCAGTATACCCGCTTTCTATTTATAGATCTCCATCTTCCTGATTTTACCTTGCCTCTCTTATTGTTATTTTAAACCCGCACAACCCAGCCTTCTAACCATATTCACGGCTCATGCAACTCTTTATACTCCCCTTTTCCTCTCCCCGCATGTCTCACTCACGAAATCTCATCCCCCATTCCTTTCTCCCTCCCCCATTTTTCTTTACCCCCCCCCCTTTTTTTTTTTCTTTCCCTTTGTTTTCATATTAAGATATGTATTAATCTCCTTTGGGTCATATTAGCCTGTTAATTCGTTACACTAATCCCTGTAACCCACGTGTTCATTCACTGCTTTTGAGATTTTTGTACCCGATCTTGTATTTTACTCCAATCTTTTCAATAAATCTATATGATTAAAAAATAAAGTATGTGCTGCACATACTTTTTGTACTAGATCACATCACAAAACAGAGATGCGATATTGTATACAATAATTGTAACGTGTATGGGCACCTTTACAGCCACTTTGAGAACAATAGAATTGTCCCCTAGTAGTCTATAGAGAGCCCTTTAAATTGCTTCACTGTTTTCCAATGGTTGTGCACTGTGCAGAACAGGTCCTGCAATCGCAGCACGGGACAGGGGCAGGAGCGGGCAGCATTTCTGGAAATGGGGGTATGTTGCCATCCTTAAGGAATCAGTCCGATAGACCAGGAGTTTTCAAACAGACCAGGAGTTCTCAAACACAGGCCTCAGGATCCCACAGAGTTCACGTTTTCCAGGTCCCCCAACAACAGGTGCACAAGTGTATTCATTACTCATTGACACATTTTAAAAGATCCACAACTGGGCAGGGGCATGCAAATGCGCCTGTCCAGTTTTGACAGCATGTATGCACAACATGCTGCCAGATCCATCTAGAGCTAGATCTGCAAATATATCTATAGGCGTTTACCCAGAGTTTGGAATTGCAGTGCTGATTGTACATGTACAACTTGTTAGCATTTGTAGAGAATCCTGCATAAATTCACTGTGCATGTTCAAAAAGTGAGTGCACCTAGCTACAAGAATATAGCACCTAGCGCTATTGCATCTACATTTATGAACAGAGCAGGGATGGCCATTGGTGGGTTAAACTTTGATAGTAACATATGCAGATAACCTCAATGCTATATGGGCAGCTATTGAGATGGGCCAGCTTCAACTCTGTACTGGCCCCTATATTAACGTGCTTGCATTTCCTGTGCAGTTATCTATACTAGAGGGCGATGGCCGACCAGACCATAGATCATGGAGAACGGGGTCTGGCAAGAAGAAACAATTATTGTATCGCAGTCACTGGCAGCACCAACTTATCAACCATTGATGATCAGACATGCTCTATTTTTCACAGGGCCAATCAGAGGTGGGGTTTGGGTGGAGATCAGGTCTATATCTCAGGGAGGCCAAAATAAACATACGCAGGGCTCTGGAACCATACCTAGCATAGGGCAGGTGCAATGACATGCTGATGAAAATTATATGTATACAGAATGACAGGGATATTGAGTAACACACAATCATTTTACTTCCATCAAGGGCCATCTTTATAGACCTTTGGCAAAACAACACACGGATACCCTACATACGCACTCACAGGAACAAATTTATATTATAAAAAGAGTCCTAACATTACCCTATTGTGGTCCTTCACATGCTGCCATAATGTTATAGTCCACAAGGGTTTAGGAACTACCATAAAAGCAACAGCTGTCAGCACTGATTAGTGATAAGATCCACCAATCAACATGCTGGTAGCCACGCACTGTATGGCTGCAGGCTGGGAGGCAGGCCAGGTAATGCTGCCTGGCTGCTCAGATTCTGTAATCGGTAGAGACTAGTTCCCATGCAGTATAGCTTACAGGAAGTGACGTTCAGTGAGGGCGGAAGTTGTTAGATGCCCTCACAAGGTTTTTAAATTTATGTGTAATTCATGTAGGTGTCGTTTATTTTGTTTTATTTTTGCAGCATTGTACCCTCGCGGGCTCGCTGCGCTCGCACGCTTCGGGCACGGTGGCTCGCTTCGCTCGCCACAGATTTATATTCCCCCTCCAGGTATACGTGGACCCAGGGCATGATGGGAAAATTACCTAAACTGCATGGGATCTAGACACTACCATTCTTCTGTAATCACCACCCACCACTGCTCACAGGACCCTAGAATCATAGGGCCTTGGGCAGCTACATGGCCCAGCTCCGACGCTGTACTGGCCCCTATGTTAATGTGCTTGTATTTCCCGTGCACTTATCTATACTAGAAGGTGATAACCGGCCGGCCAGACCATAGAGAAAGGGGTCTGGCAAGAAGAAACAGAACTATTGTTTCGCAGTCACTAGCAGCGCCAACTTATCAACCAACAGCACGTGTAACCCTCCGCCTGCCAGGCCGGCCTGTGTGGACACTTCCAGCTACAGCTGGGGGAAAAACGCTGACCCCTCCTGTGTGTATAAATACCGGACCCAAAACAGCGCCTACATCTTTCCCGAGTGCACCCACCGTACTGCGACCACTGCCTCTTGCCCTCCTGGTGCAGCGCCCACTGATGTTACCTCACCTGCAACATCCCGCCAGCACACAGCCCGCAGCGCGGTAAGTCAGCCCCAGCTGCGGAACACAGTTACCCGGACAACCATGACCAGCACAACGCTGAGAGGTAGCGGCAGCAGCTGAGAATATCCCAGCGCATGCGTACTTGCGCTCTTTTCCACCTATTGATGAGACGTCAGTGTCAGCTGACACTAGTGACACGCCCAACCAAACGTCAGCGGCACCGGGGGGACGTGATGATGGGAAGCAACATCAGGAGCAGGAGGAGAGTCCGAACCACTAGGGATGGCTGTCGGTACGGTCGCCATCGATGGTCATCATCGATTGTTAAAGTGGAAGTGTCCATCAACTGAAACCAACTATGCGCACTTGATTACCATCGATGGTTTCACCTACCGATGGTCATCCCTTTTTCTTTGCCCAGTTTTGCTAATTCAGGGGGTCCCATGTTTATGTACTTGAATTTATGCTATCTGAGGTTCTTATGTGTTTTGTATCTAAAAATTACTTTATGCTTCTTTTTTTTTAGGACATATATGATTGGGTTGTGTTGGCACTGGTGTAAGCTGTGTGATGCCGCCAAGCTGCTTTGTGAAATTGTGTAAGTGAATCTATATTGGGTATGGGCATTGCAGATAGAAACCACTTGGCCCATTTAGACTGATTAAGGTGAAGGTGAACTCCAAAACCACTGACCTGATTGTGATGAGGTTTTCACTTTTCACCATTGTCTAGGTAATTTTTAGGGTGGCCAATCCAAATGTACAGAAATTCTATACCGGGAGTATCCAATCCCGGAATTTCAGGATCAGACTGCGCATTTGCAGTCTAATGCCAGGCAGCGTCTGAGCACCCAGTATTAGACTTGTCTTCTTGTTCCCAAAAGTGAGTATATGAAATTTAAGCTTCACAGATGCAGAGAAAAGTTGCCCTTAGAGACCAAAGGTTTAGAAAATTCCTTTTCAGAATTCAATATTTTTAATTTTGGGGGGGGGGGGGGGGGGACTTTGGGTAGGCTTATAATAATGTTAAAATGTTATTATACATTGATAACAGTGCCCTAAAAATTACCATTTCCATCTTGATGGTCCAAAACGCACCCCAAATTTATTGCAAATAGTAAAAACGATAATTTGAAACAAAAGTTTTACTGCATGACCTCACCAATTACCATCATTACTACTGCTGCATCGCCACTGCAGTGAATGCTAAGTGACTGAGTATGTACAAGTGAGTTTGAAAAAACTCAGGAGCCCGAGGTGTGCTCCCCACCACCAGTGCTGTGCCTAAACACGTGCAAAGGAGGCCGTGCGATCGAATGGGTCCGTCTCCTAGGAGACAGGGCCCCGTTTTTCCCCTAACCCCTCTCAATCATAAGGCCGAAGAGGGGAAAATAGGGAACGGTGGGTCCTCTTTGCCGAAGCTTAGAGAGACCCTCATTCCTCAACCCCCGAAAGGGTTAGGACGGTGGGTCCTCCGCACCCCATGGTTTGGAGAGACCCGCAGTGGACTTCCCTCCGCCTTGCGGCTCGGGGTCGTCCTCGGGGGGACCGAAGCTCTCCCCAAAAGGCGAGAGCTTCGGCACATTGGGGAAATGGAAGGCCCAAAAGGGTCGACCACACAACCCAAAAAAACTACAAAAAACAAGGAACGTGAAAAGTGACGAACGTGAGAGGGGAAGAGAAATAAATAATAAAGGACCCTAGCCAGAAGGCCAGGGTGGGGGTGTGAAAAATTGTCCTACCCCATCCAAAAGGACGGGGTAAGGACGTGAAGCGCTACCTGAAGGGAAGTGCGCAGTGCAAGTGCCATACTAGTGCATGGTGATTTTGGGATCACCCGTGCATGTTCGGCACCCCCGAGTTTCCCCAGGGGCACAGTGCATCCTCGGACTCCAAGCAACCGACCGATCAGCGTCCGACCAAGGTTTCTCTGTTCCCATCGTAGGGCATTTTCCAGCCCCTGGCATGGGAATGGGTACTCCACTGGGCTTTTCGAAAGACTCCCTTAGGGGCTGCACCCCCCTCGGAAGAGCAATCTACTCGGTCCCAGTGTTTCTCCGCTCCCAGGGTTAAGATACTAGGCTGAGCTTTTCGCTGTGCCCAGGCTGGGGCCCTACCCAACCTGGACCAATCTACTCGGTCTCAGCTTTTCTCCGCTCCCTGGGAATGGATACTAGACTGAGCCTTTCGCTGTCTCATCCTTCGGGGGCTACGAACCCCGTCAAGAGAGTCAAACTACTAGGCCCAGTGTTTCTCCCCCCCTCTTACCAGTGGATTTACGGAAACAACACCTCCTACCAAAGGCAGAGGTGAAGGTACTCAGCCAGACTTTTCACCACTCCCAGGCAAAAAAGAGGGGTCCCACACCCTCCGCCCATCAGAGCAGCTAATCAGTCCAGCCTTTCTCTATTCTCTGCCAGAGGCCAGTCCATACCTACTGATAAGAACAGATGAGTTTGAAAAAACTCAGGAGCCCGAGGTGTGCTCCCCACCACCAGTGCTGTGCCTAAACACGTGCACCCCAAATTTATTGCAAATAGTAAAAACGATAATTTGAAACAAAAGTTTTACTGCATGACCTCACCAATTACCATCATTACTACTGCTGCATCGCCACTGCAGTGAATGCTAAGTGACTGAGTATGTACAATTGAGTTTGAAAAAACTCAGGAGCCCGTGCAAAGGAGGCCGTGCGATCGAATGGGTCCGTCTCCTAGGAGACAGGGCCCCGTTTTTCCCCTAACCCCTCTCAACCATAAGGCCGAAGAGGGGAAGATAGGGAACGGTGGGTCCTCTTCGCCGAAGCTTAGAGAGACCCTCATTCCTCAACCCCCGAAAGGGTTAGGACGGTGGGTCCTCCGCACCCCATGGTTTGGAGAGACCCGCAGTGGACTTCCCTCCGCCTTGCGGCTCGGGGTCGTCCTCGGGGGGACCGAAGCTCTCCCCAAAAGGCGAGAGCTTCGGCACATTGGGGAAATGGAAGGCCCAAAAGGGTCGACCACACAACCCAAAAAAACGTGACAAACTACAAAAAAATACAAGGAACGTGAAAAGTGACAAACGTGAGAGGGGGAAGAGAAATAAATAATAAAGGACCCTAGCCAGAAGGCCAGGGTGGGGGTGTGAAAAAATTGTCCTACCCCATCCAAAAGGACGAGGTAAGGACGTGAAGCGCATACCTAGAGGGAAAGTGCGCAGTGCTAGTGCCTACTAGTGCATGGTGATTTTGGGATCACCCGTGCATGTTCGGCACCCCCGAGTTTCCCCGGGGGCACAGTGCAGCCTCGGACTCCAAGCAGCCAGCCAGTCAGCGTCCGACCAAGTGTTTCTCCGCTCAGCCAGTGGGCCCTTTCCGACCCCCGGCATGGGAATGGATACTCCACCGGGCTTTTTCGGTGAGTCTCCCCCGCAGAGGCCCAAATGGACCACCTGAGGAAGAAGAAACCACCTACTCAGTCCCGACGTTTCACCTCTCCCAGGGATTGAGTACTGGGCTGGGCTTTTCGCTGTCTCCCTGGCCGGGGGCGACATGTTACCCCCGGACCAGAGAGCAATCTACTCGGTCCCAGCTTTTCCCTTCTTCCTGGGAGTGGATACTAGACCGGGCTTTTCGAGTGACTCTCCCACAGAGGCAAAGACCCCTGAACAAGAGCCCCATCTCAAAGCACCGATGCTTCTCCCCTCCCTACCAGTGGAGAGAATGGTATTCCCTCCCTGGCAGGGCATCGATACTCAGCTTTCCCTAGCCCTTGCCCAGAACATGAGGTGGATTAATCACCTCATGCCCAGTAGCCGGATACTACGGTACAGCTTTTCTCTATTCTCTGCCAGGGGGCGTTCCAGACCCAACTGATAAGAACAGATACTACACTTGATCTTAGCCAAAAGGAAAAGTGCGTGCATGCAGTGATGGTCACATGGTGCACACACACATACATATTGTCGTTCAGTTGAGACAGGCAAGCAGTGAGCGAGTGAGATTTTTTTGTAACCCCCCTTTTGACCACTGAAGGGATTTTGGGCTACTAAATTAAAAGTTGTCAAAAAAGTACCCACTATTAAGTATTGATTAACCTTAGGCCTACTTTTAAATTCTTAAAGAATAATCTAGTAAATTTGGCAATTTACATATGTAGTTAGTGTATAGTGGTTACCCTAATACAATACTCATATATCCTCCTGTTTTCACCAATACATTTTCCTGGGACACTTATTGTAAAGAAAAGCACTTGTACTTTAATTACATTTTCCCAAGGTAACAAATACAATGACAGTAAAAGAATTATCCTACTTATCTATACTACTATAAAACCATATAAATTATACCCCGGTATTAATTGTTCCAAGCCATACTGCAGTATTATTTCTAGTTTTAAATTACCATTTAGGGGAAAATTTACTAAAATGGGAATAGGACTTCACATGTGATGTTGCTATGGGCAACCAATCAGAATCTACTTATTTATTTAGCACCCTCTAGAAGATAGTAGACAGGATCTGATTGGTTGCCCATAGCAACATCACATGTGAAGTAGAATACACATCTTAGTAAATTTCCCCCTTAGTATCTTAAAAGATTAACTGTGCTGTATCTTCTAAACATAATATTTCCTTCTTTATTGTCTTGGCTCCATAAACTTAAAATAATTATTGTCTTTACTCAGTGTCCTCAGACACATATACAGGTGATACTAGACAATTTAGAATATTGTGCAAAGGTCATTTCAGTAATTAAAATTAAAAGGTGAAACTAATATATTATATAGACTTATTACATGCAAAGTGACATTTTTCAAGCTTCTATTATAATTTTTTTTAAATTAAGGCTTACAGGTTATGAAAACCGCAAATCCAAAATCTCCGAAAATTAGAATATTGTGAAAAAGTTCAATATGTGGGCTGAAAGTGCTGAAAGTTCTGTAGCGAACCATCATTTACACCTCCACAAGGAGGGAAAGCCTCACACAAGGAATGGAAGGGAAAAGTGGGGAAGAAAAAGGTGCCCAAGTAGCAGGGATGTAGCCTGTAGAGGATTGACAGGAAAAGGCCATTCAAAAGTGTGGGGGAGTTCCTGAACATGGGCTTCAAATGTTGTATTCCTCTTATCAAGCTGTCCTGAACAAAAAACATAGTGAGAATCATCTTACCTAGGCTAAAGAATAAAAGAACTGGTTTGTTGCTCAGTGGTCCAAAGTCCTCTTTTCTGATGAGAGCAGTTTTTGCATCTCATTAGGAAGCCAAGGTCCCAGAGTCTGGATGAAGAAGGAAGAGGCACACAATGCAAGATGCTTGAAGTCCAGTGTGAAGTTTCCACAGACTATTTGGGGAGTCATGTCATCTGCTGGTATTAGTCCACTGTGCTTTATTAAGTCCAAAGTCAACTCAGCCGACTACCAGGACATTTTAGTGCACTTCATGCTTCCTTCAGCACACAAGTTTTATAGAGGTGCTGACTTCATTTTCCAGCAGGCATTGGCACCTGCCCACACTGGCTAAAGTATCAAAACTTGGTTCAATGACTGTGGGGTTACTGTGCTGGATTCACCAGCAAACCTGCCTGACCTGAACCCAATAGAGAATCTATGCAGCCTTCAGAAGAGCTGAAGGCTGCAATTGAAGCATCCTGGTCTTCCATAACACCTCAGCAGTGCCACAGGCTGATAGCATCCATGCCACACCTCATTGAGGCAGTAATTCATGCAAAAGAGGCCCAAACCAAGTACTGAGTACATAGACATGATTATACTTTTCAGAGGGCCGATATTTATGTATTGTGTAGCCGCCACTCAGAGTCGGGTGCTGCAGCTAAGATGCAACGCTGTATGACGGCCTGTGCTCGGGGGAGAGCCGGGGGGCCCGGAGGGTGAATAGCCAGTATCTGCCACACTGCCCCTCCGACACTGGCCAGTTGAGGGACGGAGGCATCTGCCGCTCAGAGGTGGTCCTGCCCTGCTACTCCAGCCTGCCGGACAGGAACAAGAGGTACTTGGGGTGTGGGAGTGGGGCGGAAGCTGCCCAGAAGTACCGCTTTCACTATTGCTTTCACACCGCAAACCTGCTTTAGACCAGGTATTTATATTTACCAGTTTTAAAAAAAATGTTTTAAATACCTGGTCTAAGCAGGTTTTGCAGTGTGAAAGCAGCATTAGTTTATCCCAAGAGAAGGATTACTGTTTTGTACTGCATCTCCTATCAGGGCTGCCATTAGGGGGGTGTTATGGGTCCTGACCACTCTGACATAGAGGGAAGGGCCCGGGCAGCTCATTCCCCCCACCAGTATCAGTCCCCAGCAGAGACAGAGCTATGGGAGAACACGCTGCCCGCTGATCCATGTCACATTTTAAAACCCTTAAGTTACATCTACCCCACCTGCAGTGCACATGGTTTTGTCCATTTGAGAAGGAATTTGCCTTTGCGAGTGAACCAGAATAAGGGTCTATTTGGAGAGTGCTGTCCTAACAACATGGATATAATATATATATATATGTATTTGGCAGACACAACGGGGTGGCATGCTTTATTTACTTTATATTTTTGGGTGGGGTGCTCGCAAATGGGGCATATAGGAGGTGAGCAGGGGGTGCCCTGGTCATACCCATGGGGGACCCGAAACAAACACGGGTGGGCCTCATGTCACCAGACATCAGCTGCCTACTCTGTTGGAACAGAGACTGACAGATTTGCAAGCACTACAGAAATCATTCCATGGTTGGCGACCATTGAATGATTTTGGTTCGCATATGTATAAAGTTTAGTTCCCATATAATAGGTTTGTAATAGTGATACGTCCCTGTGCATGCTGGTGTGTGGAACCTCAGCAGATTTTCTCATTAGTAGTTTTGCGCAAGTTGTTGTACAAGCGAATGCCTACCTCCATAACTCAAAAAGCCATACTCCAGGATCAGTTTTTATAAATGTGTCCAGGAATATTTATTTCCCAAGTAATATAAAAGCATACCCCCAACATACCCCTTCCATTAGGTATCAATTGCTCTGCTCCTGGACATCCCTTATAATTTAAGATGGTATTCATTGATGTTGAACTATTTTAGCTAAGAATAAGTGTTTCAACCCAGGTGACTGCAATCCTAAATCAAGAGATCCAGAAGCATAGTACTTTGTATCTGGTGGATGGGGTCATGTTGGAAGCTCTGCAAAAGGCCAGTTGTACATTTTATCTTTCCATTTCAAAGTCTTGTTTGTATAATGGTAAATGTAATTAATGGCAAAACAAGTTAATATTTACTATAAAATGTGTGCATCTGCAGCAGGACAACAAAAACAAATGAAAGATATTATGGTTATTACATAAGTAAATCATTTATTAGTTATGCCACTTTACATCGAAATCAGTGATATTTAGTAGGCATAAACTTTTACTTTATGAACTTCTTTATCTTCACACTCCCTTTGTTTATTGTAATAGTAGAACGTATTGTCCTTTCTTTGCAGTTTTTTCACAAATCCAGTGTCTGGCCAACGATCCACCTACAATACAAAAAATGAAATCATTATTAGTCGCAGATGTATTATTTACATTTTTTTTTTAAATACTTTACAGGCAGTACATTATAAAAATATCAGACAGAAGAAATAAGTAGCATAAACCAACTAAGTATCAGAGAAAATTAGACAGAATAACAGGATCATTTTGAATGTAATAATGAAAACTACTGCAAAGCTGGGAACACGCTAGGTGATGGGTCATCCAATCTGGCAGATAAGACCCACATATTGGGCACATTGGGCCTTATTTTGGTCTGTGCGGCCGGAGCGAATATGCGGCCAGGACCGTGCGTCCTAAACCCCGCCTTCCGTACGGATCGCTCACTCTGTCCGAATGCGGTAAGCCGCTGACCGCACGGAGCACGAGTGGATTTCTCATGTATACACCTCCTCCATCTCTGGGAACCTCCCCCATCATTCAAAGGTCGCATACCATCGAATGCAGGCAGCTCCCGCGAGCTCAGACCACCCGGGCATTTCTCCCTGCAAAAGCAGGGATCTGGGCGGGCAGCTGACATCCGGCAATGTCATATGTCCGCCCCCTACACGTGAGTCACGGCCGCATTACCATAAAAAACGCCCAGCGTTTTCATGGGAACGCCCATGAAACACGGGGCGTATGCATATGTTAATGAGGCCAAACAGCCCTTCACGCCCCTCTCCTCCCCCTGTTCGTAGTGTAAACAATTCATGCGGAATTTGGACGTATGTCCCTTTCGCACATGCGCAGATATGCCTCTGCACATGCGCACCAACCAGAATAAGGGCCATTGTCTAGTGTGCACCTACTACTGTGAGCCCCTGCTTGATCCATACCTGATGGAAAGAGAAGTATTGTGAATAATGATCAACATAAATTCCCTTTGAAAAAACATGCCAGATCCTGGGAAGGGTGGCCGTAGTGAGCGTGCAGAAAGTGGTTTCCAGCAGCCAGTCTGCTGCAAAATGGCATGCGGATGCTGACAAAATGTGATGATCAGCAGGTTATGCTGGTGAGAGGCCCCTGGGATCTCAGTAGGTTAAGATAAACTGGACAGTAATACTTATGAGAGGTAATCAAGTTGCCGATAGAGCAAAAAAGGGTGAAGCTTAGAACAATGCCACCAAATATGGTGTTACCAGCCTGTCAAAATGACGTGACAACATAACAGCAATGGCAGCTCCAGTGGCGGTGTGCATCCAAGCAGAGCAACAGTTCAACTGCTCGATAGAAATGCTATCTAGCTGAGAGCTAATACCACAAGGTGGTGCTGCTTAACAAAAAGCATTGATTATACCATAAATTGTGATATAAATTATTTATTATAAAAAGCATATATTAATTTACACAATATAATCTTTAAAAACTAACACACAAGACTCACAACACATAACATATAAATTGGCGAGGCTGAGTATACTAATATATACTGATGCTTTTCTTGATATTATGCAATGTTCAGTTCATATCAGAGGCATTTGATAGTTACCAGTCCCATTGTATGTTATATTGCAGGATTCCTTTCAGATTTTTGATGATTGGATATAGGACCTGTTCCCTTTATCTGAGCCGATGGTATACAGTCCTTTTCAGGTATGGTTAACCCTTCTTTGAGGGTACCGGCTTCAGGTGAATATGTCCAAATGTTAAGTCTTTAGTATCTCCTGCAGAGAGGAATCCCCGTGGCTTGGGGTAGGCACAGTATCAATTCAACTGTGTTACTGGGTGGTAACGCCGGTCTGTAGCGGGCTCCAAGTACGCGTTTCTCCCCCTTAGAATCACTTGGCGGCTTCCTCAGCTGGATCCAGCTGATTAAGCCGCTGCGTGATTCTCCTCACATAGGGCCTTATTCTAGTTCACTCTTTCTGACAAAATCCTTCTTAGATGGACAAAACCATGTGCACTGTAGGGGGGGGGGGTTATTTTGTTTCTGTGCAGGGTAAATACTGGCTGCTTTATTTTTACTCTGCAATATAGATCTCACTTTGAAGTAAAACCCCACCCAAATCTAATTCGCTCTGCACAAGTTACATCTGCCCACCTGCAGTGCACATGGTTTTGTCCATTTGAGAAGGAATTTGTCAGAAAGAGTGAACTAGAATAAGGCCCACAATGCAGAGAGGAGTGCAGTAGGACATTGACAAGCCAAAGTAATTACATTGTGGCTCATCACTGACAGTGGCGGGGGAGCATTTTAGCTAGTGCAAAACTGGCCAATGACAACAAGAGTCTGATTAGTGCATGCAGTGGCGTGCGGTGGGGCACAGCCTTTCCTGTCATACTAGCGTATATGCCGGCATTTTGAATTGATAAAGTATGTCAAAAATACAAATAAGTTATAAAAAAAAATCTTATTTTTATTATTCTAATCATTTTTATAGTCAAAACTCTGGAGTAAAAAGTTTATGGCAGGAGAGGCAGTGCCTCACCTGGCTACCTTGAAGGAGAGGGTCAGCTAGGCAACACTGTGCTAATATTTACCTGCTCCCTACACAGAGCATCTGTTTCCAGTCATGCATTTCTTTGCAAACACCTCTTCCAGCAAGAGGCAATTCTACTATGCAGCAAAAGCAT
Organism: Crinia signifera; assembly: GCF_055691185.1. NCBI lineage: Eukaryota > Metazoa > Chordata > Amphibia > Anura > Myobatrachidae > Crinia > Crinia signifera. Next base: position 181,293,975 of record NC_139220.1, read on the forward strand.
TGTTCCCATTAATCGTCCTCACAGTGGCAACCACAGATTTTGACAACCACGCAATCATAACCATGCCTGATGTATTATAATTCTGAAAGCTTACTGTTTAAAAACAATATTGACTTTCAGGATGTTTCAGTTAATGGGTGTACTATTTAGCTGTTTTATTTATTATTATTTTTTATAGTAAAGTACATAATACAGATTTTTCTATGCAGTTCAAGATATTAAAATAAACACCAGTAACTTTCAAGGCAAAATTCTAAAACAGGATATGTTTTGAGAATACAAAATCTGTTTGTTTTTTTCTGGTATTTTTCCACATTTTATTTTGATTAATAATGCAAATGAAAAATGTTTTAAATTGCAGGAATAATTCCATTACCACCTAATAATATCATATCCACTGCTATAATGGAACCTAGATAAATTATTATTTAGAATACCCTCCCCAGTTCCCTACTCAAAAATCAAATCAGATCATTGTGATATAGCAACATATGTATCATTTTTTATTAACACTCAATATTTTTTACATGTATAATTTCAGTTTACTGCCCTTTAAATTCTAGAACCAGGGTGCCACAGAGAACGGTCACAATGTTAAGCTCTTACCATTTCTACTTGCTTTATATGCATGTATTCCACTTCATCTCTATATCCTGCCGTTTGGAATCTGTACAAGTTTTCAATATCATCAGACCACTGCTTTGCGCGCATCATTGATTTTGGTTTCACTTCAGAACTAATGGCACCAAAATCTTCTCCAGACATTGCACTAAGATCTTCTGGTTTAATTTAATCACATCAAATTGATTTCTGGGAGAGCAGAAAAACTATTTTTAAGAACTGAGGTTGGACAACATTATAAATATAATTTTTCATAGACAGGCTCTCAACCCCAATGGTAGGCAATGTGCAGTCCTCTAACAGCTGTGATCATAGGTGTGTGCACATTTAGTGTTAAGGGTGCACAGGCACCCCCTAATACTGTGCCCACACTTATGAACACCTTACTGCCACTAGCAATACCTTTAACCAAAGACTTTTGCTTTTTAGAACTGTATTCCATTTAAAGAAGCGCCCATCAATCAATGTGTGTTTGCATTGGTAATTGTACTAGACCATTGTCATATCACTACATACCTGCGTCATCTATATATGTGTATGACTGTATTTGCATGTACTGTTACACAGAGAAATTAGAAGATGAAAACTGAAATAGGCAGGAGATTATGCTGTGGCTGAGAGACGTTTTATATTGTAGCGAGTGCCAATAGATGACGGAAGACACGACTGATTGGCGGTGTTACACATGCCCAATAGGTGGAGCTACTCACACCCCTTTGACGGTGCACCCCCTAATAATATGAGCTGTGCACGCCTATGGCTGTAGTACTACATATCCCAGCATGACCAGCCTCTAGCAGGGAATGCAGCCTTTCTCTATCCTATGTGACTGACATTCTTATTTATCCCGGCCAGGTTTTACACTGATTTGCGTCTGTCTTGTATTACTGTTAATTGTAAAGAAGCATTACCAGAAATTTTAACACCCACCGATAAGACCCACTCCGGTCCCTTTAATAGATGCCACAATGGATATAGATGGGTGCCGCATTAGATGGGTATTTATAGTCTCAGGTACTTTGCTCTGTGTACAGGCAAATGGTGGAAGACTGGAGGGGGACGGGGCCACTACTCCGGGAATTCCACAGCGTTTTAAAAAGTCACTGGTGCAATGGCTCCCAGAAATCTTCCCTGGAAGGTCTATAGGTGCCCACACACTAGAACGATTTTTTTGCAGATTGGCCAATTTCCTATAATCGGTCAAAAATCGTCAGATATCATTCGGGTGCGCGCTACCGTGGATCTTTTGCTAAATCTTCTGATGCGGATCCATAGGAACGCACATGGGATCTTAAGAGAAATCTTTGGTAAAGATGTGTGCTTGCCTGAAATCTTTTGTCCAGGACGGACAAAAGATTCAAGGCAAATTTATGTGCACATCTTAACAGAGATCTTTCTAGTGTGTGGGCACCTTATGGCCTAGAAGGATTTTGTCAGAAAGAGTGAACTAGAATAAGGCCCATACTGCCCTGTATAGCGACTGGTCAGGGGTGACCTGTGAGAGGGTAGCTATGAGAATGCACAGCACGAAAGCTGGCCATACATCAGGATGACCTATAATGAGGTTGTGGTGCGGTCGAACGAATGATCGCATGTGCATAAAAAGTACATACCATACACACGCAGATTTATCTGCAGATCTGTCTGGTTGGAACAAAAACATGGTTATGGATGAGAGCAAATGACAGTTGACCATTTGCTTGGAAATGCTGGAAAACTGACAAACTGTCACTCGTCCATAACCATGTTTTTGTTCCAACCAGCCAGATCTGCAGATAAATCTTATGGTGTGTACACACGGTAGATATGCCGTGCTATGCGAGTCCCGATACGATCAGATCGTATCGGAACTCGCATCGCACGGCATGCTGCAGAGGCACAATTTTGACTATATAGTGCAGATCTGCACTATATAGTCTTGGCTGCCCTCTCTATTTGACAGCCGATTTTCACTCACACGGGAGCGCGCATCGGGTTCGCAAGCCCTAAAAAAGCACACAATCAGCATGCAATATGGCTTCCGATGTTCACTATATTGGCAACATCGGAAGCCATATCGCAGCGTGTGTACACACTATTACTAGTGTATGGGCAAGATCTGCTTCCGACCGCAATGAGAGCTGATGGATCAGACGTGCAAGAAGTCTGATCTGAGGGCCAACCTCACTACCCACATCGTAACGACATTACGCACATTGGGCCTTATTCTAGTTCACTCTTTCTGACAAAATCCTTCTTAGATGGACAAAACCACGTGCACTGCAGGGGGGCAGATGTAAAATGTGCAGAGAGAATTAGATTTGGGTGGAGTTTTACTTCAAAGTGAGATCTATATTGCAGTGTAAAAATAAAGCAGCCAGTATATTTACACTGCACGCAAACAACATAACTCACCCAAATCTAATTCTCTCTGCACATTTTACATCTGCCCCCCTGCAGTGCACATGGTTTTGTCCATCTAAGAAGGATTTTGTCAGAAAGAGTGAACTAGAATAAGGCCCATTGTGCACGCGATCCATTGCATGACCCAACGAGATTGGGCGTTCAGGTCCAATGTTGTTCTGGTGTAATGCGGGGCATTAACAGTATGCAGGCAATAGTTCCCGGGATGCGGGTACAGGCAGTATGACAATGACACCTGCAGGGCCAGGTTACATAAGGGGTAGGAAAGTGCGATAACTGTATATCCCTCGTTATCCCTGACGGTGAAGTAATTGCGCCCTGTATGTGCGCTGCCTCCTGCGCCTGCACGCCCCTCTGGGTGGCATACTCACTGACCGGAGCTCCTGGGATGAGGCACGAGCTGCGCTGGCAGCGACGGTTACAGGACGAGTCTCTGGTATCCTAGCAACTTATGACGCGCTGCTCCATGAGGGGGAACCGACCCGCCCACACATAATGGGCGGAGCCACACTATAGTTGCGGCAGCCAATGAGGGGGCTTTGCTTTTGGTCAGCTGACAAGTGAGTGATGAGCGGAGCTTTCTGTTAGAGAGAGGGGCTGTGGTCTGAGATGCGGCTGCCTGTGCAGCCCTTTTCAGCGCTATAGTGTGTGTCTGTGTGACCGCTGCAATATGTATTCCTCAGGAGAAAGCTGTACACTGCTAGTTCCAACCGCATCAGCCACCTGCACTCCACTTTCAGAGCTGCTGCTCTCATCTCATCGGCTGTTGAGAGTCCTATGTACATAGCAGGGCGCTGATTGGTTGCGGCTTGTCCAGTCTAGCAGCAGCCAGCCAGCAGCACACACGGGCCGTTTCCGGTACCTGTAAACTGCATTGCTCTGCTGCGGGCTGCGCTGCTGCCATGAGCTCCTTCCAGGGCCGCATGAAAGAGTATCCCGCTATATCTATTGACAAGTTCGATAGGGAGAACCTATCCGCTAAGGCTTACTTCCTGTCACACTGCCACAAGGGTGAGTGTCATCCACAGGCCAGCTCGGCACCCGGGTCTTTACTACGTATATGGTCAGCGCTTTCTTATATAGATCGTGCGGTATCCTGACAGCGCTAGAGACATGGGGACATTTACTAAGATGTGTATTCTACTTCTCATGTGATGTTGCTTCACATGTGATGTCTACTATCGTCTAGAGCTGGGGTAGCCAACCCTAGTCCTCGAGAGCTACCAACAGTGCATGTTTTGCAGGTCTCCTCACAGAATCACAAGTGAGCTAATTAGCTCCATCTGTGTATCTTTTAAAATGTGTCAGTGATTAATGAGTGCAGCTGTGTAGCAGTTAGGTTGTCTGGAAAATGTGAACTGTTGGTAGCTCTCGAGGGCTAGGGTTGGCTACCACTGGTCTAGAGGCTGCTAAATAAATAAGAAGTAGATTGTGATTGGTTGCCCATAGTAGCATCACATGTTAAGTAGAATACACATCTTAGTAAATTTCCCCCATACAGAACTTTGCCTTATCACTCAGGGAAAGTGACCGTCACGACTGTATGTATGGGGCAGCTGTCTGAGCAGGAGCATGTGGACCCCCACGAGGGAGAATAGCCCCTGTAAGTTGGGTTACCGACTGTCTGCATTTGAACAGTCGGGATCCCGAATGTTGGGCCCTTATCCGGCACCCTTTTAAACAAACTTGTTTTTATAGTTATCCTTTAAAAGTAATGTACCAATGGCCCAGCTATTTTTTTCAGTCCTACAGCATTCTCTTTGTTTGTTTGGTTTATTTATTTATACTTCGGAAGTTGTATTATAAATAAACTTGTTACCTTCTTTTTTGCAGATCACATGAGAGGACTACGAGCTCCCCTTTTGAAACGAAGACTGCAGTGCTGGTATGCTATATGTATTATAACTTTGTAGACTTCATTTAAAGGGGCATTGACTTCCATATTGAATGTGCAAACATCTGTTTTTCACTAATGAAATGTGCAGGACATGGATGTTGAGAAGACTGAGGTTTGCCACTAGATACTGTGCCAGCCACAAATGCTGCATATTTGGCACCAAAACCTTAATGTTTTATAATAATACTTAATACTGGTACATTTGAATACATGATTGCTATTCCTCTGACTTCACCCAATGGTAACAATAAAGATGGTGAGATCTAGCTGTATAGCAGGTGGCATGCATTTTGTCCAGTTCTGTTAGTAATCCTGGTGCAATGCAAAATTACCTTTCATGAGCAGCCCCAAGTTCTGTTGTTAAATAGCTGAAATGGTCGCCTTGGCCAGGTGAAGGTACTGAATGGAGCAAACTGTCACCAGAGTGGGCTATGGGCCCCTTTCAGCATTGAGTGCAGAAGTCTGAAAGTCACAAAAAGTAAATTCTTGTACTTCTGTGCAGCAGCAGTGCGCATACTCTCGCAGTGCGATCGCATCCTGGAAGTTTGCAATTACACCTTGATTGACGGGGTCAGGCGTTTATGGGGTAGCAAAGTGTTTTGGGGAGCGGTCCAGACAAGAAATGTATGTCTGGACTATTTTCAGGGCAGCTGATGTGAAAGCAGTGGCGTAACTACTGTAAGGCAGCCGCTTGGGGGAGCAAGCAGCAGCAGGGTCTGTGTGGGCGCCGGCACCTGCTCTATGAACTGACATGCTGCTACCTGCCGCTGTCCACTGACTGAGCACTGGAGGCGAGTCATCCGCAGCGTGGGTGGGGCCATGGCAGAGATGACAAATTCTCCCACTGATTCAATTGACTGCACACAGAGCCAGCTATTCGCTACTGTGTACAGGATGGGCAGGCAGATGGGTGTGCTAGGGTGGCCTAGGATGCGTCGGAGCCAAGGGAAGCAGAAGTGTATGCTGGTCTCTTTTCCTCTCTCCTGCTTCAGCTTCTCCCTTATGCATGTGACGTAATCACGTCACATGCTGGAGGGGGGGCGCCACAAACTTTTTGGCAGGGGGCAGGAAAAATTATAATTACGCCATTGTGTGAAAGGAAAAATGGCACGGGTCCTCGCCCATCGCAGCCAGGCTGCACAGGCAGGGGTCCACCCTAAACACTGTGATCAAGGTGATTCCTGCGATGCAATCACAATTAGATTAGAGGATGAGCCTTTTCATTCTGGGCGGCACCCAGCATGCAGTCGCATGCAGTTGCAGTTTTGCTATTTTAGCAAAACTACAAGTGATGCTGAATCAGGCCCTATGTTTGCTCTTCTTTAAGTAGAACCTGTGGAGGTGCTTGCAGCATTTCTGAATCAAAAAGAAATTTACAATTTAGTTTTGTAGAATTGATAATAAAATATTACTTTTGTTGGTAAGCTGCTCAATCAGAGGTGTGTCATTCAGGTGCCAAAAGGGAGGGGTAATTCTGTCTAGGAAAAAAAACATTTTGTATCCCAATTGCACACTGAATGAGAAAATAACTACATATTAATCAGATAATACAGAGATCTTGGTTGCATATATCTGCAGATATAGGGCTAAGCCCCCAGGCCGTATGTCAAGGCCTCTCTGTCACTGGGGGTCCCTAATACTGGGTATGGGTCTGGGGTGTGGGCCCCCAACATGCCGACACAGGCTGAGTACTCCAGGGCAGCACACAAATGAAAATTAGTAAGGGTTAATAAGAAGCACATAAGTGCTATGTAGGGAAGTGAAGGTGATTAATATGTAGTTATTTTCTCATTCAGTGTGCAATTGGGATACAAAATGTTTTTTTCCTAATAAAATATTACCAATATCTTTAAGGGGAAAAAAATGTTTTATCTTTGAAATTGTGACCCTTAAATTGTGTCTAAATACAGGGTGAGGCAAAATAAAATCACCCAGATTATTAGGGTTAACAAAAACGGTATGGTAGATGCTATTCATAACTGCCTGTACATATTGTAAAAGTGCATGGAATACAGTTTATTTTGAATTGGTCTTGAATAAGACATTGGATCATTCCACATCAAATCAACACAATTTTCCCCCAAAATCTACATTTTGGGCCTGCTTTCTCTCTCATACTGGGGGTTATTTTGGTTCATTCTTTCTGATAAAATCGTTCTTGAGCCGTGTACACACGGCAGTGATATTGTCTTAAAACGCTGGCAATATGGTCGCTGGCAACCATATTGCCAGTGATGGGAGTGTGCCCCGGCGATAAATCGTTCTCATCACTCCTGCGACCAGCTGATTACCTCTGCGGCACCGCCGGCAGAGGTTTCTTTTCATCAGCGACCATTTCTGGTTGCCGATGAAAAGGAGACATTGAGCGATATATTACTCGGTGATATATCGCCCCGTGTGTACGCACCGTTAGATAGACAAAACCATGTGCACTGCAGGGGGGCATATGTCAAATGTGCAGAGAGAATTAGATTTGGGTGAGTTATTTTGTTTCTGCGCAGGGAAAATACTGACTGCTTTATTTTTACACTGCAATATAGATCTCACTTTGAAGTAAAACCCCACCCAAATCTAATTCTCTCTGAAAAAGTAACATCTGCCCCACCTGCAGTGCTCATGGTTTTGTCCATCTAAGAAGGATTTTGTCAGAAAGAGTGAACCAAAATAACCCAGCTCCCACTGGGTGGGAGCTGCCCAGCATGTGAAGTAGCAGATTGTTCTAATCTAATTGTGATCACATTTCAGCAAAATAAGGGTAAACCCCCAGCCTTCGCAGGCTGGCATCCTGTATAATCCAAGACAGTTGTTCAGATGGAGTTTATTACAAGGAATGCTTAGTGAAATCTCGTAACTGAAAATGTCTCGCTTTGTTATTCTATGTATTGCAGCCTGAAGGTGTACCTGTATTGTTCTCCAGTCACAAAGGAACTGCTGCTAACAAATCAAAAGTATGCATTTTGGGAATCTCGCATAGTAAGTGCTGTATAAAATTTATATTATTTATTATTCTTTTAAACACTGCAATAATGTCCATGTATTTATTGGGCCAGGATATGTTAGGACCTATTCAAAAAAATGTATTGTGTTTTGTTTTAGATGGGAGCACAATAGAAGAATGTCAGGGAAATAGAGCAGTATAGGAACCCATTGCTCGGTGTTGTGTTTATTAAGTGCCTGCATGCAGCTCTAATGTCTGCGTCTTGGCTATTGCAGAAACAAAATGGTGACTTTCTCGCAGGAAGTCCCAACACGCTTACATCATTACTGTTTGTGGACAACATAGATGGCATGGCACAGAGATAAATGGTGCTTTCTCTCTTCAATATTCCCACCAGGTGTGCAGTTACCATGTCATATTGGAAAGTTCCTTTGTGTTTATAATGAAATAAGTCTTTATATTATTACTGGCCAATGGCAGGATGTGTGACCTGTACACATAAGCCATTATTCAGATCTGATCACAGTACAAATTTGCTCTCAAAATGGGCAAAACCATGTGCACCGCAGGTGGGGCAGATGTAACATGTGCAGAGAGAGTTATATTTGGCTGGGGTGTATTGAAACTGAAATCTAAATTGCAATGTTAAAATAATGCAGCCAGTATTTACCCTGCACAAAAACAAAATAACTCACACAAATCTAACTCACTCTGCACATGTTACATCTACCCCACCTGCAGTGCACATGGTTTTGCCCATTTTGAGACCTAATTTGTACTGAATAAGGGCCATAGTGGAAACCTGTACTGTCAATAATTATAATTTGTCTGTGTTTAGAGAGCAATTGAAGTGGATACTCCAACACAGATTTATTTGATTGATGAAGCTACTGATGAAGTGAGTATTTATATATTAATGTATTTCTAATTTGCTTGCTAGTTGGTAACTACATGTCAGTAAATTTACTAGCAGTCCAAATATTGGCCACCCTTTGCCTGTTGGCAAGAAGATAAGAAAGAGAAATTGTATATCCGATAGTACTGATAGCTTTGCTTATGAACGTCTGTTGATTTTCAGTCTTAAGGCCCATACACACTGGGCGACTTTGAGATGAGAGCAGTTCAGTTTACTCATCTGAGCTGCTATCCGGTTCAGTTATGGGCATATTGTTTGAGAGCTGATTTCCACTCAGTCGATGCAGTTGTGAGCAGAATTCACCTAATGTTATGACCCGCTATGTGCATAGTGCATAGCTGATCTTTTATGCCCATTCTTGCATTGCAAGTGCATTGTAAAAATAAATTTAGCAGTATAAATGTTAGTCCTTTTTCTCACAGTTGTCAGAAAATAATATATCATGGCTTAGTAACCGTGTTGGGAATCCACACACAGGTGCTTGAGGAGAGCACCAGAAATGGCAGGGCTACCATCCTGCAGCTAATGCACCCAAAATTGACCACCTAGTGGATAATGTTCTGCACATATTTTTCAGTAGTATTGTGTATGCTTGTTCTGGAAGTAATAATATATAATTTGTAAAGGAGATGATTTGAAAAGCAAATTAAAATATATTTTATTAGTAAAAGACACTTTTTTTTTTATTTCAGAAAGAAGCCATTTTGGTCACACTTTTACCAGCTGGTCACTGTCCAGGCTCCGTAATGTAACATACTCAGTAATACTTTTTTACTATGTCTGTTCTTTTTAAAGAATTTTGTTTTCTTTTGTATCTCTTCAGGATTAGCCAGGCATGTCCAAACTGTGGCCTTCCAGCTGTTGTGACACTACACATCCCAGCATGCCTTGCCATAGTTTTAGCATTCCCCAATAGCAAAACTGTGGAAAGGCATGATGGGACTTATAGTTTCACAAAAGCTGGAGGGCCATAGTTTGGACATGCCTGGGATAAGCAGAAGTTGGCTATTTATATCTATTCTTCCTTAACTTAAAGATAGAGTCTACTTCTATCTATATACATACATAGAGGAATCCACCACACTCGCCATTCCCAGAAATGGGGTGCCAACTGCACTCGCCATTCCCAGGTTGAGGTGCAGTAGCCTGTGGCCACATGCTCAAATAAATACAGACACAGGGGTCCAACACTCACCATAATAAACTAACTCACCTTAATACACAAATAATCAAATAAATAATAGGGTTTTAGTTCAATGCATTTAAACTTGCAGCCCATCGCCAAAGGACCCCACTTCACTATTATATATAACATGAAGGTAGTCAGGCAGTACTCATGGTCTATATAGATATATATGCCAAAAGCCAGCAACAAAAATAAGTCAATTTTGGCAACAAGTTACAAAGGGAAAATACATGGACTCTTAATGGTGCTACTAGTTGTTCATTAGCAAAGATAGAAGTAAATGATTTAATTGGAATGCCTGTGACATAAGCAACTAGAAGAGATCACTAAGTTACTTTAAAAAAAATTATTAAAAGGTGCTCGTGTATGGGTGATCAGACCTCTGGGTAACATTAACTTGTCTTGTTTTAACAAACTATATGACAAGGGTATTTCAAATAAAAAGTTTATAGCTATATATTAATGGGGTAATTCCATATCAAATCAACACTTGAATCAACAGGTAGAAAAGCATGAGTTCCAGTATATCAAACATTCTACAATATCTACAGTTTTCGTTACAATATCTCTATGCAAACTCAAAGTTGCCGCAAAGAAATGGCTTACAGCTTGCTGAGTTCATGTGATACCACCTCCGCCGTTTACCCTCGAAGACACATCCCTCGCATGGCCCGCAGCAGGAGAAATCATTCAATGGTCGCCATCCATCGAATGATTTCCGCTGCCTTCGCAAATGTAAGTAAGTCTCACCTGATATATTTGCAGGTGCCTGCGATGTCAGTCTCCTGTCCACAGCAGGCATCAGCCTGCCCATGTACCCATGGGAACGCCCAGCATTTTAACGGGGACGGCCATGAAACTGACATTCCCCTGTTCCAGCACCACCTCCTCCCTCCCCACTGCGAACGGCCCGGTGACATTGTAAATTGCCGAAGCCGCTTGCAGTCAGGGGTTTGCACATGCGCAAACCCCAACCATCGGGGTAAGGGCAGAATTTGGTTCACAAAGAGTCAACCAGAATCGGCCTCTATATCTGTTGTGTACAACAAGAAATGGTGGCTTGCTTATGTGATGGTCCAGAATGAAGATGAAGAAGAATATAGAGACCTTCTTTCATCATCATTCTTCTATCCTAGGAAGCCGGATATGTTTTGGATACCTCTAATAGATGTCTTTGCAATGTCGACCCTATAACTGGAATATTGTTTTGTAATGTGTAATGATACTTTTAAAAACCACTGAGGCATTGTCAAACTATCTTCAGCCAACATTGTTGACTGAGTAATATAATACAATGTCAAGTATTTCTTTTCAACTTCAATTATTATTATCTATAACTACTTTTTTGATTAAGCATTGTTTTCAAATTATTTTCAACTATGAACCGATTATCCTCCCACTTGTAAATTTTGGCAAACATTTAACATTAGTATAGTCTATTTCCTGAAATGTCTAAAGGTGTGTACACACGGCAGGATATGCCGTGAGATGCGAGTCCCGATGCGATCAGATCACATCGGGACTCGCATCTCACGGCATGCTAGAGGGGCACAATTTACACTATATATAGTGCAGATCTGCACTATATAGTGTTGCCTGCCCTCCCTATCTGGCTGCTGATTTGTGCTCACACGGGAGTGCGCATCGGGCTCGCAAGCCAAATCTTACCGTGTGTACACACTATACCTCTCCACATACCAAATGTGAAAAAAATCTGAGCTGGTGAGGTAAAAACAAAAAGTGATTTGATTTGACACGGGATGACCCAATGTATTTAATATGAGATTTAAACTTCTCATACCGGTATCTATATATCAGGTTTTTTTATATGTGAATAAGTATTGATGGTGTACAGATTTTTATTTGTTAGTGTTCAGTAAAATTTTGTATCAAGAGTTTAAAATTTCCTATATATTGTGTGTGTGTGTGTGTGTGTGTGTGTGTGTGTGTGTGTTTGAGGTTAGTGATAAAAACAGGAAGAGGCCCCATTTGAAATTGTAGGTTAAAGTGAGGGATAGCCACAAAAACAGCCAGTGCAGGTGTTTGTAGCTACAAGTATTGTTTAACGGTTGTTAATTTTTCGGTTTTAAAATGACCACTGAATGCAGTAGTCTGTATTTGGATACATTTACATTTTGCAGGACAACAGTATAAAGGTGAACTCCTCAGTTTCTTTGTATTGATTCTATATATAATATGTAGGCTGGAATCCATGTATTGCATTATACACCTACAGTACCAGTATCTTTTTCTCTATAAATTGAAGATATAGTAACCTACTTTGCTGGTAAAGATGCATGGTAATGGTCCTAGGCCAGGGCTCGACAAATCCCGGGGCCCAGGTCGCCATGGCGACCAGATTCTGCTTCCTGGCGACCAGATTTTTTTGGAGGGAGGAAGCAGAATCTAGTCATGGGCGGTGCCTGACTCCCCTGGCCTCTCCTGCCTGAGCAGCGGCAGCGCTGCCCTCTCCCTCTTCTCCCTCACTAACCAGCGCCAGCGCTGAAGGACTCCCCTTCTCCCCCCCCCCCCCCTGACCGAGCAGCAGCAGCGCTGCCCGCTCCTTCTCAGTCCTCACTAGCCATTGCTGCCCGCTCCCCCTCAGTCCTCACTAGCCAGTGCTGCCCGCTCCCCCTCAGTCCTCACTTACCAAAGTGGAGCGGCAGCGCTACCCGCTCCCTCAGTTAAGGCTCTCAAGCCACATATACATTCAATTAAAAAGGACAGCTGCAGGAGGGTTCAAGGAGGTGCACAGACAGTGGCGGATTATACACTGGTCCCCCCTTCCCTTGTATAATATGATGGGATCCAGGTCCGGGGCTGGTTAATGAACCTGGGGGCACAGGTGTATAGGCATGGACTGAATGTGAAATATGTGAGCAGGTCTGCAGTAGGAAGCTGTAGGATTTGGAATTTGACCACCTGAGGATTGGACTAGCACGTATCCATCCTTAGTGCAGTGAAGAGGCAAACAGGTGACTTCTCCTGTGGCACGAGGGTCCTTTCTGCTTTACTGTCAGCTCAGGTTGGTAGAGCATATATAAGCTGGTTATACACTTTTCTGATCACTCCCGATCAGCAGAGCATTATCCCCCTAGCTTGACCGCTTGTCAACCGCCTGCGAGCGCACATTACATAATACAAAAGTACATAAGATGAGACCTCTCGATCTCGAAGGCTGCAGGAACTTTTTTAAGCAGTTTATTGGCCAGCAGTAACCAGGTGATGGGACATAGGATTGTACCCAGCTTACTTGTAGCTGGGGGGGGGGGGGGAGAGGGAGAGATTGATTGATTTACTTTGGCTCCTAAACTTTTGTCCTGGCTCCTAGATTTTAGAAAGATTTGTCAAGCCCTGTCCTAGGCATGTGGTTGTCTTGGTTGCTATAGGTCACACCTGGCATGTCTGGAACGTGACTTCTGTATAACATTTTGTTTAATATAAGTTATCATAGCTAACTCCCTATGACGTCTTACAGTAAGTTAAGATGTGCCTGATCCACTGCTATTACTTTCTGTTCATAAACTGTTGTACGAGGTTTTATTGTTTGTTCTGCTTTATATCCTCTGTTATATTGGGATGCAGTTAAAATCCCGGCGGTCGGGATCCTAGCGTTCAGAATCCCGACCACGAAATCCCGACACTTTCTCCCTCCGTGGGTGTCCACGACACCCCTGGAGGGAGAATAAATTAGCGTGCTGAGCGTAGCGTGCCGAGCGCAGCGAGGCACCGGGCCCACTGCGTGGCTAGCGCAGCGAGCCTGCAAGGGGGGGCGATCCACGCCCCCGCCCCCCCCTTTTCGGGATTTCGGCGGTCGGGATTCCGGCTTCGGGATTTTGAACGCTGGGATTTCATACTGAATCCGTAATATTTGGGTGTGGATCATTTGGTCTACAACAACTAGGTCGACAAGCATTGGGTCGACATGGGGTAGGTCGACATGGGTTAGGTCGGGTTAGGTTGACAGGGTCATTGGGTCAACACAAGCATTAGGTCGACATGGGAAAAGTTGACTGTCAAAGAGTCGACATGGTATTTTTCAATGTGTTTTACCTGAATGTCGACATGGACACAGTTTCAAGTGCACCGCATTGCTCGCTACACCTCCTGGAGCACCCCTGATTCGGTACTGAATTTATCGCCTTTTAAATTGTATTAAGCTGGATCTACCTGATATCCAGCCCTTTAAAAAAGGTTGACCATAAATTCTGATTTCTAATGATGAATTGAGCTGATGCTGACTCTCAATATATTTCAGGTTTTTGTTTCAAGGACAGAATGGTACCGTCCTGTACACTGGGGATTTCAGACTGGCTAAAGGAGAAGTTGCCCGGATGGAGCTCTTGCATTCTGGAAACAGGTGCTGAGGACAGTATAGTTACATTGTCAAGCTGTGGCTAATGTCCTCAAGTTTTGATGACCCATATGAACACATTGTATGCCAAAATGTGACACTGTCTTTGGTTAAATACCCATACAACGGTATTCAACCAGAGCCAACCGCTCAATTCTCTGTATATTTCAAGCAGACATTTTACTTATGAATATGAAGTTTCTGTGTATTTTCTTTTGTCATTTGCCTGTAAAATGGCAGTTAGGAGCTGAGTTGCTGGCACTTTATCTATTTCCAAGGCATAGTACATAGGCTAGATAGTAGATAAAAATGTTGTAATTGAATAGCACCTTTTTTCAGACTCTGTAAATTACACCGTCTAATTAAGATCCAAATTTCTTTTTCCTTATATTGTATACCTTTGAATTGTGTTTTGTATTGTTTTTGTTTATTTGTACATATAATTTATCTATACTATCTGCCCAGTCAATGCAAAAATATATTCTAATAGGCTTAAAGGGCATACACACATGGGGGAGGGGAGTCGGAGGTCAGATGGTGCAAGACTCCATTCAGATCTATCACTGGTACACAATGGCTGATGTTCAATAAAATGGGCAATATATTGCCCAGTGTGTACGCATTTTTACCCTCCCATTACTGCCTAACCACAGCCGCCCCCCCTAGTGCCTAACACCAACCCCCATTTGTAATGCCTAACATTTTCCCCATCCCCACAGCATAATCCTAACCCTTTTCCCTCATAAAGTACCCCCCTCTATTGACAAAACCTACATCCCTCCCTCCCCTGGGCCGCATTGTGAAACCAGTCACACTTAAGATCGGGATGCTAGCTGTTGGTATTCTGGTGTCTGCATCTCCACTGATGTTTGAATTTTGGCACCTTTGTTTTGGCTGGCAACGTAACCGCATTTCCCTGAAGACTATCACTGCGCTTCGTTAACATACTGTACAGGAAGTGACAGAAAGCCACCAGCACCTCTAGTGGATCACACCACTTGTTCTAGTTGGGTATGACCACTTTCCGGTGCAGCTTACAGTTCCATAGTCAAGAAAGGTATCTAGTGCAAGCTGTGTGGCCTACACCTGATTTTTGGGAAACTGACTGGTGCCCAAGCTTGCTCGCACACACAAACACAGAGCTTGTTTTAATACTTTGTCATTTATATATTGATAATTTTTTTTTTTTGCAGAGTGAAAAGCATTGAAAGTGTTTATTTGGACACAACATTCTGTGACCCCAGATTTTTTCAAATTCCTAGTAGGGTAAGTCTTTGGGTTAGTGGAGATTGCATTTTGTTCTTATTTAAAGTAATGTTTGTATGTATTTTCTCACTATAGGAGGAATGTTTGATGGGGATTTTAGAGTTGGTACGCAGCTGGATAACGCTGAGTCCTTACCATGTTGTCTGGCTTAACTGCAAAGCAGCTTATGGATATGAATATCTATTCACAAACCTGAGTGAGGAATTTGGAGCAAAGGTAGGAGACACTGTGCTGTACAAAGAATGTGTAATCATTCACAGAAGTCCTTGTCCCAGTGAAAGTCTGATAAATAAACACATACAATTCTTCATTATGTATATGCAGGATTTAACCTCCTTCATTGTTATGCACTCCTGTTTTTTTGCATTAAGGACCTGGTTCAGATCTAGCTATCGCTG
Organism: Crinia signifera; assembly: GCF_055691185.1. Lineage (NCBI taxonomy): Eukaryota > Metazoa > Chordata > Amphibia > Anura > Myobatrachidae > Crinia > Crinia signifera. The sequence goes on from NC_139220.1 coordinate 181,309,954, forward strand.
CTGCTTACACGGAAGTAGCATTGAAGCACTTACATGTTAATACTGCATGAGACATCCTGCCTTATGCTTGCATTAGTGCTGATTGCCAATTACAGCTGATTGCCATTGTGCAAATTTGCACGGCGATCCATTATTGAATTACTGTGCATGTGTTTGGATCGCGGTATGCCCTTAATCCCCTTGCAACTTGACTGACTGCTTTAGCATTCCTTAATGGCAAACTGTTGTAGGGTATGCTGGAACATGTAGTCTCACAACAGCTGGAGAAGCCACAGCTTGGCCAGGCCTGTTCTATATCATTAATAAATATATTAAAGATAAGTGGTCTTGGCTTCGAACCCTGTGGTGCACCACTTAATGCTGGAATCCAAATGAAATGAAAATGAACACTTCTCTCTGTTCCTGTTCCCTATTCCACAGCCAGTTTATCACCCATTTTATGGATCAGCCTCTCCTGTTAGTTTGGCACAACCTATCCCTCACATCTCCATGCTCCAACAATAAGAAAGCCCGAGGTAGAAGCACTTTTCAAAAGGGTCAAACCAAAGAAGGCTGTGGGCCCATATGGATTGTCACCATCTACTCTAAAGACCTGTGCTGCACAGCTTGCCTCCGTCTTCACTGAGATCTTTAACACCTCAATGGAATTGTGCAGGGTCCCCACCTGCTTCAAACACACAATTATTGTCTTGGTCCCCAAGAAATTACCTATGAAGGACCTAAATGACTACAGGCCAATTGCACTAGCATCACTAGCCTTGAAAGCATTGGAAAGACTGGTGCTGAACCATCTAAGAGAAGCGGCCAACACCCATCTCTACCCTCTGCGGTTCACCTACTGAGCAAACAGAACAGAAGCGTAGAGGACGCAGTCAATCTAGAGCTGCACTACAGTCAACAACACCTGGATCACCCATGCACCTACGCGAGGGTCCTATTCGTCGATTTCAGCTCAGCATTTAACACAATCGCCCCCCTGCATTCTGCAGCCCAAACTGCTCTCCCTAGGAGTCCCAGAATCAACATGCTCCTGGATTGTGGACTTTCTGATGGCAAGGAAACAGGTGGCGAAAGCCGGTGCTTTCATGTCCAGCATAGGCACGATCAGCACAGGTGCCCCCAAAAGATGTTTCCTCTCCCCACTGCTCTTCTCCCTTTACACGAATGACTGCATCTCAACTGAGCAGTCAGTAAAAATCATAAAATTTGCAGACAACACCATCATTGTCCTAATCAAGGATGGAGAGGAGTCTGCATACAGGCGTGACGTGGACAGGCAGAAACATCCTCAACCTAAACCCCAACAAAGATGGTGGTGGACTTCAGTAGAAAACCAAATGTCATGTTCCCACTAGTAATTTCCAATGGAGTGGTGTCATGGGTTGATTCCTTCAAATTCCTAGAGACTAATTTTTCCTGTAACCTCAAGTGGAGGCCCAATATAATCACTACTGTTAAAAAGGCCCAACAGCGGCTGTTCTTCCAGACTCAGCTCAGAAAATTTAACATCCCACAGGAGCTACTGCGCATCTTTTACACAGCAATCGTCGAGTGCTCCTATCACAGTCTGGTCTGGCGGAGCAAACGAGACTGACAAAGACTGGAAAGGGTGGTGAGAACAGCAGAGAAGATCATTGGGACTGACCTCTCACCTGTAAGGGGACCATACTTAGCCAAAGTCAAGAAACGTGCGGGGAAGATGTAATGTCTTTCCTCCTGCACCCATGCTTGACGCTGCACTGTAATCCGCAATAAATTCCTAGTATACACAAGTATACATGGCCTATAATGTTGATTCTGAATATATTCCCTCTAATTTCTTTACCACTGATCTAAGACTAATTCATCTATAATTACCTGGACTTGTTCTCTTTCCCTTTTTTTAATATAGGTACTACTTCTGCTAATTTCCAGTCCCTTGGTACTAAGCCAGATGAAATTGAATTTACGAAAATCAAATACAATGGCCTCGCTAATTCTGTGCTCAATTGCATTCGTACCCTTGTCCCTGGTGATTTACTTATTTTGATGTTACAGTACATAGAGACTCCTGGAAATCCATAAATCGTTTCAGTCAGGCTCTAAATTGTCCTCTAAAAAGAAGGCATAACCAATCTGTTATTAATTTACTAGTGAATTGTTAATAACTGATTTGCTGTGTTATTAATAATATGTGTACTTCAGGTAATATTCTATTTGCCCTTCAGAGATAACAAAAGGGAGCTTTCATCTAGTGGGCATATATAACACTTAATGCCTTTATTTGTAGGTGCACGTGAATAAATTAGATATGTTTAGGAACATGCCGGAGATTCTTTCCCACATAACGACTGATTCCCGGACACAGATTCATGCTTGCCGTCATCCACTGGTATGTAAGACTCAAAATAGGTACTATAATTTTTAATAGATATTTTTATACAAATGACCTTTTATATTTGTTCTTAAATAAAGGTCTTATTTTCAATGCATATTTTTCCATCTAAGGGGGATATCCAATTACCGTAGTTGCTTTGTCCGGGGCAATCCTAAATAGCCCAAGAGGTTACTCTGGCTGATGGGATAGAGTGGGGCTGTTCCTGATTAACCGGTTCTCCAGGTTTTTTTCTGTGCCAGGCAAAAATAGGATTTCCTTTAGTGGAATATGTTTGCTCAAATCCTAGTTTTTTTTATTTTTGCTTCAGCTATGAAGTGCACATTTTTAAATTTAAGTTGGGGCCAACGAGGCATATTGGACTTTTAACGGGACTCTGACTTCCGTGCAAGCAAATGTCAGTATTTCTGTATGTAGCAGGGCAATTTGGTTTTGCCCTTGTATATACAGTATGAAACCATCTACATGTAACAAATGTGTTTCAAACATTAAAATAAAACTTTTAAAGGAACATACACACTGGGCAATATTTTGAAGGATATCGCTAATTTTGGCCATTTTGAGCGATATCAACCAGTGAGTTTGCGATGAACAATGTTCAGTTTCACGGGTAGATAAATAGGGTTTCTGTACATGCAGCACAATTTTTGCTATGTCTCTAGCTAGATTGTTCATCACATCGTTCAGTGTGTATGCACAATATCATTTGTCCAGGACAATGGAAAGTCCAAGGGAAATTATTCAACAATATCTTTCACTACACACAATGTCTAGGGTTTATGGCCTTACAGTAAGTCTAAGTCTAAGGTTACAGAAATGTCTTCAGTCTTCTCTTTGATTTTCCTATGATGTTTGATTGTCTTCACTTAAATTCTGACTGAAATGACTTTAGCTTTTCTTAAAAGAATGAAGAATTCTTGCGAATGAACAGATTGCCCTGTGGAATGTATTCCGGCGATGGGGTGCCTTTGCGAGTCATCTCTATTAAACCATCAACTATGTGGTTTGGTGAGAGGACCAGGAAAACAAATGTGATTGTGAGGTATGTATTCGATGAACGCAAGTCCTAGTTAAATATTATTATTATTATTATAATAATAAACCTTTCCGACAAAAATGTATGTATTGCTTATAATTACAATTATTATAAGTAAAGCTGGCCATACACTACTGCAATGTATCGCTGTATGGCCATCCCAAGCATCAGGATTGCATGCGATACACTGCATCTGATTCTTTCACATGCAATATATTGCATGTGACCTTGTTCACCACCGCCAGGAGGGTGGTCCAATTTGGAGGTTCCCAGATGCCATATGAGGTACAAGGGACTGCACACTGGATGACAAACACATACAATTTGGCCCGATTCATCTGAATCGGGTCAAATAGGCCCAAATTGGTCTAGTGTATGGGGGCCTTAAGCCTCAGGTCGCATAGATGTTTTTCATTTCAAAACCATGTCACTTTTTTTCGCTATGCATAAATGTTACGGTGATTCTGCGCTTCTAGCTCACTGTACTGAAACTGCTAATAATATTTTATATATCACATTAAATGCAGCGTGTTTATGGCATTGTTCCTATATTGTGTCCATGCTGTTGCAACTGATAGAAACCTAGCTTACTTAGTAAATCAATATAAGCTGTTCTGTGTATATCTGTTTCCTGACGCTATTTTATTTTGTCAAGTAGAAAATATAAATGAAAAAAATCTATATTGTGCTTTAACCTGGTAAACATTTGCTTTCCTTTTGTTCTTGTAGAGCAGGAGACAGCTCATATAGAGCGTGCTTTTCCTTCCATTCGTCATACAGTGAGGTATGTAGCACTGCTGCAATGTCTATAACATAATAGCACTTGTAATAACCACAGGAATGCACCACAGATGGAAAGGCAAATCTTTGGTCCCTTCCCCTTTCTTCATCTGTAGAAGCATACTGTACTTGGGAGCATGTTAGGTAACCTACACCAAACAGGTTTCTCTTAACCCTTTGAGTACCAACATCTTTCAGAGATGTTCAAAATATCAGTTAAACCTGCCAGCATCGCTCACATTTGTTATATAAATTTCAATAAAAAATGTTGTGTAAAAAAATATATTTCCTATATAAGGTAAACATTACAGGTCATTATGATGAAGAAAAATGTTTTCTTGGCAATTTTCACACAAATCTTGACAAATTCACTTGGCACTCAGTGTTATACAACTGTCCTCTCCCAAACATCCATACACCCTTCTTGCCTCAAATCACTGTAAGTATTGATACAGTTTTTAATAATGTAATCTGATTTATTCCTTTTTTTTTTTTTTATACAGATTAAGGATTTTCTGAGTTACATCAAACCTGTTAATGTTTATCCCAATGTGATTCCTGTTGGAAAAACAGTAGCCTATGTAGAGGAAATGTGAGTAAATGTTATTACTTCACTGCAAAAGACAAACGCCTAAATGCTGGTAATAAGAAAACAAAGTAGATTATAGGTGAAACCAGATGATTTTAATATAGAAAGCAATTTATTAACATGCAAACAATGATACATAAGAAACCACTGCTCATGGCATCAAATAACCAGGTCTGGGCATCTGGCATAGGGTCCCCTTAAGTGCTCAGCATGGTTTTTGTACGACGTGTTTTGGAAAATATTCTTCAGGTATGGATATCATAATTGTATAAGCTTTATACCCCACTAATTAGAATTCATAAAAACACTAGACCCCCACTGGTATCTTTTTCAGCAACGTCCTGTTCAAGTCAACCCGAAGTGAGGCATGTGTGTCAAGTGCTGCTTTCGGTATAGGCTCCTGTGTCCAATGAGTAACACCTGCCACAAGTGACGTGTGCTGTTCAGATGGCACATCCAGTTGTGCGTTCCACAGGCTCCTATTAGTTGTGCGATATTAATAATATCATTGGGTATCACCATCCGAAGTGACGTACTTCCAGTTCCAGAGCATCCCATTGCTGATATAATTGCCTGGAAGTGATGCATGCATTTCCCTAAACACTGTGGAGCGCCATCTGAAATGCATGCATTTTAACCGGAGTGAATTTCTGTTGGTCTGGCTGCCATATTGGATGTAGGTGTAAAACTTCAAACTGTGTTCTGGCTCCTCCCCTCTATGCCCCCTCCCACAGCTCAGTTTAGAAAAATGTGCCCTCAGGAGAGGATTTTCTTCATTATTGTTAACTTTTATTTATTTGGGCATGCTGCTTGTACATGCGGCATATCTGCAACTTGGGGTGGGGGGATGGGGGACACCGATAATGACCTCTTCTGGTGCTGCTCCGTTCCCCGCTGCCAGAAAACGTTAGTGGCTCGATACGCCCAATTCTGCTCCTCAAATCACTGAACTTGTATCTGAGTTCAGAATGGAGTCATTGAGGGTGGTAATCTCCAGCCTGGAAAGGGGGTAGTTTCTGGCCTCTGTGGATATCAGGGATGAGTACTTGCACATCCCGATCTGGCCACCCCACCAGGCATACCTGCGGTTTGCCCTGCTGGAGGATTATTACCAGTTCTGTGCCCTGCTTTTCGAGCTGTCCATAGCACTGAGGGTGTTCAAAGGTAATGGCGGAGATGATGCTGTGGCTGCAGGGGATCAACATCATCCCTTACCTGGATGATCTCATAAAGGCGGGGTCCAGAAAACAGCTGTCAGCCAGCATTTCTCGGATGACTCAGCTGTTCTATCAGCACAGGTGCCTTCTAAATTATCAGAAGTCTCACCTGCTGCTTACCTAGAGACTTCTCTTTCTGGGAATGATTCTGGACGCAGTGGCCCAGAGGATCTTCCTTCCATCAGACATAGCAACTGCCATTCCGGAAATGGTCCGGGAGGTGCAGCTCTGTATTTGCCTGTTGGCAAAGTTGGTGGCGTCCTATGAGGCCATCCATTATGGGTGTTTCCAAGGCAGGAGTTTTCAATTGGATCTCCAGTGCAAATGGTCGGGTTCCTACCTGCACATGCATCGACTGATCTGGTTATCCCCTCAAGCCAGATTTTACTCTGGCATGGTGGTTTCCGTCGTCTTTCCTGTTGGAAGTTCGGGATCCAAAATTGGGTCCTGTTAACAATGGAATGCGAGCCTAAGAGGCTGGGTGCTGTAACCGAAGGGTTACAGTTTCAGGGCAGGTGGTCGAGCCGCGAGTCTCTCCTTTCAGTCAATGTCTTGGAACCTTGGGGGCGATTTACAAGGCTCTGATTCAGGCTTCCCATTTGCTCCTAAATCAGGTGATTCAGGTGCAGTCCGACAACGCTACAGCTTTAGCATATGTCAATCATCAAGGAGGGACAAAAAGCAGGGTCTGCATGCGGGAGGTCTCCACGATCCTCCTCTGGGCAGAAAAACACGCAAAAGCCATATCGGCCATTTTCATTCCAGGCGTGGAAAATTTGGAGGCAGACTTTCTCAGTAGCCACAACCTGCACCCAGGAGAGTGGCATCTCCACCGACAGGTGTTCCAGCTGATCACAGACCGTTGAGGTTGCCTGGAAAAAGATCTGATGGCGTCCCGGCTTAACAAGAAGCAGCAGCTTTACTGTGCCAGGACCAGGGACCCTCAGGCAGTGGCGGTGGACACACTGTCGACGCCTTTGTCATACCAGCTGGTATACTTATTCCCTTCAATTCCATTGCCGTCCCGAGTACTCCGCAAGATCAGGAGGGAGAAGGGTGCAAGCATTTCTGATTGCCCCGGACTGGCCATGAATGGTGTGGTACGCTGATCTTCTGGCTATGTAGGTGGATGAACCTTGGTCTCTTCCGCTGAAAAGAGATCTTCTTCAGCAAGGGCCGTTCATTTATCCGGACTTACAACAGCTTTGTTTGTCGGCTTGGAGATTGAGTGGCTGATCTAAGCCAGGAAGGGTATTCCCGGAAACGTAATCCCTACCATGATTTAGGCTAGAAAGCCGGCGACATCCAGACACTATCATTGGATCTGGAAGAGATCTGTGTCATGGTGTGAAGGGAGACATTGTTCTACGGTTTTCTGACCGGGTTGGTTCCTCTTGTTTCTGCAGGCTGGAGTTCATATGTGGCTCCATTTGGGCTCCACCAAGGTGCAGATATCAACCTTGTCCATCTTCTTTCAGAAGAAGCTGTTCTGCATATCCAGCCTCCTTTCGTACCGGCCACGGCTCTGTGGGACCTGTCAGTTGTATTGACCTTTTTTTCAGTCTTCTTGGCTTGAGCCATTGGACTCCGTTGAGAGTAAGCTCCTTACGTGGGAAGTGGTCATGCTTGTGGCCTTGGCCTCGCTAAACGGGTCTCTGAATTGTGCTTTGTATTGTAAGTCCCCCTATTTTAAGTTTTTCAAGGGCAGAGCGTAGCTCAGGACTCGAGAACACCCTATTGGGTATTTTTTAACAGGTGCTATCGTGGGCTGCTCCAATTAGCAGCAGAATAAGTTTAAGGGCTAGTCAATCCCTTAAAAACAAAGCAAAAAATTGTACCGATTTAAGGAATAAACTGCGCTTTTGAGGAAATTTACACAACTATCACACAGCATGTAGAATAAAATGAATTGCATTTATTAATACATGATCTGCAAATGTAAAAACGAATAAATTAATATAAGGTGAAAAAAGTTAGTGTCACATTGAACCCTTTGCATCGGTTATGCAAGTCATCACCCCTTCTTAACTCCTTCTCAATGGATCCTGTTCCTATAGAGGACTTTATGTTGTTTTGTATTGCACTGAGGTAAAGTTCAAATGGGACAGTCTTGGTAAAGACACTCACAATTGTTCGGATGTCTGCATCAACCGTGCTGGGATGTTGCCCTGTGGAGAGGCGCCAGCTTTATGTGTCGTTTGGAGGTGCTCCTCTATTGGTGCCAAATACAGTCCTGGTTCAGATATTCAATAGAATTGTTGTAGGTGTGCAATAGTACAATGATGGGGTGACAGCCCTATTCCTTCCATTGGATACCTCAACCAGGACTGTATTTGGCACCAATAGAGGAGACATTCACGAATTAGCCCATGCTAGCCCTCATATTTGTACTTTGACTGTCAGGTTCCAGCAGATCCAGTTTTTTATTATTCACGGAATATATTACACACCTGACTTTATATTGGTTGGTTAGTATTCCTGCCCCAACTTGTCCAAAATGTTCTTTTTGGCACCTACTCTGAGTCATGACCCCATATAACGACATTCTGGTTGGGAGTTATTAACATTATTTTAAACACCAGCATCCTGAGAGATGTTATGTCACCTGTGATATGTTTATTGCCGCTCTCTGTGAAGAATATTTAGGTTAACTGGCTATATGCTATGTGATAAATCTTTGCACTTTAGCCAAGGTTTGTATTGCCAGAACTTGGCTTGCTAAAAATTTCCTGACTACACAGTCTTAGCTTAAGCTGGTTAATAAAACCATTTCTCATGAGATTTCTTTTTACTTGGCCACAAATTTCATCCTATTTGGTTTAGATGGCTAGACGCATTTATACTACTCTTGATTCATAGCTCCATTTAACCCACTCCACTTCTGCAGCCAATTGCCAACCACCATCCTTATGTATTTATATAGGTTTTTTTTTTTCATGCACTACCACGGTCTCATTATATGTATCTCAATACTGGCCACACCACTATTTACTCTGTATGATCAAGTACTGTGGTCAGCTTATACCAGGTGCTGATCTGACAATGAATACATGAGAGCATTTGGGTACTCAATCTAAAAAACATTTTTACTTGAAATCTGTGTTGAGTCCTTGGGATACTGTGATTTCTAAAGCGTAAAGCCACCTCCTATCACACTGGCTCAGTTTCTTCTCTATATTTCTCTCTAATTAAGTTTTGTTAGATACATAAACATCTTTTTATAGTATATATTTTTCAAGCACTTAAATTGTGTCCTACCTCTTACAGCCTGAAGCCTCTCTGTAGATCTTACTTGGAAAGCTCAGAAATTAAATATATGCCACTGGGTAGCCTGAAGAGATCTCGGAGCACAAATTTGCAGGATACAGGTGAAAAGCTTAGTTTTGTTTGAAATATTTATAAATGTAAAGATTTGGCATCATTTTATGTACTTTTTTTTTTTTACAAACATTGAGGCAGATGTATTAAGCCTTAACAAGAGATAAATGCAAGGGTGATAAGGAGAGATAAACGTCCAGCCAATCAGCTCCTTACTGACTTTTTTCAAACACAGCCTGTAACATAGCAGTTGGCAGGTGATTGGCTGGACTTTTATCTCTCCTTATCACACTTGCATTTATCTATTAAGGCTTAATACATCTGCCCCATAGTTAGCTGATCAATAAGATGGTAAATATTGTGCTACAAACTCACTAATGAATTGTCTGTTTTACCTCTTTAAAAAAAATGCTTCTTTAGAGATGTAGGTACTTATGTAATATCTGGGCTCCCGTTTTTCTTATGAGACCGCGTCCTCTCGCGGGGCTCGCTGCGCTCGCCACACTATATAAAATCAACTCCATGCGTAGTTGGATAGTAGGGGTATGAAAAAATGGGGTGCATTTAACATGGGAGCCCAGATAATACATAAGTACCGAGATGTATTTTCCTTTTTTTGAGGATTTATAATTAAAATGTCATATTAATTTAGAGCTGGAAATGAGCTACCATCTAGAATCCTGAAACTTAGATTCTCATTGCATGCTTGGCAAGATGTGTGTTCACTGCCATGTTTTATTTTTGCTTTTCCCAAGATACCATCTATCTCAGCCTCTGAGGAAAGCTATGTATTACTCTTTGTTTTACTGTTTCTTTACCATGATCATCATCATATACCTCTGCCCCCACTGTATGCAAAGCCTGTATGCTGTACATTCGCTGGTTGCACACCCCGCCAGCGACAAGCTGGCAGGGTGTGCCAGCTTTGGAAGAAAAGTGCTACATAAATACAAATATTTTTACTGCTGCCTCTGAGCAGCATGATCAAGATGGCGCCGCTGATGGCTGCCTAGGAGCTGTGCAGCTCAGCCAAATATGTTCCCTGTGTGATAACTGTACTGTCTCTGCTTGTATTGTTACCTACCTGGCTGTTTCAGCGACCAGTGGCGCCGCTGATGGCTGCCTAGGCGCTGTGCACCTCGGTGGGTATGTGTTCCCCACATGTAATGTATGTAATGCCTTCTCCCCCTGCCCCCCCCCCCCCCCCCCCCCCCCCTCATCCCTGCTTGATGCTGCACTGTAAATCCACAAAAAATTCCTAGTGTGCACAAGCATACATGGCCAATAAAGTTGATTCTATTCTATTCAGCCTCTCACTAAGCCACTTGGCAAATTCAAGACTTACAGCATAACCCTCCTTTTACTTTGCAATAATTGATCCTGATATGATGTCCGAAGAATGGTATTTATTATTCAATAAAGGGATCACGAATATATGCCATGATAGATTAGATCATGTAATAAACGTAACGTTGCATAGACATGAAATTGTTATATTGATGTGGAGTTGCATACACAGATGGATCCCCTCTCATTCAATGCTGGCGCTCGCCAGAATGTCCCCACTGGCGAGCGCTGGCTGAGAGGGACTCCATTAGACTGGCACGCATAGGGTTAACGGGATGGGCCCATCGGAACGGGGCACGCAAGCTACGCTAGCTAGCTACAGAGAGCTAAGGGGGACACACTACTTCTGGGATAGATCTGTGCTGACCACTGGAGGGAGTTAACTATGCAAATTACAGAAACATGTGAACACAACAGAAACCTATGCTGAAAGGCATGACTGTGTGCTGCTTACTTTTTCTTGCTGCACTTTTTATGTCTTCAGGATAGGAAGAAAGCCCACGTAAACACCAGAAACTAACTTATACAAAAACCATCCACCTCATGAAATGGTAAGGACAGGCAGCAGGAGAGAAATCCGTATATAAAAATACAGAATCACAAAATGTTTTCAATAGTTTTATTTTAATTATTGCAGACATTCTCAAACTTGTTAGTTGAAACAAGGGGTCATATAGATCCAGTTATAGAGATACAGAAGGGTGAAGCGCGTTGGGAGAATACTTAAATGTATCTTAAGGAACAAAGTTTGCACAAAGTTTTCATCTATAATAGCCATGACATGTCCAATGGTCCCTGCATGGCTAAAGTTAAGGGGAGTTTAAATTATGTTCTATATTTTGGAGGTTTTGTTAAAAAAAAAAAAAAAATTCAAAATGAGTATTGTTATTAATTTGTATAGAACCACAGCTTCGCACAGTAAAGAAAACAGGGAGTTCATAAAACAAGGTAAAATAAATCAAACATTTAAAAAATAGGTAAAGGGTGTGTTTAAGAGAAATTATAATATAGAGGAAAGAAATCAGTCATTGGGCTGTATCCTTTCATATTGGGTTGTATCATTTCACTAATATCCCTCCTGTAGGAAGTCTGCTGCTTTTAAATTGAATATCCGCCTTCAGACGTTTCAATTTGTTGATTTGATACATACCCTCCTACTTCCTCCCTGGATTAGGGAGGATTAATTGTGTTTTCCCACTGTTGTACAGTTGTTCACGTCTGCTCTAGTACAATTTTTTTTTTATATATATATATATATATATATATATATATATATATATATATATATATATATATATATATATATATATATATATATATATATATATATATACACACACACAACACTGTCATATTCAGAAATAGTCAAAACTACCTGAAAAATATGTCAATTTCTGCTCATAGAAAACACATCTAATTACATTATACATGTACATTTTGGCAATCTGTTGCACCCTTCCTCGCCACAATTTCAGCTAGTCAATACCATTTTATATGGCACAGATCATGTCGTCTTACCACATAAATCCTGCTCTGATCTTTAAGAAATAGACTCACAAGCTCTTAAATACCTGTCCTGATTTTACTTAGTGCTACACATCTACTGCCACTAGATCAATAACATTTTATAATAGACAAAGCTAGACATTGTTTATGTTGTACATAGAAGGATTTTTAGAGGCCTGCAAAAACTAACACACCAAGTTTAATGTTTTTACAGATGAGGATGGGATTGAGGAATTATTTGATGATTATCCTTTGACTGATTTGAAGCACAAGCGTCTCAGACATGATAAATGGCCATCAAAGAAATGTCTTTTGGCTGCCAAACTCGGAGAGAATCACAAATCCCTAGAAATGCCCCTTGTTACCCCAGGGCCTATTGCTATACAAGGAGAGTACATGGAATGTGAGGAATCCAATGGAGAGGAGGATGATGATGAAGAGGAAGACATTGATGGATCAATTACAACAAATTACACTCTCGCCAATGAAGTGACTCTCCCAGAAATCAGAGATTTAGATGGGAAGAATATATTGCATGATTGTTTACCACAAGCTGCCAAAGAAGAAGAAGAGGAGGCCGAGCCCCAGTGGCGTTCTTTTTTTAAGTCTGTTTTCACTGAATGTGGTGATGCCTTACTCCCTGAAAACAATGTTGCACCTTCTGTCAAAGAAGGAACTTCTCAATCCCCCAAACTTTTTAGTGACTCTGATGATGATTCCACTCATATATCCTCTCAGAACTCCTCCCAATCTACACATATATCTGAGCAAGGTAGTCAAGGATGGGACAGTCAGGCTGACACTGTCCTACTTTCATCACAGGAAAAGAGAGCAATGGACTTGTGCTCTTCAAAAAAAAGTTGCTACAATCTAATTTTAGAGACTGGATTTCCTGGACACTCCAAAATGGAACCCATGCAAAGTGAGAACTGTGCTTTATATGATGGCAAAGTGAGGAATCCAGTTCCAAAATCAAGTTTTAGAGATCTGCCAGGCTGTATGCACTGCTCAAGGGATCAGACTGTCCACTGTAACAATAAGCCAGATTCACAGAATTCAGATGATTTTGAAATCCCATCCACACCTGGCGCCGAGCAGCCTCAACCCGAAACACTGCAGTACTTGTATGAACAACTTGCCACACGAGACACCGTCGCAGCAGTGCAGCAACATTGAGCTTCTGATCATGTTCATTTATATTTTTTCAAAAACATGTCCTATTATATGTTACTTTCGTTGTCAATGTTTTTTGTACATCTTTTCTACCAGACAACTGTTTAATGCCTGTATATTGTATCAGGAATTTAGATTTTTTTTTTTTCTGCTATTGGAAGAAAACTTTTGGTACTTATGTAATATCTGGGCGCCCGATTTTTTTTTTTTTTTTTTTTTTATCGCATCGCATGCAATATAGTGGCATACAATTCATGCGATGCGATTTTTCATTATAAAGACCCGATTTTTAATTGTATAGTCACCCATGGGTGATTTCATACCCCCACTATCCAACTACGCATGGAGTTGATTTTATATAGTGTGGCGAGCGCAGAGAGCCACCGAGCCCGAAGCGTGGCGAGTGGACGCAGAATACATGTAAAGTAATCTGTGGGGCTCGCCACGCTTGTGGCTCGCTGCGCTCGCCACACTATATAAAATCAATTCCATGCGTAGTTGGATAGTGGGGGTATGAAATCACCCATGGTTGACTATACAATTAAAAATCGGGTCTTTACAATGAAAAATCGCATCGCATGCCATAAGTAGTGGCATGCAATGAAAAAATCGGGCGCCCAGATAATACATAAGTACCAAACTTTTTTCCAGTATGAAACTTGCCAATTTTTGTATCCTAAATCAGGCTTAGGATGGGATGTACTAAACTTAATGGCTATTTGTGAACTTTGGCTGTATATATTTACTAAGCTCCAGAATTGCATTCCAGTGCTTGGATGCTTTGGTTAATGCCAGGTTTTTACAGCTTCCCCTGTATCCTCCCTTCATACCCAGGCCTATCACACGGAAGTGCCAACATTGCAAAGGTCAGCTCTTATCGGGAAAGCTGTCCTTTGCGATACTAATAGCATTTGTTAGTGCATATGCCAGGGGTTCCCAAACTTTTTTAATCACGGCACCCTGAAGCAAGATAATTATTCTGCGGCACCCTTAGGCTAATGGTTTCTCATTGAGAACAAATATTAAGTTAAATAAATTGTGTTTCTATCTCAGCCTTAGGGTCAGTTATATGATAATGGACAGGATTCACTTCTGTTTGTCCACAGTTTGACTATTATATTGGACATAAACAACTTGAATTGGTCCTAGACCACCAACCCAGGGCACCCCTGCAAGTCTTCCAAGGCACCCCAGGGTGCAACGGCACACAGTTTGGTAACCACTGGCATATGCATTTAATATGTCTGAGGTAAGTGGCATATTGCATTGCATTGCAGAAGTGATGCTTAGTAAATCTCATCCTTTGTGTTTTGTTGACAAAAGTTATTAATATTTCTGAAATAGATGCATTTACTGAATGCAGTTTTGGACCAAAATGCAAAGGCATGTTTCAGGTACCTATATAAATTTTGCACAGAAAAATTAAATATATTTAGGTAAAAATAAACATGTGTTGCTCACAAATGTTTTAGGGTATTTTCAATATGTGATCAAGAAGTGTTGTTTTTTTTTTAACACATGAAAAATAGAACATGCTGCATTATAAAATGTTTAGTGTTAAAATTTACAGTACCCACTGATGTGTGCTGCACTGTTATTATAGATGCAGGTGAGCTACTTCATTCAATTTAACCCTTGGAGAGGCAACATTGCTGTGAGCGATCCTCAAAATATCCACTAAAAATGCCATCATCGCTCACAGAGACTGTTCTTTTACTATAAATGAATATAAATACAGCAAAGTCAATTAATTGATGTTCAGCTAAATATTGCACGCAAAAAAGAAAAATGCTGTGAGTGGATATTTTGAGGATCTCACAGCAACGTTGGCAACCAAAGGATTAATTAAAAAAAAAGGTTTGCTTGCCAATTTTCACAAATTCCCTTGGCACTGAAGTATCATCAATCTTATTTATTTTAATGAAGGGTTGTTTTTCACAAACAAAGGTTGAGTATCCGTTATCCGAATTCTTCCGAAAACCATACATTCCAGAAAGTGGGAAAAAAACATTTCTGATAAAAACTTACTGGGGACATAATATGTAACTGGTACTAAATATGTGCAAGAAAATTATTGCTTGGCATTCATATTCAGTATCTGACATAGTGCACAAACTTTGTTTCATGTTTTGAAACCTTGTTTTTTGAACAAATAAAATATATTTGTGTGTATTTCATGTGGTTGATGTATTTATAGATACTTCAAAATACATTATTGGGTACTTGTGTAGTTTCACGGCGGCAGTTACGTAGTCAGTGTAGTGTCCCTGTCAGAATCGGCATAGTAAGCTTGTGTCTGCGACTGTGTACATTCGTGCCTAACTGGAGCTTACGCAGTTAGCTTAGACAGTCAGCGTTGTTTCAGCACTTATTAAATTGTGTGGGAACCATTGACAATTTTTCACCTGCCTGAAATGACAGGTGTGAATGTGTTCCTGAAACACCCCTACTATCTACGTCAGCCCGAAGCGTGGCGAGGTCAGGAGGTATGCATCCTCCTGACCTGTTCATACCCCAACTATCCATGTCGGCATGGAGGTGATTCTATAAAGTGTGGCGAGCCACCGCGGATTACTTGACGTGTTTTCTGTGTCTGCTCGCCATGCTTTGGGCTCGTTTTACACGTCCCCTCATGGGGCTTGCTGCGCTCACCACACTTCAAGAACGGTGGCTCGCTGCGCTCAACACACTTTATACAATCAACTGCACACCAATGTGGATAGTGGTGGTATGAACAGGTCGGGAGGACGCGTCCCGTGTCCGCTTGCCGCGCTTCGGGCTGACGTGGATAGTGGGGTTTTGAAATGGAGGCACTTTCCAATATGTAATATGGAGCACTGGCAAATGCGTCCTTTATTGTGTATGAGACGCACTTGCCTTCTCCCAGAAGGGGACATAAGCAGGGTTGCCATACCCCACCACACAAATTACTGATACGCTCGTGTGTCTCAAGCAGATGGAGCGACTCTCCGCCGGCGTCCGCCATCGCAGGGGATCAGGTGGTTACCGGCACAGTGTGAGATGTGCTCAATAGGCTTGCCAGGGATGCCAGGGCCAGAGCTGCAGCTCACGGGGACAGTACAGTGACTACGCTGACTATGCAGGGCTGCTGCTTGGACACTACGCTAGGCTGCTGTTGGGCTACGCTGACAGCATAGTCTGTCACTGTGAAACTACACAAGTACCCATCGCGGATTAAAATCCCCACGAACGGACACCACATAAAAGGCAGAGGCAGACGCTATGAGGTATCCAGCTGAGGAAGCCACCGAATAAACTTTAGGTGGAGAAACGCGTATTGGAGCCTGAATTAGCCCGGTATTGCCACCCGCAGTCACTACCGAACCGGCTGCTGTATATACTCCACGTTTGGGGGATTTCCTTCCGCAGGAGCCATTAAGGATACAAATATTTGGACACAAGCACCTGGAGCTGGTTCCCTTATTGAAGGGTCGACCATACCTTAAAAAGGACTTCTCTTCATCTGCTCTGATAAAGGGAACATGTCCTTTATTTAACCAAAATGAGCCCTGCAGCACAATACAAATGGGACTGGTAACTATCGCTTAATGCCTCTGATATAAACTGAATATCAATAACTGCCTAAAAGCCTCAGTATAGAATACTATACCCAGCCTCGCCATATATATGTGTTAAATGTTGTATGTCCTGTGTGTCAGTTTTCAATAGTGTGAGAATTTATGCCTTTTTTATTAAATAAGTGATATCACACTTTTATTGTTTGATTTAGTCTTTATGGTAAGCAGCGCCACCTAGCGGTATTTGCTTTCAGCTAATACTTTCCCCCTCACTTGTACTAAAAAACAGGTGTACAATTTCCTACGATAGGAGGCTGCAGCTTACACAAAGGAGAAATAACCCACCACCAGAGTTATAAGAGCGCTCCTGTGGGACACTAGGGTCACTGGGTCCACGCTTGCTCCTTTCCCCACCCTCATTCTGGCAGTGATAACCTGGGCTAATGTTAACACCTTTATAAACCACAGGATGGCATAGTTCTTCCAATGAATGGCCAAGCAAGATTTGGGTTACAAAGGACATTATGTCAGCAGCGTGTCATGAAAACAATCCCTCACCATTGCCAAAAGAGTAGGAACTACAGTACACTACAATTGCCCCAATTATCAAGCCCACATTTGAACACTTTTTGTATCCCCTTTAATCCACATTCTAAATATACTTTCCATGGTGTAATGTGCATCGTGTACAATATACTTTTGAATTCTTTGATATCTAATACACAAAGTAGTCATGAAGTGTACCTTCCATTTAGCCGTAAAGTAAGGAACAGTTCTTTGGGGAGACAAAGGGATTGCATGGCATAGAGGGGCAGATTTATTTTGTTCAGCAGGGGTTTTAATTACACCACAGTTGTGAGTTGCAGAACTCTGCTTAAAAAGCTTGTGTTAATTGTAGGTACAGTATAGATAAAATGTTGGTGTTAAAATATTATAATCCAGCTGAAATTGTTCAAATTATTTGGTATGTCCAGACTGACAAAACTTATCCAGGAACCCTGCACTTGCCCAGTCTTCAGATTTTCCCAGTTCCAGGAATCCAGCAAATGTAGCAAATAGGGGGGAAAGGACACTGGAAGACCTGCCTACTAAAATAAACTGTATGTAAGTGAATGAGGTTTCCATTTGCTCACCAAGGAGATGCTTCAAAGCCTCAGATGCAAAACCCATATACAGGAGGCAAAATTCTGCAACTGAGCAGTTATCTACTTGACCCATTTGATCTAGAAAGAGAGCTTTATTTATGAAGGTTGGATGTGAAAATTTGAAACCACATTTCAGTGTAAAAGCTTTACACCTGTGCTTACCATACTCTGCCAATACAGTTCAGGTTTTAAGGATATCCATGATATTTTATCTGTGTTCTCTAATATAGTGCAATGTGGGATATTCAGACCTAACCACTGGTCTGCAAATTTGCAGCCTGGTCGACTACTGACCAACTGCACATGGATCTTGAGGTAATTCTGCGATAAAATCCAGCATATTTTTTTAATTGCTAGGTGTCCATAACTCAACTGATGGGATGCTGGTGTTTGGGGGGGTGGTAATTGGCGGTTTTCTGGAAGTGTCATGGAAAATGCACACGTGCCCGTGCACTTAGAGCGAAGGCGTGTGAGGTCAGCTCTGGCCCCGATCAGTCTGTTTCTATCGCATTGACCGATTAGGTCCTGGGCACACACTGGAAATATCATATGATGGCGAGCAAATGGATTTGCAGCTAATTGCCAATCTGCAATATTTTCGTAACCCTTCTGCAGCCTTGCGCAGGGCGGGTTTTCACTCCGGCACAGTGGCAGTCATCTGATCGCAGAGGTCTTCAAATTAGCAGAGAAGCGATCAGGTCTGAATAACCCATAATATCAGAGTAAGAAATTCTGATATCTGACAAGCACCTGATGTATCCTGGCTAGACTGTAGTCTACATCAGCCTGGATATCAAGCGCATATTTAGAAAAAGATTAGTATCTATTAGACTTATAAAAATAATGATCTGCACATCCGCTGTGCTGTTAGGAACTAATGTCTATTATGTACAAAACTTAGCATGCAGCAAGAGTTGAAGCAGAGGTGCTAAGTGCCAGGTATATTAAGCCTTAACAAGTGATAAAGGGATGACGGAGCGACAGTCGGGATTCCAGCGGTCAGTACACAGACATCAAAATCCAGACTGTAACATGGCCGTGAGGGCTTGATTGGCTGGTCCAAAACCAAGCCTGTAACATGGCAGTGAGGGCTTGATTGGCTGGTCCAAAACCAAGCCTGTAACATGGCAGTGAGGGCTTGATTGGCTGGTCCATTATTACCCTCCACTTTATCACTTGCTAAGGCTTTGTCACGCCTGTGGCTAGATCTTGGCTGGAAATAACCACAGGCATCGGGGCTGATGGGTACTGAAACCTGGGAGCCTTGATGAGGGTGTGGTGCATGCCAGGGACCCTCGGACAGTAGCAGACATGACCACTTAGGATAAAAGTCTTTATTGACTATAGCAGATAAACAACTGGTAAGTTTGAGGAATGGTATCACAGGCAGTAACTAATAAGCATAAATTACAATAGCTAGATTGGTATTTAGCTGCAGTGTATGCGCACTGATGAAGTCCAATAACATACAGCATAGATGGGAGGAAGCTGGTGCAGTGCTAAACGCACTGATGAAGTCCAGAGCATAAATGAAGGAGCTGTGTAAGAACACAGATGGAGTCCACAGTAGAATATGCAATGCAGATGGTAATGAATACTGTCCACTGTGAGGAGCTGGATACCAAGGAGGATGGTCATGGGATGAAGGTATTGATGGTAATGGGCACTTCTCAAACAGTCACTGGAAAGAACAGAGTCGCTGATTCAACATCGATGATGGCAGTAATCGATGGGATTTATTGATGGTGGTGGATATCGATGTAGAGGGCACCTGTGTGATCAGCTGAAATGGGATGACAGCAATGGTGACATGGAAGGATGAAGAGCCCACTGAGGAAGTTGGTGTTGCGATGACGGAGCACCGACGATGAGAGGAAATGATGACGGAGCACCGACGATGAGAGGAAACGATCGTGGAGCACCGACGATGACCCAACGATGACAGAGCACCGATGATGGAGATGAACGATGACAGAGCACCGGTGTTGAAGCCAGGTGGCTGCTTGCAGGAGATGTCACAACCTGGAAGGAGTGGAATCCTCAGGAACTGGAACCTGCAACACAGCTTGGAGACAGAACACACCAACAGGTAATAACCTCAGAACGAGATCAGTAGCACTGGCCCTGATCTGACTTCACCCAGCTTATTTATAGGGAGCAGTGGAAGTGGAAAGGTGGGGCAATGAGCCAGACTGAGGGATCGCCAGGATTGGCTGGGACTGGAACATGTGACTGGAAAGACATGGCTGCTCCCATGTCTGGGAAAGGCGGGAAGCCTGGTTTGTTTGGCACATGGTCTGAGCTACAGTAATGGCGGCGGCATATAAGCCGCAGGAGGCTGAAGCTGAACCTCAGGAGTGACAGGCAGGGAGTGAAGTGCAATCGCAGAGACTGCGGCACTGGGTAATTGCAGATGCTGTACAGTGCGGCAGTGCGGACACGGCGCAAGTGGAAACCATATCTGGAGCGCAGCGCCAGTCTTCTCAGGCATCTGGACGGTAAATAGGTTTGTTGTAATACCCAGATCGTGACAGATTTAATACTTCTGACCCACAATCAGGGGCGGGCTGGGCCAGGGGGAAGGGTGCCACATGCCTCCCAGGCCGGAATGACTATGTTCTGGCTGGGCAAGCTGTGTGCATCTTGCACACTGCCGCAGCTGCCTTTGTGTCCAAATGTAAGGTGACTGCCTCTCCAAAAATGACCGCTGCCTTAGAGGAGACCACCGCTAGAGGTACTGCTATACCTCTATTGTCTGTCTGAAGAGAACAGCGCGGCCAGTGATACCCGGAAGTCTGGATTCGGGTAGCGCTGGTGCGCTATTTAAATGGAACCCCTTGGCGACGAGCATGTACCCTGGCTCTCCTCAGGCAAAAAAATATCACTCCCCATGGCAACAAGAATGAAACCCCTGGTAAGAAGCATGGAACCCCTGGGAACCAGCAATATTCCTCTGACAATGAGCATTTAGGTAAGCAGCAGTTATATGGTATAATATGCAATAGGCAGGGCTATTTTTCAGCAGGCTCCAGCAGGAACTGAGGCCCTTATTCTAGTTCACTCTTTCTGACAAAATATTTCTTAGATGGACAAAACCATGTGCACTGCAGGTGAGGCAGGTGTAAAACCCCACCCAAATCTAATTATCTCTGCACAAGTAACACCTGCCTCACCTGCAGTGCACATGGTTTTGTCCATCTAAGAAATATTTTGTCAGAAAGAGTGAACTAGAATAATAGCCTCAGTTCCTGCTGGAGCCTGCTGAAAAATAGCCCTGGCAATAGGCATTATGTTTAATGGGCATTATGGTATTGGAATTACGACGTGTGGCATTGTGTTTTATGGGCATTACGTTGTTGGCATTTATGTGCAATGGGCATTACAGTGTGTGGCATATTTAATTGGTATTACGGTGTGTGGCATTATATTTAATGGGCATTACGGTGTTGTCATTATGTGTAATGGTTCCAAGCGCCACTGGTGTTCACAGTGTTAAAAGCACCAAATGTGGATGTAAATAAATGATAAAGTCACCCAGGGCCGGCGCTACCCACTCAGCAGCTCCTGCAAAGCAGGGAGGTGCCATGCTGAAAAGGCGCTGTCTCCCTCCCTGCTCTGCTAAAGCTGCCTCATCCTTCACTGTCACTGCTTCCTGCACGCCGCCCGCAGCACCTGTCTGACAGCTGGTAGTATAAAGAGCTGCTCCCTGCCCCGCAAGTTCACACAGCCTGCGTGCTGCCCGCAGCACCTGTCTGACAGCGGGCGGCAGTATGGAGAAGCTGAGCAGCTCCCTGCACCGCGCACACACTGTCCTCCTCCTTCTTCATTCTTCCGACCTGCCCCCTCTTCCTCACGGACACTTGCACTGAGGCATGTAGCGCTGTCTGTGAATGCCTGGATGACATGTCATGTCCAGATCTGCCCCCTACCCATTGCTTCCTGTGCCTGTCAGCTGTCAATCAAATGACAAACAGGCAGCAGCACCGCCTCCCCTTCCTTCCCTCTTCTCAGTGTGCTGTGCCAGTACCACTGCCAGTCCCCAACACTCCGCCTCCTCTATCTCCTCCCCTCTTCTTCCATCTCCCCTTCTTTCCCCCTGAGTCACGAGAGGGGTGTAATGGCGTCCTCAGCGTCCTGCCTATGCAGATAGAAGAGGAGGGACTGCACAAGAGTTAAACAGCAAAAGAACAGTGAGTCTTTTATTATACATGTTTATAACACATTTTTTAATAATTGTAGATTTTTTTTATATTAATTTAGACACTTTTTAAATAATGGGCTGGATTATGTGCCTAAATGTGGCCATACATGCTACATTCGGGCATCGCATCGCACAGTACAAAAAGTATGTGCTGCACATACTTTTTGTACTGCTTTCGGATCGCATCACATTGCATGAATGACATGCGATGCGATCTAGCACATAACATATGCGATTCTCGCAGCGTGTATGGGCACCTTTAGTGCCTGCAACATTTTGCGGACACAGAACTGAGATGGTGTATGCATACATGTACATGCACCCGAGATCCTCCATAGGATCGCATGTTGCATACGCTCCCACAATCGGGCTGCAGCTTGTTGCAAAGGCAATGTGAAAGGGCGCAAAATGTGTGGTTTGCAGGAGGGCGTCGGACACCCTAGCACCGGCCCTGAAGTCACCACAGAGTGGAATGAGCCCCTTAAAGGTTGGCAGATGTCAAGGGATCATTTTTATTTACATCCACATTGGGTGCATTTAACATTGTGAACACCAGTGGCACTTGGAACCATATTACTCTGCTTGTTTTGTTTATTGCTTAAGTGGAAGTGGGATTTTACTCTATATATGTTGTACTAAGCTGCATCTAGTCTATTGTGCGCACCAAACCCTGAGAATCTCTTTGTGCCGATTATGTGTAACGGGCATTATGGTGTTGGCATTATATGTAATGGGCATTAAGGTGTTGGCATTATGTGTAATTTGAATTACGGTGTGTGGCATTATATTTAATTGGCATTACAGTGATGGCTTTATGTGTAATGGGCATTACGGTGTGTGGCATTATGTGTAATGGGCATTACAGTATAAATTTTTGCAATGCGCCTTCGGCACTCACTGTCCCCATTTCTGTTCCCATAACATCTCTTCCACACACTCTCCTTCTTCAGAGTCTACATTAGGTAGGGGTGGGGTGGATAAAGGGCGTCTGGGAGAAACCTCAGACTCCTTATTAAACTGCTCCATAAAAGCATTAATCTTGTGCACACTTTGAGCAGTGTCGTCCATGGCTTGTATAAATGCAGGGTCCCCCTGAGAGGGGGGAATAGAGCCAACAGAAGGTTGTGAGGATGACAATGGTCTGAGAGATCTAACCAACTCATCCCTCGGTCTATTTAAAGCCTGTACTAAGGCAGACACAGACCTTCCCAGAGCAGCTGCCCACTGGGCACAGATTCACATGTAGGGCATATATCCCCATGGTCCATCTGTTCTCCCCCCCCCCCCTCCCCCTCCCCGAAGCACAGCAGCATTACACCTTTCTGTCATGATTTATCACAGTGCACTGTCAGTCTGTACAAAGTCAATACATCAGTGTACTTATCTGTCTGCCGCTGTATCTGACCCTCTGTGGTCACTGGGAATATCGCTGCCTCAGAAGAAGCTTGTCACTCTGTCTGCAGAAATAATCTCCTTCCAGCTCCGCACAGTGTGGGAAGAAAGGGTGCCAGGGCAGAGTGAAGGAAGAGACCAAGTCCCTGCTACAGCCGTGAGGGAAGCTTTTTTGGCACCCTTCCCCCTGTAAGCCGCTCCTACTAAGTGCTTCTGTCTTCTAGTGTCTCCCCTTAAATGGGGACCACTTGGAATCACCCAGCTGCGCTGGGCTTCTGTAACAGGCTTCAACACTCAAGAGAGTTCAGCCTGTAAACCCAAGATGACAGCCACCATCGCAGGGTGTCCGTCACCCATGATCCCCCCCCTATGGAGGGAGCCGGCTCAGGAGTCCCCCAGGGCCCAGGAAACCTCTCTGTGAGGAGGTTACAGTGCTTTGCTGAGAGACCAGATAGCGTATCTCAGCACACAGGGAGCTGACAGGACGCCCTTCTGTCAGTCTCTGCTGGGCTGACAGTGTGAGGAAATTCCCCTTGAAGCCACACACTGTA
This sequence comes from Crinia signifera, assembly GCF_055691185.1. NCBI lineage: Eukaryota > Metazoa > Chordata > Amphibia > Anura > Myobatrachidae > Crinia > Crinia signifera. The sequence goes on from NC_139220.1 coordinate 181,334,122, forward strand.
AACTGCTCTAACTGAGGTGAAATAATAATAAAAAAAAAACCTAGCTACTCTAACGCATGGCTGCTTCAGCAGCCCCTCAGCATAGAACTCACTCCAGTTGGCACCTAAAATGAACTGAGGAATGCAGAAGGGAGAAGCCTGCCTCTCTAAAAGCTTAGCATAGGTGCCTGGCTCCTTTGGCCCCTCCTACATCCCATGGTTAAGCTGTGTCACCAGGATGGATGAAAGAGAAAGACTGAGCTCTTTTTATCCATTGACCAAGTCTAACTATGCAAAGTGGAAAAGTCCTTCTGCAGGGGAGCACATGAAAAGTTTAATTAAGTTAAATTCTTCCAATTCCTACAGCGACCTCCCATATAGGCAGTTGGACGCAGGTCTTTAATTTTTATGTTCCATTACAGGGACCACAGTGCCATAGACTCTTGGCAGACACCCCTGAAGACTGCTTCACATCCAATCCTACCCCAGAACAGGTGTCTATACTGGCCATCAGGCATGTAGCCTATTACATTGGTAAAGCCGCTCTTGATATAGTCCCGTTATCCTCTTAGGCTTTACCGGCTTCTAGAGCAGCATGCCTCATTGCATGTCTCTACTCCTGGAAAGTAGATTCGGATGCCAAGCCAGCAATAGAAGCACTTCCATACACAGGCAGATTGCTATCCAGACCAAAATTGTCATTTATCTGGCAGCTTCCCTACCCTCAGATTCTTCAGTAAAACCTCTGGCTTTGTCCTTTCACCCACAGGGCAAGCCTTTCTGAAATTATCTCACACTGTCAATGCCTCAAAATCTAAACCCAAGCAGCCATGGACAGCAAAACCCAGCTGCTGAAGGGAGCCATTCAATACTTACTACAGTTTGGTGTTGTTATGCCTTTCCCACTTTTTCAACAGAAGCAGGGCTTCTATTCTACACTCTTCTTGGTTCAGAAACCAAATTGTTCCTATTGTCCCATTCGGAACCTAAAGTTGCTGAGCAAATACCTCAAAATACCCAATTCCCGCATGAAAACGGTACGCTACATTGTCCTAGCAATGCAGACTGGAGATGACATGGTCTTTCTGGACATACATGATGCATACCTCCACAAACACATTGAACCCTGTCTTCATCAACAGTATCTCCATTTTGCTGTTCAGGACCAGCATTTTAAATTCCAGGCCATAACCTTCAGATTGTCTACAGCTCCAAGGGTATTTACCTTACTCATGGCGGCCCATCAATTAGGGTGGCGGGATCCTGGGATTTGGCCCCAAAAATGCCGGGATTTCGGGATTAGTCATGTGCAGTCTAATGCCGGGCAGCATCTGAGCACCCGCTTAGATGCTGCCCGGCTTCTCCCGGTAGAGCAGCACTGCGCAGTGTGACCTCTCAGCGTGACTAGATCAGAGGTCACGCTGCGCAGCAGGCAGAGGTCACGCCCGGCAGTATGTAGCCGTCTGCCTGCCCAACGTGCTAACCCACCCACCCAGCCAGCATGAACCACCCGCCCTCCCACCCAGCAATCCGGCTCCCGGCAGTCTGAAGCTGACCGCCCACCCACCCGGCAACCCAGCTGCAAATGTAAGTAAATGTGGGGCAGCCGGGGCGTTTTTTTATTAGGAAAGCCAATCCCGGGATTGAAAAAATGCCCCAGGATTGGCTTCCCTAGCTGCAATGCAAACCCTGTACACACCATGATATCCACCTTTGACCTGGTGGAATACACTCAATTTCATTCCAGGCTTCTAAAATTCCTTTCGAGTTGGAACGGTCTTCCCAACAGGATCAAATATCAGACTATGATCCTCGCTCAGAATGTTTGGACAGGTCTCTCATGGGGACTATACGTAGCCAACCTAGTCAAGGGGCGACCATTCTGGGTTCCACACTGAACTCTTCTCACCAGAGATGCCAGCCTCTGAGGATGGGAGCGGTCACAGGCAGTAACTCCTTCCAGGGCTGCTGGCCTCTAAGAGAAAGGGTTCTTCCAACAAATATCCTGGAACTGCTTGCTGTGTACTTCAAATTACTCAAAGCCTTAGATGTAGCTTTGTCTGACTGGAAAGCCCTAAAAGTGGCTTATATAAATTGGCAAGGAGGCACTCTGTGTGGTAGCAATGTTTTACAATCAGAAAGTGCCAGGATGAGAGATCTGGAGGTGTGCTTTGTAGACTAACAATCCAATGGTTGTTTGGTCTTTGTCTCTTTCCCTCCAGTGTCTCTCATTCCTAGAATACCACACAAACTCATGGAGGAGAGCGGCAAGATCAAACTGGTGGCTCCGGCATCATTGTTTCTCGCATCTTTAGCGTCTCTACCAGATCTGCTCTCACAGGGCCTCTGTATACACAAAGACCTGTCCAGCTTGTCTTAAATAGCATGGTTTACATACATTAGACAGTTTTAGAAGCCTCATCTCACTGCTAAGGTTTAGATAAAAAAAAGCCATTAAAGCAGGACTTGAACACATAAAAACTGGCAAAGCTAATACACACTCTACTGCCAATATTCTAAAGCATCGTTTCTCAACTGTAATCCTAAAGTACCACCAGCAGGGGAGGGGGGAGATTGTGCAAAGGATTGTACAGGGGTTTCCCCATCTCCTGTTAGAAATGCACCATCCTTGCTGCTGAATGCAGTGGCTACTACAGAGAACACCCTCAGTGTGATACTGCAGCATAAAAGTTTTGAATCTCCAGCTTCAGAATCTGCCCTGCACATCCACAGAAATAGGCAGGCTGGGCATATATAGGAAGCAAGTACTGAAAACAGATTTTCAGGAGCACTATGAAACGGTCTAAACACCCACTCCAGCTAAGACCATTTAGTAACACTTGTTTATTATTCAAAAGAAAGATTGTGATTAGGTTCTTCAAGGAATAATAAAAAAAGGGTTTCATTTAAGACATTGTGTAGGTGACTAACATTTTTCTCATCAAAAGAAAATGTGTGCCCCATAAGCCTGAACAGACTGTACCGTCTCAACCCTCAGGTTTTCCAAACAGGTCATGGCTTGAGGACCATTGCTTGTTGAAACCGATGGGATAATTATCTCCAAGATTGATAAGAAGGCAAACCCCCCTGCAGTACAAAATGAAACATCAACTGAATGGCCTACTTCTCAGAGCCAGGGACACATTGGTAAAGGCAGAGCTGCATTACACACATATGTAGAACCTTTTGTCAAATAAATCCTCCTTCATAGTTTTCAGAAGCGAAAAAAAAAAAAATGGATTATACGTACTAGGGTCAACCCAATTGCAGGCAGTGTTCTTGGCCCCAAGAGTTAGTGCAGCTACCACCACACGTTACAGCAATACTGACATACAATTCTGGGTGAAGTCCAGGCTGCAAGACATGGTGTGGTTGCTGACTTTTTCACACCATTGTAACAGCAACTCACAACCTTCATCCACAATTAAATTTTATTGAGGTAAGAAATATTTAGTCACTGGTTTAGTCATTAATTTATTATGCCATTTGTTTCTTATGTGGATCAGAGTTTACGGTCTGTAAATTCAGATAAAATTGTAATTTGTAGACTGATTTAATTTTTTTTATGAAAATCTAGCCAACTGATGAACTCTTCAAAAATAAGGCATTACAATTTATTTAGCACAATATAAAAATACAACTGAAAATTCACGAAAATATACATTGTGTCCTTTTAAAATAAACCTTGTCACAGCATAGTAGAATATGTATGTCCATTTTTAAAATAAAGTTACGTTAAAGAAATCCTCTGCAAGTCGCAGCTCCACATCTGCAAGCGGTTCGTACTCTTTTCTTAGCTGGGCTCAACTCAATAGAATCCGTACTAAGGTCTCCAGAACCTGTAACAAAAGGGGGTAGATTTTTTTTTTATAAGGCAAACCAAACCTAAAATGTAGAGGTTTGACCAACACAATAATTAAAACATTTTAATACTCCAGTAAAACATCTACAGCCATTAGCCAATACCACTTGTTCATTGGTTGTATTTACTGTACCTTGAATGATCCAGTAAGCCAAATATGGCACATTAAGTACAGTTTCTACACTTCAGAGAATTTATTCATTGTAATAAGCGGATAGTATTTTGGCAATATACAGTGCTATAACAATGCATAATATTTTTTAAGGTTTTACCTCATTCACACCAGAAGCAAATTTACTGGGTTAAAGCTTAAAACTACAACTAGATAGTGCTGCAAAACAGAAATGCGTAAAAAAAAAAAAATTAGAAATAAAAAGCAATGTTACCTTTCATTTGGTAATCAAATGTAAGTTCCTCTCCAGCTTTGATTGGTCTAGTTGAAAACAATGCAATGCGAGGGAGACGCACATCCAAGTTATCTATGAAAACGTTGTACACTTGAAGATTGGGATCACACTAGAAAGCAAAAAAGAGGGCTCTTATCATAAGCATTAATGGCGCCATACTGTAAAATTCTTGTTCTAGCAACAGAAAAATGATAAAATAATAATATATAGATTCCTCAACATGTCATACATAAGTAAATAAAAAAGGGAATAGGGAATGGCTATATTGACGTGTTACACAATAAACAGCACAATGTACAAAAAATACACAAGTACAGATCATGCGTAACCTACAATAATGATTTCAAATGACCAATAGATTATTATATTATAAATATCTGCTTACACTGTGATTTACAAAGTGTGAAACATTCCCATATCGAGCAGCATCAACAGTAAACTCATCTGACTCGTAGTCTAAGTCAAAGAGATAAGTGATTCCGGTACTGTCATATTGGCGACCTCTTTTCTCTGCCTCTTCACTTGTTATTACCTGAAAGAAAGGACAACAGAAACAATTGAATTAACATTATTAGATTTTCTAATAATTTTCCTGCCAAAATTTTTTTTTTTTAATAAATATGAACTGAAAGCAAGGTTCTCTTCTATAAAATAAAAAAAGAAGAGGAGATGAGGCATAAATGCTGATGCCATAAATGCACAAACAAGCCTCATTTTCCCAAAAGGATGCTTATTTTACAATGTAATACCTCACACTTGGAATTGCAAGAAAGTGACCCAAATGCAAATGTTTATTTTCTTACATAACCAAGAAATATTGGGGCAGATGTATGAAAGGTCAGTAAGGGGAACAAGTAGAATCAGTGTACGTTATGTGCTGCTTCTCCCTCATGTATGAAGGAGCCAGCATTCATTAAATGACTACGTGCCCTTGTCCATATCAACGCAGCTATCTAAAAGATAGCAGGTCGATGTGCAGCACTGACTGTTCCACCTCCTGAAGCTATTTGTTTCAACAGCTGCAGGGTGGCAGATTTAAGTCCCGCACACACTAGACAAGAGTTTTAAAGATATTGCTCAGAAAGGGCCATTTAAGCAAAATCTTTTAAAATAATAATAATACATTTTTTTTTTTTTAGGAGCGCACACTCAATATTGTTAACATAATTGATGTGGCAAAGGTATATGAGGGTGCTGTATGAAGGACAGATGTTTTTAAGAGATTGCAAGTGGGTTAGAGGTGTATACACACACACATATATATATATATATATATATATATATATATATATATATATACACACACATACACACACACACACACTTATTATGATCACTAATAGGCTGCTATAGAATATTTTTTTGACATAGTCAGATAGCCCAATTTTCAACTGTTCTAAACACATGAAAAGCAAGGTTAATTAGGTGAAAAAATGTATTGTGCATTCCAATTAGAAAATGGGTTTTAACATACAAAAATTGAACACCTTATAGCATCTATTTGAATTCCCCACGTATGCTCAAGAAACAAAATAAAATATATTAATCTCTAAAATGGCAACATATTAAAGCTCAGATATTACTTATGGGGCCTACACATGTACCGATAAAGGACTATTTTCTAATTGGTCCTACACTTGTAGAGATAAAGGGCTATTTTCTAAGAGATCAGATTTAATTTGACTAGATCGCTTAGAAATTAAACACACATCACTGTGTGTGTAGGGCCCCTTAGACAAAGCTGGTAGCCCGCCCCCCCCCCCCCCCCCCAAAAAAATACAATGATAGTGACCTTTATGTCATTTAAATAATGGTTAAGTCCATGAAGTATCCGAAATCAAATGAAGACTCATTCTTCTTGCATTACTATTGTTAGCTTCTACCAGATCATATACATATCAATACACAACTTAAGGCCCATACACACTTGAAGATTTTCATTTCAAAAGACTTTGCCAAAATCTTTGATAGATATATCTTTCACCAAAGTAGTGCGTACACACTGAGCTATTGTCCCCAAAGAGCAAGAGATTTTCAAAAGGGCGAAAGACTTTGCTGAAAATCTTTCATTATAAATGGGCTGGGTTTGAATTCCAAGGGTTCCGACGTGGCAGCCCTCACCGCATCACCCGCCAGCCTCCCCCCCGTGGAGCCATGCAGCGCCGGCCGCATCACCCGCAGCCCCTTCCCTCCCTCGGAGCGATACTACGTGGAGCAACGCGGCACCCGCATCACACCCCCTTCCTCAGTGGAGCGAGTAGTGCCGGAGCGCCCCCCCGCCTGGGGCGCTACCTGGCCATATAATATATATATATTATAATATATATATTATATATAATAATATATATTATATATAATAATATATATTATATATAATAATATATATTATATATAATAATATATATTATATATAATAATATATATTATATATAATAATATATATTATATATAATAATATATATATATATATATATATATATATTTTATATTATATATAATAATAATATATTATATATATATATATATATATATATATATATATATATATATATATATATATATATATATATATATATATATATATATATATATATATATATATATATATATATATATATAATATTTGCTGCCTGTAAATTAATACATTGGTGGCAGTGGGCAGAAATATATAAACATTGGTGGTCAGTGTGTTTAGCTGGGCAGACAGCACTTCTGTGCTGTCTGCTCCGTGTTGTGCAGGGCGGGGGGCGGGGCCAGCCCGGTGTTTAAGCTGGCCGGGGAGCAGCAGCAGCAGCAGCAGCGCCAGCCGGCCAGAGGGAGAGCTGTGACAGGCGTGAGTATGACAGGCGAGGGGGCGAGGGGGCGGGCGGGGGGGCGGTCCGCCGGGCTGAAAGTGGTTAATCTTTCAGCCCGGCAGGCGTACACACATGGCGATGATGGATGAAAAACCATCCATCATCGCCTCATCTGCTGGTAAAACCAGCAGATGAACCACTTTCCTAGCGATGATGCGGGAGCGCGCATCATCGCTAGTGGGCAATCTCTGGGCCATACACACTAGGCGATTTTGAGCCGAAAATCGCTCAAAACGGCTGTTTTGAGCGATTTTCAGCTGAAAATCGTCAAGTGTGTATGGGCCTTTAAAGTGATTAAACTATTTTAAAATCATGGTTATTACAAGCCAATAGATATTGCAGCAAAACAGGTCTCCTAGTGCTGGTTATAGTGTATAATCCTTGCTAAGTGATACAATGTCCAAGGAAAAAGGAAAGCTAGAGTTTCAGTGTCCAATGTCCCCTAATACTCTTGGAGAAAAGGATTTCAATGGCAGCTATAGAAAAATACTGTTTATCCAATTGTGGGAAAACAAAACCATTACAGATATCCCAAAGCTGCCTCCAACTAGCATTTCCACTGTGTATTTTCTAGTAAATGTGCTTTTGTTTTCGCTGATAGAAAGAGAAAACATAAATAAATAAAGCAATGAAGGAGGACTTCATTGTTGGAATGGTCCAATCCGAAAGTGTGAAGGGGCAAACTCTTTTGATGTGGACCCCCATCAGAAAATCAAGCCAGTTTGATGAAACCGGTGTGCTCAAATGAGCCATTTAGAATTTCAAAATGTTTTGATCTAGAACTCCCTACAATACAACTACACAAACTAAACAATCTTCTACAAGGCCAACATGCATGCAGATTTCCCCAGATACAAAGATGTGCTCAACCAAGATCAGCAATTCAGACCTAGGTCAACAAGCCTTCAGCCCACCTCTCTACCACCTTGTTAATCCAAGCCATGGACAAGATATAAAAAAGAGGCCCCAGAAACCAAGGAAATGTAAAGAAGCCCACAACCTTCTGGTCTAAGGTACCCGTAAAAAGTTTCTGCACTTGAATGTGAACAGCAATTATAGGAACCCTACACATGCTGTCTGTCTCTACTTTTTTTATGGGGAAATACCAAATAATTGGAGTATAACAGATGATAAAAATAAAAGCATTCACAACAAACAAATCTGACTTCATGTATATAACATAATGACACATCTGGAAAGTGATTGCAATGCATACCTCACCAACATATTCCATGACAAAGCTGTGCCTCTTGATTTTCTGGAGTGTTTTAACTCCCCAGCCACGTCCATTGCATGTCCTAAAGATGCATAATGAGTAGGGGGGCCCTTTCTGTACCACACGATTGGGGCAATCCGAATCGCATTTACATCTAGAGTTGCATTCATAAATAGGCCGTCCAGGTTGAATCTTAATTTGTTTGTGTTCATTGTAAGCAAAAAGAACCCCTGCCTCCTCAGGGCAACAATTACCTGTAAAGCAATCTTTACATTCACAGCCAACAACGGCTTCACCCAAAGTAATAACTCCGGGAGAGGCTTTGTAATCATTAATGTAATAGAAGTCTCTGGGAGGACCCTCAAGATCCACTTCGTTTTCTACAAATAGCATTCCATTATGGGATTTTTTCCTATTGAGATCTTCCTCCCAACACTTAAGTAAAATTCGTTGCTTAGCCTTTTTGACAATATAGTCAACAACCGAACAGTCCAAAGATTTAATGCTATCCTTTAGCACACTTTCTTTACCAGGCTTCAGTTCAGACAAGTACTTGTAGAGATCACTGTAAAAGTGCTTCAAAAGTGTTGGACATTTAAGGTTTTGTTTGGGCTCCCATGTATTATTTGACTCTGGCCATCCTTTCCATTTCACAAGGAAGTATTCTGCACCCTTTAAATACACAAAAAAAAAACAACATAAAAGATATCCACCACAATATATTATAATTACCGTTGTAATAAATACTTTGGTTGAAAAAATGGTTATACACAATTCAACAGAATATATATAGCAAAATGTTCAAGACAGGGTAGCGATTAGATAAAGAAAAAAAAAACAATGGGTGTTTGGTGTACAGCATTTCAGACAGAACAAAAAAAAGAACCAGCAAGCTTCGCTGACTAATAATGTGTTGTTGTCAAATATGGACAGCACAATAACAATTTACTTTTAGCTCAACTACAGTATATACTATAGCGAGTACTCCTAACGTAGCCATCAGGTTAACATAAGCTAGTGTGAAAGCAAAAATACAGCATTTAGAATATATAAGCAGACGCAAAATAATAATGACAAAGGCAGAAAGCGTCAGAGAAGGTAATCAGACATGCAGCGGTAGAAGCGGAGGAGAAAATGGCCCAGTCAGTAGGTAAAAAGGAGCAAAAAAACTTTTTCAGGTATAATTGGAAAGGAGAAAAAGACAGAAAGATAATACGACTCCAAAAAAAAAGGGGGGGTCAATTCAATACAGTGCAGTGAATAGCGCAGGGAGGAACCTCCTGGAGCTATTCTAATCAGCACACTGCTAACTAGCGGATTTCTGCTTGCACCCCTGAGGTACTAGCAGAAATATAAAAAAAAGATAGGGCAGCAATTCTGTTTTGTGCCCTAGCGACGCGTAAACAGCATCACAAGACAGAAAATGTTGGTTCTTGCAACTAAACACCTGTGAGAATCAGCCTTCTCTGACTTAGCAGTGTGCGCCAATTAGAATGGCTCCGGAAATCCCTCCCGGCACTATTCACAGTGCTGAGAATTGAATCTACCACAGAGAGTAGGCCAAAGCCAACAAGGCAATTGCAACTCATCTTCGTAATTATTTTTGCATGGGTGATCATGCCAAACAAATCGTATTTATTTTTAGACTTGGTGACAAACAATAGATGGAGGGGCTGTATGTAGACTTTAGTGACATGGTCCTACATCACAGATTACTAAATAAATTAAAAAATGTGCATTTGGAGTCTAAGCACTGTAACAATGCAATAAGGAAGGCATGTCAGGTGCTTGGTTGCATAGGGAAAGGAATCCATATCAGAAAAAAGTAATAATGCATGTACAGCCTCATCAGAAATACGGTGTTCAGTTCTGGAGGCCATATCTTCAGAAGGATACAAATGCATTAAAGGCAGTACAAAAAAAAGGGCAACAAAAATGGTGCAAGATCTACAACGCAAAACTTACAGAGAAAGACTAAAAGATCTTAATATTTAAAGTTTGGAGCAGAGAAGGGAAAGGAAGACATCAAAGAAACTTACAAATATATCAAGGTTTTTAACAACGAGAGAAAAATTCTTCAAAGGAGAAGTAATATTAAACACAAAAACATGCACCAAAACTAGAGGAAGGTAAGTTCAAAGAAAACTTAAGGAAAAAGGACTTCACAGAATGGGTAGTGGATAGGTGGAATAGCCTCCCATCAGAGGTGGTAGAGGCTAAAACAGTAGAGCAATCTAAACATGCTTAGCTTATGAATATGAATAGTCTTACAAAGAACTAAGGACCGAATAAGGCGGAAGTCACCAAAAAGGTAAAAAATGGTCAGACTTTATGGGCTAAGTGGCTCCTATCTGCTGTCAATTTCTATGACAGTTACAATGTCAACATTCTCAGAATGCAGATATTATATACCTTTTGAATTTTATGGTCACAGAGATATTCCACTTCATAATTATTTAGATTCCTCCTGGTTATTCCAATACATTTGCAGATAAGGGACTCTTTCCGACATAATTCTTGAAGAGTCTCATTAGAGGCAAGGCATGGGACACACCAAACTGTGGGAGGGGGATAAAGCTTAGTGTTTGCATTGCATTTTCCATACAGTTCTAACATAAAAAAAAAAAAAAAAAAAAATCACAATTCTAGGGCTAGAGAAATAGATTTGATGTATTAGATTTGATGTAAATGTACAATTAGTTTGGGTACTTGTGTAGTTTCACGGCACCACTAGATCGCATGCAATTTACTATCCATTTCATTACCTCACTATCCACTAGGGTGTGGAGTTGATTTTAAATAGTGTGGCGAGCGCAGAGATATCGCATGCGATCTAGTGGCGCAGTGAAACTACACAAGTACCTTAGTTTGTTGCACAGAATGGGAGCCATTTACCAAAGATGGGATGCGGTCATCTATTAGAATGAACTTAGGTCTACAGTCATTAGGTCGACCCCACTAGGTCGACTGGCAGGAAGGTCGACTTGACTTAAGGTCGACATGGGCCAAGGTCGACATGACTTAAGGTCGAATTTGCATAAAGGTCGACATGAGGAAGGTCGACATGGGTTTTTCACTGTTTTTTGAGCCGACATGTGCCGACAGTCGGTATTTCATGCCCTACCATCCACTAGGGCGTGGTGGGAGAATAAAATAGTGTGCCGAGCGCAGCAAGGCACCGTGCCCGAAGCATCGCGAGCGAAGCGAGGGTCCGATTCTCATTGCCAACTGTGTCCATGTCGACTGTGTCGACATTCGGATAAAAAACCAGTGAAAAACCCATGTCGACCTTATGACCAGTCGACCTTCCTCATGTCGACCTTTATGCAAATTCGACCTTAAGTCATGTCGACATTGGCACATGTCGACCTTAAGTCAGGTCGACCTTCCTGCCAGTCGACCTAGTGGGGTCGACCTAATGACTGTAGACCTAAATGCAGTCTGACGAATGATCCCATTCCCCAAAGATATGCAGGAGAAAAAAACAGGCATTTAATTTGTTAATCCAAGGAGTACATGCAAATAATGTGTGGATCATATATGTTATACATCTACTATGATCTGATCGCAGTACAAATTTGTTCTCAAAATGGGCAAAACCATGTGCACTGCAGGTGGGGCAGATGTAACATGTGCAGAGAGAGATACATTTGGGCAGGGTGTGTTGAAACTGAAATCTAAATTGCAGTGTAAAAATAATGCACCCAGTATTTATCCTGCACAGAAAAAAAAAAAAAAAAAACTCACATAAATCTAACTCTCTCTATACATGTTACATCTGACCCTCCTGCAGTGCACATGGTTTTGCCCATTTTGAGAACAAATTTGTACTGCAACCAGATAAGGGCCAATGAGTGTATCCAGGGATATCGGTAGTGGTGAGAACCTGGGGGTTACCAGCATGTGATAATGCATACACGGTTGCTCATGCCAGCATTAAAAAGCCACAGAAGGATTAGGGGCTGCCCTTGTCTGTACATGTAGAACAAAGGTGAACTATGTCAACAGTCCGCGGGATCGTGCATCGTTAATACAATGCATACACACTAGACCATACAGACTAGTCCAAACTGTGGCCCTCCAGCTGTTGTGAAACTACATATCCCAGCATGCCTTGCCATAGTTTTAGCATTCTCTAAAAACTGTGGCAAGGCATGATGGAACTTTCAGTTTCACAACAGCTGGAGGGCCATAGTTTGGACATGCCTGAACTAGACAATATCGTTAGCTATTGCCTAGTGTGTACACTCCTGAGTAGCTAATTATATTATGCACCTTGCCTTAATGACTGGAGGAGCATGTTTGTTACATGATTCATTAGTATTCACTCTGGGATTATTAAGGGAAGGGTGAGAACTGGAACAATGTAAAAAAAGGAAAAGTATTAATGTGTGTAATGCTGTGTACACACGGTACAATCCAGCATGAGATTTTGACTATATAGTCAAAATCGCATGCAGATCGCATGATGATCGCACAGGTTTTTTACCTTGCGATCCCGATGCGCGCTCCCGTGACAGCACAAATCGAAACCCTGATAGACAGGGCACCAATGACTATAGAGTGCAAATCGAATGTAGATAGCATGAATTGTATGTAAAAAGTACAGAGTTAGCAAAGATTGTATAGCAGTCAGTCGAATAGCAAGGGAATCTCGCCGTGTGTACACACCATAAGGTGATTTTTAGATTTTACGCAAGTTTAAAAAACTGGGGAGTGGTCAGACTTTTCCCTTTGTAAAATATTTACATTTAAATATATGTTCTTCACTTATTACAAAAATTGAAAAAAAAAACGAGTTTAGTTAATTTAAGATAAAAACCATGCAAAATTATATATGCAACATGTAGAACCCTAACCTGCAGGTACATTCAGCACTGGAAGCAAACATAGATGAGGAATCCTAAAGGTGCCAACACACTAAGATTTTTTAAATTATATGGCCATTTCCGACCAATCAGAATGACCAATCGTTGAAATATTTTGCCATGTGTAAATGTGATGCGGGTGCTCATGGGTTGTTCATCGAGCCTGCTCATCCCTTAAGCAGGCAGAAAGATAAACAACCAGTCATGCAGGATCATGGCCACAAAATTCCTTCTGTAGGCATGATGAACGAAGCGGCCATGTACCAGCTCCGGCGAGAGAGAGACCAGCAGTAGGCAGGAGATTTCAAATGAACAGGCTGGCTGCTGATTGACTGAGAGCTGCAAATGGTGGGGTGCAGAACGGCAGACCCAAAACACCCCTGATCATGGCCACACTAAGTAAACGATCAGGGTTTTCCATGTGGTCTGTTTTATCGCCTAAGTCAGTTAGGTCCGTTTTAAGAGCCACAATTGCGGTACGTACTTCAAATTGCACTGCATGTACAGGTTTTCTTGTCTCTTGGATTTCACAGAAGAGGGAGTGTAAGTCTTTTCGTTTCAGATGGGAGTGGTCAGAGTCTTCCGAATCAGAAATGTCTGGATGTGACGGTACAGAACTGTCTGAAGGTTTATCAGATGAGAAAGCAAAGTCTTTTTGTAATTTTTAGGCCTAGTGCTTGAATAGAGAGAGATACAATAAGACATTTGCTAGGTGTAGTTAGGTAAACCACGTAGTAGAGAAGCAGAGGTACGATGATGGCATCAGAGATGTTTCATAGTCAGAAAGTCTTGAAACTCAGGGTAGTTCCCTTTTCAAGTCACATTTCAAGGGAAAGAGGGCAGTCTCTCCAGTAATCATAATGACTGGCATCAGATCCCAGGGGCTTCACAAGGATGTTTAAATAGGCCAAGTAGCTGGAGAAGCGTCAAATATGGCCATTGCTGCAGTACGAGCCAGGGGTAATGGTGTCCACCACAACCGTTCACGAACCCCCCACAAGAGCTCCCCCACTCAGGTAGGTCCGTGGGGGTCCTCACCTGCGATCCATATGGTTAGATAGGTTTTGGAGGGACCCGGGTCACTGCAATGAACGCTTTCAGGTCTCTAGAGCTCAGTGTTGGGCAGACTCTTGTACAGGACTCAATGGGGTCAGAGTGCCAATGCAGGGGTCCCAACACACCCTGCAGAGGGAAGGGGACCAGGAGATAGACTTCTCAGAAATCTCCAGTGGGATAGCAGTTGCTAGAGGGAGCAGGCAAGATTGCTACTCTAGTCCCAGGGGACACCTCCTTCGGGGCTTGTAGGTGTTGATAACTGCCGCCATCTGTCTCCTGGAGCCCGGGCGCAGAGTGCCCATCGGAATTGAGACCTCGGTCCCACGTCGGAGTTAGGCCGCAGTCTGCTGGAGGACAGCCAGCAGTCACCCGCAGCATGGTGGGGATGTGGCAGAGCCGGAGTGGCCAGGGGAGTTGGGCAGCTGGTCCGGGTGCCGGAGGTATTACTGCTTTGGCAACACACAGTCCGGGAGGGGAGAGCGGCTCTTGGATGTACTGCAGGCCGCAACCCGCAGGAAGTTGCTAGGACCTTCCCCGGCTCCGCGACCGATACAGCAGGTTCCCGGGATTGTCTGGTGAAGTTGAGGTCACTACAAGGGGGTCCGGCCGGGCGCAGGGAGAATGTATTGCCCCCGTCAGGGTTTTCAAAGGACATTGGATAGCAGATATCTATCTGTGTGTGGGCACCTTTATACTCCCACGCTGCACATACATGGTTCTAATAAAAATTTCCATCATTCACACTTCCAGCTTTAAATTTGGATTTGTAAGCCCTTCTCTTTTGTAGTGCTGAAATCTTTCAACATCCTAGACCATCTCAAATAAAAAGTCTTGAAATGCAATTTGCCCAACTGTTTCATCTTCAGTAATTTAAGATCCTACTTGGCTATTCATAACCTCACTCTGCATCCGAGCTAAAGGCCTGATTCAGACCTAGTTGTAGTTTTGCAAAATTTCACCAAACTGCAACTCCCTGCGTGGGAGGGGGGCTGCCTGGCACAGGGCGAGGCCCTCCGCTTTCTGGGTCTCGCCCCACAATGTGCCTCTAACCTCATCTACATTGTGATGGCAACGGTCTTAGTCAAATTTCAACAGACTGAGATTACTAATATTCCTTAGCCTCTCTCAGATTTTATATAGGAAATTCAAAAATTATCCACATTCCAGATACCTTAAATCTTCTATTGCTCTGATCAATGCTTTTGATGTGTCTGCGGTGCAAGAAAAAATGGCTGCCGGCCCCCCCCCCCCCCCCCCCTCCCTGTAATTTGCATAAAAGAACAGTATGCAGTTATTCAATTTTTTGTGGTCTTGGGATCTAACTGGTGCCTATATTTATGGAAGACTTTGTACAAAGTATGGAGAAAGTGTTTTGTAGCAAAGGAGGTGTGTATGAATGGCTGCAGACTTTTGCAGGTCACACAAGTGTAAGCCATAAAGAAGGAGCCAGAAGCTGGACCATAGGGGTTATTCTGGTTGATTCACTCGGATGCGAATTCGCATCCTTGCGAGTCGACAAGATTCCACCTTGTGAATGGCAGTACGTTGGCCCACAATTCGCAAGGCATATACGTTCGTGAATGGATGTTTTACATGAACATCCATTCGCAGCCTGTGGGGAAAGACCCACATCATTCGATGGTCACTGACCATCGAATATCGTGGAACATGCACGCATATCTAAGATTTCTCAGAGCAACCTTAGATGTGCATGCACATTCTGACTGAAGAGGGCGGGACATCCGGTAAGGTCAGCTGCCCGCCCCATTAGCATGAGAACACCCATGAAACTCTGAGCATTCATATATGCAAATGAGACGCCTTATGCCTCCATCCGCAAGGTTGGGTGCGTGCATCCAGGGAACAGTTTGTTCGCCGTGGGCACACACCCAGAATCTGCACATGCAAAACATTGCCCCCGTACAAACGCATACTGCCTTCCACACGGACCTGAATAAGGTCCCATCACTGATTAAAACACTGAGCAGGCACATGAATTGAGTCTGCTGGATAAGCTATCGTCTGTTTGGTCCCCTGAAAGAATCCCTAATAGGATGAAGATTTATGTCCGATGAAGGAGGTGAAGACAGCAGTGCATTCTTGGCTCACAGCTCAGCGTAAAACATTTTTTAATAAACGAATACAAAAGGTTTGACAGATGGACAAAGTGTATTGAAAAGCAGGGAGATTATGTTGAAAAATAGTCTTTTCTGAAAGTTGCTAAAAATAAATTCTTCAGCCAGAATGCAGATAATTTTTGACACACCCTTGTATACCCAACCAATCACCAACGGCACGGTCTCTTCTCTCATCACCGCCTGAGACTTCTTCCCACCCTGCCCATCAGTACTAGGGATGGCCATCGTTGCCTTCTATGGCAAAAGTGCAACTGGCCATGCATAGTGTATAACTATGCAATGGATTACCATAAATGTTTTTACATATCGATGGTCATCTATTTGCTGTGAAAGATTGGCCTGTGGGCCAATCAAAATATAGGGCGGGGCTATGCTGTGTCCCGGCCCCTTGATGAAAAAAATAAAAACAAATTAATTTAAGTTCGACATCGATGGTGGGAAACCATCTGGTTCTCCTCCATCGATGTCAAAACTATTCGACATCGGCCATAAACCATCGATGATTAGCCATTCCTAATCAGTGCCCCTGTACAAAAATTTAAATCTAGCACTGCAAGGGGGCTTTTCCCAACTGCCAAATCAAATAATTCAGGGATAGAGGGGTTTAAAAGCAATTGAGCACTCTGCCAACAGCTGCCTGTCCTTGGGATCCACAATTTTCTTTTTCACTAATGGTGTGTACATATGGTGAGATTCCCTTGCTATTTGACTGCTATACAATCTTTGCTAACTGTACTTTTTACATACAATTCATGCTATCTACATTCGATTTGCACTATATAGTCATTGCTGCCCTGTCTATCTGGGTTTCGATTTGTCCTGTCACGGGAGCGCAAGGAAAAAACCTGTGCTATCTGCATGCGATTTTGACTATATAGTCAAAATCTCATGCTGGATTGTACCATGTGTACACAGCATAAGCGGGGTGGTGTGCAGGAGAAATTTGCCAGGGTAGCCTCCGGTTTAAAAGTTCCCAAACACCAGGTCACACTCAGGTTGAAGCTGGGTCCAAAAACCCATTTTGAAAGACAAGGGGTATAATAAATGTGTTATTGCCTTTTTATGGCAAACTTAAATGTTTTCATTAAGTATTAATGAAGTTTAAAGCATGTCCCTACACACCACCACTGTATTTCACATAGGGTAATACTATCGTTGGCATTAAACTAATGGTGTGTACACACGGGCCGATATGGCTTCCGATGTTGACAATATAGTCAACATCGGAAGCCATATTGCATGCAAATCACATGCTTTTTTAAGGTTTGCGAGCCCGATGCGTGCTCCCGTGTGAGCGCAAATAGGCAGCCAGATAGAGAGGGCAGCCAAGACTATATAGTGCAGATCTGCACTATATAGTGTAAATTGTGTCCCTCCATGCGGGATGCGGTCATCTATTAGAATGAACTTAGGTCTACAGTCATTAGGTCGACCCCACTAGGTCGACTGGCAGGAAGGTCGACCTGACTTAAGGTCGACATGGGCCAAGGTCGACATGACTTAAGGTCGAATTTGCATAAAGGTCGACATGAGGAAGGTCGACTGGTCATAAGGTCGACATGGGTTTTTCACTGTTTTTTGAGCCGACATGTGCCGACAGGCGGTATTTCATGCCCTACCATCCACTAGGGCGTGGTGGGAGAATAAAATAGTGTGCCGAGCGCAGCGAGGCACCGTGCCCGAAGCATTGCGAGCGATGCGAGGGTCCGATTCTCATTGCCAACTGTGTCCATGTCGACTGTGTCGACATTCGGATCAAAAAACAGTGAAAAACCCATGTCGACCTTATGACCAGTCGACCTTCCTCATGTCAACCTTTATGCAAATTCGACCTTAAGTCATGTCGACCGTGCCCGAAGCATTGCGAGCGAAGCGAGCGATGCGAGGGTCCGATTCTCATTGCCAACTGTGTCCATGTCGACTGTGTCGACATTCGGATCAAAAAACAGTGAAAAACCCATGTCGACCTTATGACCAGTCGACCTTCCTCATGTCAACCTTTATGCAAATTCGACCTTAAGTCATGTCGACCTTGGCCCATGTCGACCTTAAGTCAGGTCGACCTTCATGCCAGTCGACCTAGTGGGGTCGACCTAATGACTGTAGACCTAAATGCAGTCTGACGAATGATCCCATTCCCTCCATGCTTGCCGTGTGATGCGAGTCCCGATGCGATCTGATCGCATCGGGACTCGCATAGCACGGCAATCGCCCCCGTGTGTACACACCATGACTCATTTTGGGGCCCTATGCACTAAGCTTCAAAAGTGAGAAAATAGAGTGATAAACAAGCAACAAATCAGCTCCTAACTTCCATGTCACAGGCTGTACTTGAAAAAATGTACAAGCAGCGAAAGAAACAAGAATTCCTACAAGGGGCACTCTGGACTGACATATGCAAATTTCATCAGCATATATTCCATATATTATGTTTCCAGTGTCCCAAGAAAATGTTAAAACTTAACTTTTATTTATTCTACTGTTAAGAACTGTGAAATATTAAAATAAAGTGAAAAAAAGGTGCATTGAAGTGATCAAAAATAATTAAAATAGAGCTGTCCGTCTTCAATGTGTCTTAGATCTTTGGGTCAAATGACTTATTGGCTCTGTTGCTGTACCGCGAAAGAGACAGGAATCAGTTATAATTATCCCTTTAATGGTATGGAGTCTCTCAGATTAATTACTATGTGGTAGAGACTCTTTATCACTCTGTGTGTTAAATGACAGTAATGCTGGCCACACATCAGACCAACTTTCCTCCAACCAACCAACTAGTTGGTTGGATGGAATAAAAACCAGGAACTGGATAGGAGCAAATGTAATTTGTAATTAAGTCATTTGTTTCTCAAATCTGAGAATAGACAACAATTGTCACTCAGACAATGTACTATAGTTAGGCCTATTTTATTTAAACTATTTCACTGAATGTTTTTGTCCATTCCTCCTGAGTTTGTGAGCAAATTGCTTATTGGCATTTGCCCTAATACAGTACCAGATTTTCGGTCCAACCAACTAGTTGGATGGTTGGAGGAAAGTTGGTCTGATGTGTGGCCAGCATTAGTCTCTATAGTGTGGTCCCCTGTCGGTCACTAGGTACCTTATAACTGCTCAGTCCTTATGATATACTGTGGAGTGAGTTAGATGTAATTATGGGTTAAATTGCCCTTTTATGTTAACACATCTCCTCAGTATATAGTTGAATGTTCACCTGATGGTATTACCAGATAAATGTATGGCACCTTTAATTAGCAGTGTAAATACCTGCAATTTCTCACTGAGAATTATTTTATATATAAATATGTGCCATATATCAGGGTTGGGTGTTGGGAACTGAGAAGATGGTCCTTAGTTAACGATGGCTGTTCTCCACACTCCACTGGGAATCAGTGGTTACTGAAATTGATATCATAATAAGAGGTAGATTATTTGTAGGTCCTCTATCAATTATAAAGTGGGTTGACGGAAGTATCTTTATTGCAATATCGAATTGATACAATATGTATCAGAGCGTCCACATAGTAATATCCTCTGGTGAGTATGTAGCAATAATTTAGCAGTATAAATACCTGCAGTTTTTCACTGGACATTAGTTTTATAGTCACATATGCTACTCATCAGGGTTAGATGTTGGGATTGAGAGGAGTACCCCATTATAATAACTGATTGCTACAGTACATGTTTGAACATCCACCTACTTTTTATCTAGTCAGTTTTAGCAATTATAATTAGCGGTATGAATACCCGCAGTTGCTCACTGACAGTGGGTTTTATGGTCAGGTGCACCAATTACCAGATAGGTGGATGTAGGTGGTAATAATATCAATTCTGTATGTGTTATATTCACAGTTTATCACAGGAAATTTCTGGCCATGTATTAGTAACCATAATTAGCGGTACAAATATCCGCAATTTTTTCAGACCAGGTGGTATAAATTAAGATACTGTTATGTTCAGCATGTACTGTTAATAATTTATCACAGAAAGAATGCTAATCATGTTTGTTATGTCACTTTAATAGATTCATTTACCATGCCTATGCAGTAATCGAGCACTGTGGTTTAATTGTTTCTACTAGATGGCTGTGCTGTCCTGATCAATTAGTTGTTGTCAGGAGTATCACACAGTCCACAAATATAGCCCCTTCACAGAATAAGTATCGAACAATAATTTCTGATATAGTCACACTGTTTGTGACTTATTAAGGGTCATTTGCCACATTGTGCTAATATGTATCCATTTACTGCATTCCGGATCGCTCACAAAATATCTGCTATGTAGCATCAGCGCTTCCCTCTATTGCGGGCTGGTACACATAATTTTTTAAAACATGAAAGCAGTTAGTTCAAAACTATACAGACAATTCCATAATAGTTTTAATTGACGGCGGGCCATGTGTAGTGAACCCGCTGTTTACACATAATATAGTCTGTGTAGTATTAACAGGCGCGGTACAGCGCAGATAGCCTTTTATTCACAGCGTGTGCTGTAACACATTTCTACGGCGGACAGACTCTAACAGGGTGGGTCGGTCACATACAACATCAGTGCCGTGTCCCCCCTGTGTACTCCCCCCTGTGGGGGGACACGGCACTGATGTTGTATGTGACCGACCCACCCTGTTAGAGTCTGTCCGCCGTAGAAATGTGTTACAGCACACGCTGTGAATAAAAGGCTATCTGCGCTGTACCGCGCCTGTTAATACTACACAGACTATATTATGTGTAAACAGCGGGTTCACTACACGTGGCCCGCCGTCAATTAAAACTATTATGGAATTGTCTGTATAGTTTTGAACTAACTGCTTTCATGTTTTAAAAAATTATATGTGTACCAGCCCGCAATAGAGGGAAGCGCTGATGCTACATAGCAGATATTTTGTGAGCGATCCGGAATGCAGTAAATGGATACATATTAGCACAATGTGGCAAATGACCCTTAATAAGTCACAAACAGTGTGACTATATCAGAAATTATTGTTCGTTACTTATTCTGTGAAGGGGCTATATTTGTGGACTGTGTGATACTCCTGACAACAACTAATTGATCAGGACAGCACAGCCATCTAGTAGAAACAATTAAACCACAGTGCTCGATTACTGCATAGGCATGGTAAATGAATCTATTAAAGTGACATAACAAACATGATTAGCATTCTTTCTGTGATAAATTATTAACAGTACATGCTGAACATAACAGTATCTTAATTTATACCACCTGGTCTGAAAAAATTGCGGATATTTGTACCGCTAATTATGGTTACTAATACATGGCCAGAAATTTCCTGTGATAAACTGTGAATATAACACATACAGAATTGATATTATTACCACCTACATCCACCTATCTGGTAATTGGTGCACCTGACCATAAAACCCACTGTCAGTGAGCAACTGCGGGTATTCATACCGCTAATTATAATTGCTAAAACTGACTAGATAAAAAGTAGGTGGATGTTCAAACATGTACTGTAGCAATCAGTTATTATAATGGGGTACTCCTCTCAATCCCAACATCTAACCCTGATGAGTAGCATATGTGACTATAAAACTAATGTCCAGTGAAAAACTGCAGGTATTTATACTGCTAAATTATTGCTACATACTCACCAGAGGATATTACTATGTGGACGCTCTGATACATATTGTATCAATTCGATATTGCAATAAAGATACTTCCGTCAACCCACTTTATAATTGATAGAGGACCTACAAATAATCTACCTCTTATTATGATATCAATTTCAGTAACCACTGATTCCCAGTGGAGTGTGGAGAACAGCCATCGTTAACTAAGGACCATCTTCTCAGTTCCCAACACCCAACCCTGATATATGGCACATATTTATATATAAAATAATTCTCAGTGAGAAATTGCAGGTATTTACACTGCTAATTAAAGGTGCCATACATTTATCTGGTAATACCATCAGGTGAACATTCAACTATATACTGAGGAGATGTGTTAACATAAAAGGGCAATTTAACCCATAATTACATCTAACTCACTCCACAGTATATCATAAGGACTGAGCAGTTATAAGGTACCTAGTGACCGACAGGGGACCACACTATAGAGACTAATGCTGGCCACACATCAGACCAACTTTCCTCCAACCATCCAACTAGTTGGTTGGACCGAAAATCTGGTACTGTATTAGGGCAAATGCCAATAAGCAATTTGCTCACAAACTCAGGAGGAATGGACAAAAACATTCAGTGAAATAGTTTAAATAAAATAGGCCTAACTATAGTAGTAGTAGTACGTTTATTTTACAAAGTACGTTTATAGTACATTGTCTGAGTGACAATTGTTGTCTATTCTCAGATTTGAGAAACAAATGACTTAATTACAAATTACATTTGCTCCTATCCAGTTCCTGGTTTTTATTCCATCCAACCAACTAGTTGGTTGGTTGGAGGAAAGTTGGTCTGATGTGTGGCCAGCATTACTGTCATTTAACACACAGAGTGATAAAGAGTCTCTACCACATAGTAATTAATCTGAGAGACTCCATACCATTAAAGGGATAATTATAACTGATTCCTGTCTCTTTCGCGGTACAGCAACAGAGCCAATAAGTCATTTGACCCAAAGATCTAAGACACATTGAAGACGGACAGCTCTATTTTAATTATTTTTGATCACTTCAATGCACCTTTTTTTCACTTTATTTTAATATTTCACAGTTCTTAACAGTAGAATAAATAAAAGTTAAGTTTTAACATTTTCTTGGGACACTGGAAACATAATATATGGAATATATGCTGATGAAATTTGCATATGTCAGTCCAGAGTGCCCCTTGTAGGAATTCTTGTTTCTTTCGCTGCTTGTACATTTATACCAATTCCTGGGAAGCACCTCCCTATATATTAATACCCGAATTTTGGATGATAGAATTAATAGGGTGACTGACTAAAACATATATGATTGTGCGGATTAAACTCTCTCGCTCTCTGTACTTGAAAAAATGGCAGACAGGAGCGGATTGGTTGATTATCACTTTGAAGCTCAAGGGCCCCTTACACTTGTGAGATTTTGTCAGATTTGACCTAATTCAGGTGGATTGGGTAAATTTTTCTGACAAAATCTTATGTGCCTGATGTGCAGGCCCAGATTTACCACTAGGCCTGTGAGGCACGGGCCTAGGGGCGACACATATTATGGGCGGCAGCAGGTGAACATCGGCTTGGACTGGCTGCATCGATCTAGCAATTCAGCCAGGAGCCGTCAGCAGTGGGAGCAGAAGCTGCGGAAGCAGTGTGTGCATGAGGGGGGGAGCTGCGGCGGCTGGGTTAAAGTGTCTCATATGCTCAGCGCTATACCCAGGGGGGAGGCAGGGAGAGAGGAGGTGCACCAGTGAGGGAGTCGGACCCGCGGCCACAGCATCATCAAATCAGCTCACTGAAGGGTGATGAGACTCTCATCACCCTTCATCAGTAACATTGGACATAGCAGCGGGGCAGCTCGCTCACCCCAAACATGAGAGGCGCCAGCACAGAAGGCAGATACGGCGCTAGAGAATGCAGTGCAGGGAGGCAGTGGCAATGTGCTGAACAGAAGCTCTCCCCACTCTGCTGCCCCGCTGCTGTGTCCATTGTTACTAATACTGCCAGCTGCCACTTATCAGACTTTGGCAGCGGCAGGATGAAGTGCAGAGCCGCCCTCCTCCATGCTGGCCGCGGACCTGGCATCTGAATAGAGTACAGTGCCGGGGCCTTCGCACGCAGGTCTATCCCCAATAGTATGTAATAGTGAAACATCCTTGTTGAGTGACAGACAGGCCACCCACGCAGACAAGGAGTCTTCACGGCGCTCATGTTGTACTTTGAATCTCCCGGCGCAGCGATTGCAGTACAATGTGGAGTCTCGAGAGCAGAGCTGGGATATAGCCAGTAAGTTTTGAGGGATGAAGGTTAGATTGGCCATTATGTGTGGGGACTTTGCGGCTGCTTACAAGAGATGGAGAGCTCGAGAGTGTGAAGTTTCTATGATGGTGGCTGGAACTGGCGCAATTACCAGTTGCAGGTGCCTCTAGCAAAGGGCAGACACCTGTGCTCCGGTTTTGACCCATACACCAGACACCTCCAGTGCCACTACTGTGACCTATGTACAGCCCATTATTGCCTTCCCCCTCTGAGATTGACATGCTCCCCATTATTGACTGCCCTCTGTGAGTAAGTACAGTGACATATGCAAGCTATTATAGGAAGGGGTCATCTTAATGACCATGTTAGAAAATGTTTGGAAAATGGAAGCTGCAGCAGCCTGGGCCAAGGCAGATGATCTCCCTTTCCATCAAGTCTGCACCCTCCTCCAGTGTCTCATATATACCCCTTTCACATCGCAAATGCCGGGTCCATCCCAGGACCGACCCGGCATTTGCAATTATTAGCCCCCACAGCAACCCGGTAATAAGCTGGACAGAGCTTCATGGGGGAGGAGGTAGTGTTTGGATGCTGCCTCCTCCCTATAGTGTGAACAGGACCCAGGTCGCCCAACCCAGGTTCCCCGTTTACACTGCCCAGCAACCCGGGTCCGACTCAGTATTAACCCTTCTTTTATTCCAGGTCTGAATAACGTGTTGCTGGACCTGTGTTTTTTCTAAATATACCATATATACTCGAGTATAAGCCTACTTTTTCAGAACATTTTTTATGCTAAAAAAGTCCCCCCTCGGCTTATACTCGAGTGAGGGTCCCACTTGACTCAATACATTTTCCCAGTTTTTTGTTGTAAAATTAGGTGCCTCGGCTTATATTCGGGTCGACTTATACTTGAGTATATACGGTATATATGTGTATCTACAGTATATCTAGATATATATATATTATGGGGGGGGGGGGCAAAAATGGTGTGCCTAGGGGCGGCCTGACCCCTAAGTTCGCCCCTGCTGATGTGTAGGACCCAATGCACAATCCCGTGCCATTGGGTATAACCAAGAGATTGATCCTCCTGCACATAGGATAAATCTCGAGTCAATCAGGTCCAACTTGTTGGACAAGTGTTAGGGGGCCTTTAGTGTATGGCCCTCACACCACTGGACTGTCAGTTTATGAAGCAGGAACTGGAGGTAGATGCATGAAGTAGTGAAAAGGGAGAAGTGAGCCAGTAGAGAATTTGCCTATGGCAACCAATCAGCACTGAAGTAACGTCTATAATTTGCATACTATAAAATTATACAGAGCAGCTGATTGGGTGCAATGGGCAACTTATCCTCCCTTATCACTGCTTCGTACATCTGCCCAAGACCCTACCAAGGCTAATAAGGGCACAGCATAAGAGTCCTCTGAGCAGGGATCATTACGAATAGGCTGTGGGGATTGTTAGAATGCCATGGTAGCCGGCTGCCTATACAGCACTTTTTATAGATGTATTCCAGATGTCAAAGTAATTCACACAGGTAATGTAAGTGACCCCCGCCAGTGCTGCCACCCACATGGGGCACATACTACACGAGCCGCCCCGGCGCCAGTGCACTGCCCTGCAGAGAATGGGCAGTATGTAATACACCTCCAGTTACTGGGGCATGCTGGCTGGGTCTCCTAGCTCATCAACAGCTGGAGAGTCGCAGGCAGCCTGACCGTGCTCAGCCGTGGTCACCCCCAGCTCCCCGTATGTACGTGCGGCTTCTACAGCCAATTTCCCCAGGAACTTTTACATTTGTAAAAACACCCGAAAACATTATACACCGGACGTTGGATAAACAAGCAACGCTTATCAGCCAGTGAGACCGAGCCACCCTGCAGAGGGCGCGGGACACGGGCAGCCCGGCCACACACCGGCACCCAGCGGGCGACTACAGCGAGGAGGAGGCAGCTGCTGCAACAGAAATTTGTATCCCGCGCGCCTGTGTCATCGGCAGCAGCGCGAGACTCACCTCCACGCGCCGCGGCCATCTTGTCCCCCCGCCAATCAAATCTTCTTCTCGTGACGTCACGACTCCGCTCTCTTCTCCGCCTCGGCCAATCTCCAAGCGCTATAACCGCCCGCCAACACATCACGCCCAAACCCGTCACCCGGGGCTGGCGCTGCGGGAGGGGCGTGTGACTTTCCCCCCACCACTAATAGCTTTTGCCGCCAACATGCCCGGTTCCTACTTCCTATTCCTAGTACAGAACTGGAAAGTGGAAACATTATTTCTCACCCGGCACTAAATGACCCTGGAAGAAAAAAATGTCAGCTACGCAGTTAACAAAAAAAATAAAATATATATATATATATTTTGTATACCTACATACACATACATTATTACACCTAAAGCTCCCTTTTCAAGACACTGACTGACAGTCCTTAATTTGCTACTATGCAATATATTTTTAAACAATATTGTTATATTGTTAATGACGATATTGTATATCGTCTGTAGGGCACATTAATTAAGATTGGTGGATAAAGTGGCTGGTACTTTATCACTGGTCATTCAGCCCCCAAATGTCAAGTTACATACTGGTTTTAAAAAAAATGGCAGGTGGTACTGATTTGCCAATTATAAAGTCCAAGCCACATTATTAATTCACTGATCTTAATAAATCTGCCCGCCCCTGTATCATTAACTATATGCACTCCCACATGTTAACAACCCCCTGTCCGCTGAACATGCAGTCAAATCTGAGTATAATGTCAATGACTGCATATTCAGTCGGGGCTGGGTGACCAGTGGAGTAGAGAGAGAGGGGGTGTGGGTATTTTTTACCCTCCATCAGATCGGGACTGACCCACAACCCCACTTCCCTTTTGTAGAGAGCTGGGCAGTGGGAGAGAGAGGACAGGCTGCCACTGCCACACAGCCTCTGTCCCCAGCCCAGCACACATTGCTCCAGTGGCGTAACTATAGCACGTCAGCCCCCGCCACCGCGGGGGGGCGCTGTGCATGTGGGGGCGCCGGGGGCTGCGGTGCTATAGTTAAACCCCCCCTCAATCCCCCGCAGACTTACCTATCGCGCTGGTCCCGGCGGCTCCATCTTCTGCTGAGGACCACCACAAAATGGCCGCCCCCATATAGCACACAGTTCTCTGAAACTGTCTGCTGTATGGGGGCGGCCATTTTCTGGTGGTCCTCAGCAGAAGAACGGAGCAGCCGGGACCAGTGCGATAGGTAAGGCTGTGGGGGATTGAGGGGGGGTTTGCATGGGCGGCGGGGTAGGGGTGCTTGGCGGGGGGGTGGGGCGCCCAAAACTTAGCTACGCCACTGCATTGCTCAGTGTTAAATGCTGAGCTTAGGAGAAAGGCAGCACTGTAGGGATGACCATGAACTATTGATGTTCCCAAAAACATCGATGGTTGGGACCTACTGCCCGATGTTTTGGGGATAAATAGTCGAGGGTCCAATAGTTTTGTGCCATCGATGGCTTGTGATGGTAAGGTTGAGGGCGCGTGCGCACTGGGTTCACAGAGTTGCTGTATTCAGAGGTGTCACTGCGGCCCGCCCCGCCGGGAGGTGTGCGCATGCGCAGAAGAACCTTAAATTGAATGGATGGCTAGTTAAAGTTTCTTCTGCGCATGCGCGCACATCCCAGCCAGGTAGGCTGCCCGTCCCGTTGCCCTGCACATGTGCAGCGCATCGATAGTAGGAACCATCGATGGTAGGAGTACAATGTTTTATAGCCATCGAACAGTGAATGCCGGTCAGTTCTTCGTTTCATAGTCGCTGCAATTCGCTTTTGATTTTCAATGGGAAAAAAGTGTATTCATTGCCAAAATGGAGAAATTTTCACTGTTTTTTTTTTTTTGTGAAGTTCTCCATTCTGCTTTCGACATCTTTTTTAGGTAAACTGAAATGTGTACTTATACAATAAATGTTTTCTACTCATTTTTTTGGTGTCTAAAAATCAGTTTATTTATTATTTGAAGGATCTTGCTACTGTATTTTTATTTCTTTCATTACATATGCACGAAGCGGGACCAGCTCAGTGCTCCCAGCACCTTCTCCCCGCCAGCCCTGTCTCCTCCCCAGCCACAGCTCATTCAGGGAGTCTGCCATCCCCTGCCTTCTGCCGTCCTCCCTGCTGTGTGCGGCGTGCGCCAGATTAGAACATTTTCGCCATCAGGGGCTCGTCAGGGGAGTTGAATAGGGTGAAAGAAGGGCTGGTGGCAGACAGGGAGGACGGAAGAAGCACAGCAAATTCAAAACAGGGTACGCTACCGTGTGCTCGCCGGAGCATTGAATACTACCATTGTTGGTGCAATCACTCTACTTTGTGCTACAAGACCCCCGGCGGCCGGCACTAAAAGTGATGTTAAGTATCCCTGCCATTGGCCAAGCTCTAGCTGGTGGCAAATTTCACAATAATGTAGCCACCACAGAGTTCTCTGAAAACTTCCATTGTGATCATACTTCAAAAAATGACAAAATTGGTTTTAATAAATATACCCCAATAAAAGCTTTTAGAAGTTTTATTTGTAGAAAGTTATCTATTTATTTCTTTTGTCAGGCTGCAGCAATTTCCCATACTTTCCCATACTTGTAATAAGAAATATGATCTTCCCATATTTACCAAAACTAAATATAAAATAATAGCGGAAGGAGCCGTGTGATAATAATGCCATCTTACTTCTGGTTTTCCTACTCCTGCTCTGATGTGACAACTGGTGACTATGATTTTCCCTCTGGCCAGTGATTTTCACAGGGGGTGAATGGCTTTCCATAGCAGCACACTCATGGAAAGCCATCAACCACGTCGCTCGTCTGCTGGTAATACCAGCAGATAAGCCTCGGTGGCTGGCGATGGTACAGGAGCGCACATCAGTGCTCATCGCTGGCCCATACACACTGGGCGGCTTTTGAGCTGAGAACAGCTCAAATGACAAAACTGAGCTGCTTTCAACTCAAAATCGCTCAGAGTGTTGTAGTGGTGGAAAGTTGTACTTTTGATTATCAGTATATTTTATGATTGGCAGCTACTAGCACAGGTTTTGCGTTTCACTCACTGTAAATAATTTGATTTATTCCTAGACCACCAACCTGAGGCACACCAGGGTGCCTAGGCACACAGTTTGTGAACGAATGGACTACAGGATGATTACTGAAGAAAATAAAAGTTAAAAAGAAAGTATGAACATAACACCTACCTGCACAATGTTGCAGCCAGGGATTGGTGTTCTAATATCCCATCTAAAATATAACTCCCATCCTAGTAAATTTCCCCCATTGTGTTAGAAGCTGGAAAAAGGGGCAATCATAAGGCTCTGTGGGGCAATTTATTAAGCCTGGCGAAGTGATAAAGTGGGAGGATATAATGCACCATCAAGCTCATAAATGTCATTTTTCAAACCCAGAAGACAGCTTGACAGTTAAGAGCCATATTCCTGCTGCATTATCGCCGGACACTATCACTTCACCAGGCTTAATGAATCTGCCCCTGAGCATCCAAATTTTGATGGCTAGATGACTGGGTCAGAGAATCCCCAAACCAGCAGGTCTTATTCCTGTTGTGCATACCTCCCAACTGTCCCGTTTTTCGCGGGACCTTCCCGGTTTTTCAGCAGTGTCCTGCGACAGGGGCATTTGGGAGTCGTCCCCCCCCCCCCAACCTGAAGTGAATAGACGCTATGCGCATGCGCACAGCGTCTATTCAGCGTTGCAGAGGGTGAAAAAATGGGGTGTGGCCCAATTGTGGCTTTGCATATGTCACGTCCTCATTAGCATAGGACACGCCCCTTTTGGCGCACGCACACCTCCGCCAGGTGTGTCCCTATTTCCCTAGTCAAGAAGTTGGGAGGTCAGGTTGTGTAGTGGTTAAGTATAGAGATGGGGCGTTCGCGAACAAAGCGGATCTCTTGGACGGATCACTTAAAAGAGTGAGTGAGCCACCGATCCCAGAAAGGTGAACCGTCATTCATTAACTTTAATTTTTTTTTGTTGAATAAGATGGTGGTGCTTAGCAAGTCAAGTACAGGGGAGCTACCGACCTCTCGCGAGATTTCATGCTTCATTATTATGAAATTAACCCTTTTCTCAAAGTGAGCTGATGATATGTCTAAAGATCCGGAGCTTACTTCAGATTGATCACTAGATCTCAGCTCTTTTTAGAGACCCGTTTTGCCCATCTCTAGTTAAGTACCTGTCAAAAATTGGTCAAAGGAAGGACAATCTGGGAACGAGAGACAGGGTATTAGGTGCCCAAGGCTCACCGATGTGTTGTGTGTTCCTATAGATGAGGCAAACTAGAATTGGGCAGCATAGATGGGCCAAGAATATATCTGCTGTGAAATTCTATATTTCTAAGAGCTACTGTAACAGATTGTTGAAAAGTTCATGGTATGTTAAAGAGGTGTCAAAACACACAGAGCATCACAGATTCCTGCTCATGAGCATGCAGACAGGAGTGCCTAATATACCTACAATGGGCAAATGAGCATCAGAGCTGGCCCATGGAGCAATGCGAGAAGGTTGCCTAATCTGATGAATCACATTTTGTTTTAAACCCTATGGACAATGGAAAATCATTTGCCCCAGAAAACACAAGCGGCAACTAGCTGTAGGGAGGGAGGGCAGCTGCCTCTTTCCCTCTAGACTTATAGGGCCTACACACATACCGATTTTGGCCAGTGATATAGCATGCCAGATTTAGCATAGCAGATTTCCTTTGAGCACAAAATCCTCTATATCGCTTAGAATGTGCAAAATGTGTCAGCGATATGCCTCAGCGATTCTGCTTAGCGATTTAAGCATGGCAGATTGTTCTCAAGCAAGGGAAAAATAAAAAATAAACTCATTTAAATAAAAATGGGCAGTTCAAAGGGCTGGGGGAGTTCTTGGGGAGTTTTAAGGGGAGAGAAGTCACGAGAAGTGTTGCAAAGAGTACCTGTACATAATAGCACCTTACCAGAGTGTTTGCAGTACTTTCTCTTCACTCCTCACCCCTTGAAAAAGATTATTTTTCAAGGGGAGAGAAGTCAGGAGAAGTTTTGCAAAGAGGAACCATACCTGTACATAATTGAACTTAAAATTAACAATAAATAACATTTTGAAATGAAATGACACCATACCGTGTTTTTTAAAATTTATTGAAAATACTATTTTAAATATATTAAAAGTATAAAAGTGAACACCACTGGGTTCATCAACAATATCAGGCCGAGAAATGCCTCTGGGCCAAAGACTTTTCAAACCAAAAAAAGGGATCAGGTCAACAAACTCACTAGAGTATACTAGAGCCAACAGAAGTGATGACTCACAAAATGTGCAAAGAAGAGATAGCAAAGGTAAGGACAGTCTTCAGTGAAGGACACACAAGAGTGACTGATATCGCATCATTCTGGAGTCAGGGCCAAATGACGTATCCAAGCAGACATTATAGTCTACAAGGATTCGAAAACGCATGGAAGAGCAATTTTTTCAACTAAAATAATTGTTTTTTTTTTTAAATTTAACAATTTATAATGGATAATAAACAGCATCGTCCTGTGCTTGTGTACTCGAGAAAGCTGAGTACATTCCAGTGGACAGAGTGCTGGTGGTGACTGATGTGGCCGGGTTGGGTGAAAGGGCTCCCGTCGTGTTAGGAGGGGCAAGCTGCGGAGGAATTGCCGGCGGATTACTATAGGGTTGGTGGTAGGGATACTGTGGCGAGGGTCCGCAAGATGCGTAATGCATCGGGTCGCGCATTAATTTCAGGTCATCAGGAAAATCCTGGGCCCGAATTATTGCATCGTACACGATGCATTTGATTTTTTGACGGGTGTCGTCATCCATTGAACGCATCTCCGAGTCTACCGTATTTGAAAACTGCCGAATTGAATCAATAGGCTTATTAAGCCTTGCCTCCGCAAATTGAAAAAATTGCTCAGAGCTGCCGGCTACAGATCTTTGGCTGTCTTCTTCCTCTGCCTGGGTGGTGGCGTTGGCAGGGGGGTGGATGTTGAGGTTTCTACTTCTTCGCACTCAAGATCTGCAGCCTCTGTAGTCTCGGACAAACAGCTCCGGAGTAGCATCCTGTAAAATAAAATAAAAAACGTTAGGACCATGAATAATGATGACATGTCGCATATCTATATGTGTTCAAACTTACCAGATCCTGGCTCTCCTCATCTTGCCTAATTGGAGGCACAGGATCCATGTTATTCTGTCCATGCGTTTTCGAATCTTTCTCCAGCAGGAAGTGCATCTGGTCGTAGTACCATAACGTCGGCTTGTATACGTCATCGGCACCGGCTCCAGAACTCTGAGATTCAGTCACTTTCGCATGCTCCTTCACAAAGACTGTCCTCAAATTCGCTATCTTCTTCTTCACACATTCCATGGTGGCATCACTTCTGTTGGCTTTAGCATAGGCCAGCAAAGCATTGTAGGCCTGATCCCTTTTAAACCCTATGGACAATGGAAAATCATTTGCCCCAGAAAACACAAGCGGCAACTAGCTGTAGGGAGGGAGGGCAGCTGCCTCTTTCCCTCTAGACTTATAGGGCCTACACACATACCGATTTTGGCCAGTGATATAGCATGCCAGATTTAGCATAGCAGATTTCCTTTGAGCACAAAATCCTCTATATCGCTTAGAATGTGCAAAATGTGTCAGCGATATGCCTCAGCGATTCTGCTTAGCGATTTAAGCATGGCAGATTGTTCTCAAGCAAGGGAAAAATAAAAAATAAACTCATTTAAATAAAAATGGGCAGTTCAAAGGGCTGGGGGAGTTCTTGGGGAGTTTTAAGGGGAGAGAAGTCACGAGAAGTGTTGCAAAGAGTACCTGTACATAATAGCACCTTACCAGAGTGTTTGCAGTACTTTCTCTTCACTCCTCACCCCTTGAAAAAGATTATTTTTCAAGGGGAGAGAAGTCAGGAGAAGTTTTGCAAAGAGGAACCATACCTGTACATAATTGAACTTAAAATTAACAATAAATAACATTTTGAAATGAAATGACACCATACCGTGTTTTTTAAAATTTATTGAAAATACTATTTTAAATATATTAAAAGTATAAAAGTGAACACCACTGGGTTCATCAACAATATCAGGCCGAGAAATGCCTCTGGGCCAAAGACTTTTCAAACCAAAAAAAGGGATCAGGTCAACAAACTCACTAGAGTATACTAGAGCCAACAGAAGTGATGACTCACAAAATGTGCAAAGAAGAGATAGCAAAGGTAAGGACAGTCTTCAGTGAAGGACACACAAGAGTGACTGATATCGCATCATTCTGGAGTCAGGGCCAAATGACGTATCCAAGCAGACATTATAGTCTACAAGGATTCGAAAACGCATGGAAGAGCAATTTTTTCAACTAAAATAATTGTTTTTTTTTTTAAATTTAACAATTTATAATGGATAATAAACAGCATCGTCCTGTGCTTGTGTACTCGAGAAAGCTGAGTACATTCCAGTGGACAGAGTGCTGGTGGTGACTGATGTGGCCGGGTTGGGTGAAAGGGCTCCCGTCGTGTTAGGAGGGGCAAGCTGCGGAGGAATTGCCGGCGGATTACTATAGGGTTGGTGGTAGGGATACTGTGGCGAGGGTCCGCAAGATGCGTAATGCATCGGGTCGCGCATTAATTTCAGGTCATCAGGAAAATCCTGGGCCCGAATTATTGCATCGTACACGATGCATTTGATTTTTTGACGGGTGTCGTCATCCATTGAACGCATCTCCGAGTCTACCGTATTTGAAAACTGCCGACTCATCGATAGTGCTAAACTATGCACTGGATGATTATCAATATTTGTATCTATTGATGGTCATCCATCTTGTTTGACAGATTGGCCTGTGGGCAAATCAGTTTTGCTGTGCCATCAATGAAGGGAAACCATCTGGTTCTCCCCCATCGAATGGCAAAAGCAACCATGAAATCGATGATTTCAAATCATTGATGGTCGATGGGCATCCCTAATTCTTTTATAAACCATACTTATGTAAAACTCATGTTTCAAATGGTAATGTCCTTTATTTAGCCATATACTTCTATTTATTTTCACTGTATGCGATACCGAAATAAAACATCCATGACAAGATAAGGGACAGGTGCTGACATGGGGAAATCCGTAAGATTAAAAAAATTCCATGAGTTGACAGCACTAAAACATCCACTGTATACAGGTTACAGACCCTTAAGCTGAAAGGCTATTAACCACTTGCCTGGCTGTTGGTATTTGATCATAGGGATCCTGATCTTTTTGGGATTCCAACGCCAATCTTCTAAAGGCAGTAAGGATGCCGGCATTGGTATTCTGAACACCGGCATCCTGATCACATCCCATATTATGAACCATTTTAGGAGGACATAATCCTAACTACATATCAGGACACTTTTTACATCCATATACACACAGAGCAAGCTTGCATAAACATACACAAAACTGTTGGCTTAGCATTTGCAGATCACCATAAAAATAGTTTACGGATAAAACAGAATGGCCATTCATATAAATATACTAGATTTTTACTCACTGCATTTAGTAAGAATTAAAATTTTACAGCCAAAACTACAGTACAGAAAAAATAAACAGTAGGGGATTATCAATTGTAATATGTTTAATCATGTGGTAAGTTAACTGGCTCCCAACAAAATGAATGGAAACAGATAACAAGTATCTGGTGGGGCGCTGAATGGTGAGCTGCTGTGCTAAGCTGCAGTTAAATAAAACGGGGGTGTCAGTCCCATATATATAATATATATATATATATATATATATATATATATATATATATATATATATATATATATATATATATATATAGCAGAATGTAGAGAGACAACAGCTTCACTCAGTCGGGAACTTTTCAAAAAAATATTTAAGTCACAGCAAAATGATCATTTGCACCTTGACAAAGAGGCGTATAATCCCGAAACGTTGGACCGTTTTGCTGTGACGTAAATATATTTTTGAAAAGTTCCCAACTGAGTGCTGCTGTTGTCTCTCTACACTCTGCTACTATTTGGTTCCAGAAGGCACCCGGGCAGCTGAATACAAAGGAGAGTGCCAGGCTGACACCACAGACATATATATATATATATATATATATATATATAAATATGTGATAGGGAAAAAAAGAAAGGGATATAACTGCACTATGTGGGTAGGAATAAAAACGATAAGTGACCAATTGCTGAAGAGAATATATATATATATATATATATATATATATATATATAATAGGATATTAGAACCGCACTCTGCAAAACATTGGACAACTCAGCGGTGCTCCACTTTAGAGGAGTATCAGTCTCAATAATAAAGCGTTGTTTTTGAAGCAGGCACTCACCATAGGCAATTTTGAGCAAGTTGGATCAAATTTTATTCAAGACATCAAAAAAGTTTGGTCGACGTTTTGATCCTCAACAAGGATCTTTGTCAAGACAGGAATAGGTCACATCACAGGACAGGCAGCACCAGGCAGTGTACAAATGCAGTCTCCCATGCGGCTATTTATGGTAACACTGGATTAATTGATAGACACACCTACTTCCTGTGAAGTAAAATACCAGGAAGTATTCAAAACCACATAATAAAGGGACAAATAACTCAATATAAAACCCCACAGACTAAGGTGAGGTAGCGTCTAGTATGATTAATACAAAGCACCTCAGAGGGAATTATCAGGTCCTAAGTTTAAGCACTAAAAAGTTAAAGCTCCGTCTGACCGGAAGTGACATGCGCTCCACCGCCGTGGAATGCATGACTAACCGGAAATAGCTGGGATTTACCGCTCGAGCGCGCCAAAATACTCAGCCAGATATCAGAGCTAGTTACAGGAACCGGAAGTCAAGTGCGCTCCAGCAAATGGAGCGCACTGCTTGACGGAAGTAGTTAACTTGCGTATCATCTATGTGGAACGCACACCGCAAGGGGAAGGAACTCATTGTATAGCGGGAACCAATAATACTGGCTTGCGTTCCAACTAAGTGGAACGCAAACAGGAAGGGAAATCTAGATTATTTAAGATCAGCGCATTAAATCTCAGGACCTTAGGGTGCAGATAAATTATAGTAATAGATAGTTACCACCATATAAAGCCGGATTGGAGAAACTGCCTGATACTTCACATCATGAATCTCAACAGTAAAACTCATTTTTACAGTATTGCAAGTAAAAAATGCACAAAACAAAATAATAATGTACATTATATACACGAAAAAAAAAATGTTCTTAAAAATAAAAAGACAAAAAAACAAAAAACATAAAATATCGAAGATATTATGCAGCATTGTCAATTTCAACTTAATTCCCTAGAGAAACACATTATATGAAATATATTCATTTAAGCCCCTAGGGGCTACAGTTCCAAGATCGTAGATCCAGCGTGCTTCGCGCTGGTGAAGTTTTTTCACACGATCTCCACCTCGCAAAGGAGGGGGTATATGGTCGATTAACATGCATCTCAGACTAGCAACTGAGTGGCCCAACTGTTGGAAGTGCCTGGCGTATCGACAGGCGGTGGTTCGCCATCCGCTCCCTTAAACATCGTGTAGTAAGTCCCACATAGTAGAGTCCGCAGGGACACATCAATATGTAGATCACAAATGATGTGGTGCACGATAGTCGGTGCTGAATCTTGATTTTCTTGCCAGTATGTGGGTGGGGGAATGTCTGTCCAGCCAACATAGACTGACAAGTGGTGCAGTCAATACACCGAACACAACCCAGGCGCTGTGTTGGTAACCAGGAGGTGTTATTCCCACTGGGCTGTGATGTAGGTCGCATGAGCATCTGCTTGATGTTTGGTCCACGACGGTAGGAAAGCATAGGTGCTTTTTTGCTCACATGAGACATTTTTGTGTCTGTGGCCACAATTGGCCAATGCTTTTTGATTGCTCTACCCATCTCGTCGGATGCCGTATTGTAGATTGATGTAAAAATCATGCGATCTTGCTCAAGTTTACGTGGTGTTACCAACTGCTCTTGCTGGTGCCTATTATGTGCCTTGCGAAGACAACGATCGATGGTTCTTTGTTGATATCCCCTTTCGAGAAAACGCCCACTCATCTCACCAATTTGTTGATGTGCTGCAAAGGCTGATGAGTTGTTACGTAGCACTCTAATAAATTGAGAGATGGGAAGACTCTCTTTGAGGGAGCTAGGATGGTGACTCGAAGCATAAAGCAACGAGTTGCGGTCAGTCTCTTTACGAAACAACGTGAAACCAATCTTTGATCCTTCCTTAAATAGTGTGACGTCCAGGAAGTTTATGCTAGTCAACGAGATGCTGTGTGTAAATCGAATGGTTGTATCCAGGGAATTTAGTAAATTAATCATTTCAAGAAACTCTAACTCCGTGCCAACCCAAATCAAAAAAATATCGTCAATGAATCTCTTAAAACATAAAATTTTACTGGAAAATGCAGGCATAATATGACTGTTCTCATAATTGTGCATATACAAATTTGCATAGGATGGGGCCAGGGAAGACCCCATAGCGGTCCCCGCCCTTTGGAAAAAATAAACTTTGCCATACATAAAATGGTTGTGTCGCAATACAAGCTCTGCCAACTCAAGAAGAAATTCGATTGGGGGACCAACATAAGGACCCGTCTGCAGACTTATTCTGAGTGCCTCCAATCCACCTTGGTGCGGAATAACTGTATATAACGAGGTGACATCCATAGTGGCAAAAAATGCCCCATCTGGAATGTCACCCAAAGAGGAGATCTTCTCAAGAAAGTCTGAGGTGTCCCTTATGTAGCTCCACATTTGCTGAACATGCATTTGAAGAAAAACATCAACAAAAATAGCTAATGGCTGTAGCACAGAGCCCACAGCCGATATAATAGGGCGTCCAGGTGGATCATGCAGCCGCTTGTGGATCTTAGGTAAAGTGTACATATATGGGCACACTGGATGGTCCACCTGGAGAAACGTCAACTCATCCTTACTGATCCAACCTGACTGAAAACCCCTGCTAACAGTAACATCAACCAATTTTTTAATGTTTAACATAGGGTTAATTTTAAGCTGTTCGTACGTGTCCATATCAGAAAGTTGGCGCCGAATTTCGGCATCGTAAGTTGACCAATCCTGCACCACCACGCCACCTCCCTTATCAGCCTGACGAAATACAAGCTGTTTATTACCCATAAGGCTGCGAAGTGCCAAACGATGTTCATGGGAGAGGTTGTCATAGCGTGGTTTTAGATGCTGTGCTGACATGTTTTGTTCAACAAGACGTGAAAACGTACGGATGCTTGGATTAACAGAACAAGGATCAAATGTACTTTTCTTGGGAAATTTGTTAATGGTCTCAGGTAGTCCAGAGGTCTGGGGTCCAAAGAACTCACGTAAACGTAGTTTACGACCAAATCTAAAATTGTCAACAGACCAATCGAACTTGTTGGGTTTCACAGTTGGAACAAAGGTAAAACCTAAACTCAAAACTTCAAGTTCAGTCTTTGTGAGTTCCTGACTAGAGATATTAAACACAAGTTCATTTATTTTCCTCTCCCTCCTTTTCTTTTTCCCACCGCCCGCCTCTTGGGGTATTTTGCGGGCGGTGCGAGGGGTCCGGAAATTTCCGGGTAACCCTTCCTAAAAAAGAGGAGGAGGAGGAGGCAGCTGATGATGTAAGGTCCCTCGGTGGCCTACCCTCACCCTCAGAGTTAGACTGTGAAGAACTATTATAAGAGGAATTGCCTCTTGGTCTATAGTTACGGTTGTCACCCCTGTTGTAGAATCTACGGGGTTCACCTTTCAACCACCGATAAACTTGGTGGTTGGCGTAGTCTTGATTGACCACTTCCAGTTTTTTCTTTTTAAAAGAGATTAAGTCACTCTGATAGGTGTTGATCTGCTCACCAAGTTTTTCCAACCAATTTGTTGTAGAGTCACCAGTCAATACAGGTGCAGAGGCTGAATTAAGAATGGCAATCTCGCTCTTAATTTTCGTCAATTTACTCCCCACCTCCTCTATTACAAGCAACAAGAGGTCCAGAGAGCACTTATTCAACACACCACACCACCGGGTACAGAACGCAAGGTTACCGCGGCCGATGGTGGGTGTGTTGTTAACCCTAAAGCCTCTAGGGATCCTCCTGTTCCTGTAATAGTCCGACAAAAATTGACCATGTAAGGTCAAATCGACCTCTCTTTTCCTTAATTTTAGTAGCTTATGATAAACATCTATAGCTTTATCGTCTGGTAGAGATAGAAAGTCTGAATGGTGAAAGAGTACTTTTTCAGCCTCATCATCGGTTAGAGACACCAAAACATTCTGGGCTCTTTCCAATGTAGCATCATCCAAAATAGGAACAGGCAATTGTGACATAATCCAGTAAACAAAAGAGAAAAATAAATAATAATATACACACTAAAATTGGGTGGCACGGAGAGTTGAGTAAATAATCAAATCAAACAATCAAAATAGACAATGCTGCAACCTTCGATGGAAATGATTTTAAAAAGGCTAAAATCACATAGACATGAAGTAGCTCATGCACACTCCTGGATATTGCTTCAGTCCAAGACAAATATTTGTAGTTCCTTGGGATAAATCTTGTAGTCACCCCACAGGGTAGCGCAGGTGCTGGCACAAAAAGATATCTGTAGCATGCACAGAGTCTCCATACACAATAGGATATTAGAACCGCACTCTGCAAAACATTGGACAACTCAGCGGTGCTCCACTTTAGAGGAGTATCAGTCCCAATAATAAAGCGTTGTTTTTGAAGCAGGCACTCACCATAGGCAATTTTGAGCAAGTTGGATCAAATTTTATTCAAGACATCAAAAAAGTTTGGTCGACGTTTCGATCCTCAACAGGTATCAGGCAGTTTCTCCAATCCGGCTTTATATGGTGGTAACTATCTATTACTATAATTTATCTGCACCCTAAAGTCCTGAGATTTAATGCGCTGATCTTAAATAATCTAGATTTCCCTTCCTGTTTGCGTTCCACTTAGTTGGAACGCAAGCCAGTATTATTGGTTCCCGCTATACAATGAGTTCCTTCCCCTTGCGGTGTGCGTTCCACATAGATGATACGCAAGTTAACTACTTCCGTCAAGCAGTGCGCTCCATTTGCTGGAGCGCACTTGACTTCCGGTTCCTGTAACTAGCTCTGATATCTGGCTGAGTATTTTGGCGCGCTCGAGCGGTAAATCCCAGCTATTTCCGGTTAGTCATGCGTTCCACGGCGGTGGAGCGCATGTCACTTCCGGTCAGACGGAACTTTAACTTTTTAGCGCTTAAAC
Organism: Crinia signifera; assembly: GCF_055691185.1. Lineage (NCBI taxonomy): Eukaryota > Metazoa > Chordata > Amphibia > Anura > Myobatrachidae > Crinia > Crinia signifera. The sequence continues at coordinate 181,374,624 of NC_139220.1, forward strand.
TTAGGACCTGATAATTCCCTCTGAGGTGCTTTGTATTAATCATACTAGACGCTACCTCACCTTAGTCTGTGGGGTTTTATATTGAGTTATTTGGCCCTTTATTATGTGGTTTTGAATACTTCCTGGTATTTTACTTCACAGGAAGTAGGTGTGTCTATCAATTAATCCAGTGTTACCATAAATAGCCGCATGGGAGACTGCATTTGTACACTGCCTGGTGCTGCCTGTCCTGTGATGTGACCTATTCCTGTCTTGACAAAGATCCTTGTTGAGGATCAAAACGTCGACCAAACTTTTTTGATGTCTTGAATAAAATTTGATCCAACTTGCTCAAAATTGCCTATGGTGAGTGCCTGCTTCAAAAACAACGCTTTATTATTGGGACTGATACTCCTCTAAAGTGGAGCACCGCTGAGTTGTCCAATGTTTTGCAGAGTGCGGTTCTAATATCCTATTGTGTATGGAGACTCTGTGCATGCTACAGATATCTTTTTGTGCCAGCACCTGCGCTACCCTGTGGGGTGACTACAAGATTTATCCCAAGGAACTACAAATATTTGTCTTGGACTGAAGCAATATCCAGGAGTGTGCATGAGCTACTTCATGTCTATGTGATTTTAGCCTTTTTAAAATCATTTCCATCGAAGGTTGCAGCATTGTCTATTTTGATTGTTTGATTTGATTATTTACTCAACTCTCCGTGCCACCCTATTTTAGTGTGTATATTATTATTTATTTTTCTCTTTTGCTTTACTGGATTATGTCACAATTGCCTGTTCCTATTTTGGATGATGCTACATTGGAAAGAGCCCAGAATGTTTTGGTGTCTCTAACCGATGATGAGGCTGAAAAAGTACTCTTTCACCATTCAGACTTTCTATCTCTACCAGACGATAAAGCTATAGATGTTTATCATAAGCTACTAAAATTAAGGAAAAGAGAGGTCGATTTGACCTTACATGGTCAATTTTTGTCGGACTATTACAGGAACAGGAGGATCCCTAGAGGCTTTAGGGTTAACAACACACCCACCATCGGCCGCGGTAACCTTGCGTTCTGTACCCGGTGGTGTGGTGTGTTGAATAAGTGCTCTCTGGACCTCTTGTTGCTTGTAATAGAGGAGGTGGGGAGTGAATTGACGAAAATTAAGAGCGAGATTGCCATTCTTAATTCAGCCTCTGCACCTGTATTGACTGGTGACTCTACAACAAATTGGTTGGAAAAACTTGGTGAGCAGATCAACACCTATCAGAGTGACTTAATCTCTTTTAAAAAGAAAAAACTGGAAGTGGTCAATCAAGACTACGCCAACCACCAAGTTTATCGGTGGTTGAAAGGTGAACCCCGTAGATTCTACAACAGGGGTGACAACCGTAACTATAGACCAAGAGGCAATTCCTCTTATAATAGTTCTTCACAGTCTAACTCTGAGGGTGAGGGTAGGCCACCGAGGGACCTTACATCATCAGCTGCCTCCTCCTCCTCCTCTTTTTTAGGAAGGGTTACCCGGAAATTTCCGGACCCCTCGCACCGCCCGCAAAATACCCCAAGAGGCGGGGCGGTGGGAAAAAGAAAAGGAGGGAGAGGAAAATAAATGAACTTGTGTTTAATATCTCTAGTCAGGAACTCACAAAGACTGAACTTGAAGTTTTGAGTTTAGGTTTTACCTTTGTTCCAACTGTGAAACCCAACAAGTTCGATTGGTCTGTTGACAATTTTAGATTTGGTCGTAAACTACGTTTACGTGAGTTCTTTGGACCCCAGACCTCTGGACTACCTGAGACCATTAACAAATTTCCCAAGAAAAGTACATTTGATCCTTGTTCTGTTAATCCAAGCATCCGTACGTCTTCACGTCTTGTTGAACAAAACATGTCAGCACAGCATCTAAAACCACGCTATGACAACCTCTCCCATGAACATCGTTTGGCACTTCGCAGCCTTATGGGTAATAAACAGCTTGTATTTCGTCAGGCTGATAAGGGAGGTGGCGTGGCGGTGCAGGATTGGTCAACTTACGATGCCGAAATTCGGCGCCAACTTTCTGATATGGACACGTACGAACAGCTTAAAATTAACCCTATGTTAAACATTAAAAAATTGGTTGATGTTACTGTTAGCAGGGGTTTTCAGTCAGGTTGGATCAGTAAGGATGAGTTGACGTTTCTCCAGGTGGACCATCCAGTGTGCCCATATATATACACTTTACCTAAGATCCACAAGCGGCTGGATGATCCACCTGGACGCCCTATTATATCGGCTGTGGGCTCTGTGCTACAGCCATTAGCTATTTTTGTTGATGTTTTTCTTCAAATGCATGTTCAGCAAATGTGGAGCTACATAAGGGACACCTCAGACTTTCTTGAGAAGATCTCCTCTTTGGGTGACATTCCAGATGGGGCATTTTTTGCCACTATGGATGTCACCTCGTTATATACAGTTATTCCGCACCAAGGTGGATTGGAGGCACTCAGAAGAAGTCTGCAGACGGGTCCTTATGTTGGTCCCCCAATCGAATTTCTTCTTGAGTTGGCAGAGCTTGTATTGCGACACAACCATTTTATGTATGGCAAAGGATATTTTTTGCAAAGGGCGGGGACCGCTATGGGGTCTTCCCTGGCCCCGTCCTATGCAAATTTGTATATGCACAATTATGAGAACAGTCATATTATGCCTGCATTTTCCAGTAAAATTTTATGTTTTAAGAGATTCATTGACGATATTTTTTTGATTTGGGTTGGCACGGAGTTAGAGTTTCTTGAAATGATTAATTTACTAAATTCCCTGGATACAACCATTTGATTTACACACAGCATCTCGTTGACTAGCATAAACTTCCTGGACGTCACACTATTTAAGGAAGGATCAAAGATTGGTTTCACGTTGTTTCGTAAAGAGACTGACCGCAACTCGTTACTTTATGCTTCGAGTCACCATCCTAGCTCCCTCAAAGAGAGTCTTCCCATCTCTCAATTTATTAGAGTGCTACGTAACAACTCATCAGCCTTTGCAGCACATCAACAAATTGGTGAGATGAGTGGGCGTTTCCTCGAAAGGGGATATCAACAAAGAACCATCGATCGTTGTCTTCGCAAGGCACATAATAGGCACCAGCAAGAGCAGTTGGTAACACCACGTAAACTTGAGCAAGATTGCATGATTTTTACATCAATCTACAATACGGCATCCGACGAGATGGGTAGAGCAATCAAAAAGCATTGGCCAATTGTGGCCACAGACACAAAAATGTCTCATGTGAGCAAAAAAGCACCTATGCTTTCCTACCGTCGTGGACCAAACATCAAGCAGATGCTCATGCGACCTACATCACAGCCCAGTGGGAATAACACCTCCTGGTTACCAACACAGCGCCTGGGTTGTGTTCGGTGTATTGACTGCACCACTTGTCGGTCTATGTTGGCTGGACAGACATTCCCCACCCACATACTGGCAAGAAAATCAAGATTCAGCACCGACTATCGTGCACCACATCATTTGTGATCTACATATTGATGTGTCCCTGCGGACTCTACTATGTGGGACTTACTACACAATGTTTTAGGGAGCGGATGGCGAACCACCGCCTGTCGATACGCCAGGCACTTGAAAATAAGGTATCTGACAAACCGGTGGTCAAGCATTTCCAACAGTTGGGCCACTGAGTTGCTAGTCTGAGATGCATGTTAATCGACCATATACCCCCTCCTTTGCGAGGTGGAGATCGTGTGAAAAAACTTCACCAGCGCGAAGCACGCTGGATCTACGATCTTGGAACTGTAGCCCCTAGGAGCTTAAATGAATATATTTCATATAATGTGTTTCTCTAGGGAATTAAGTTGAAATTGACAATGCTGCATAATATCTTCGATATTTTATATTTTTTGTTTTTTTGTCTTTTTATTTTTAACAAAAATTTTTTTTTCGTGTATATAATGTACATTATTATTTTGTTTTGTGCATTTTTTACTTGCAATACTGTAAAAACGAGTTTTACGGTTGAGATTCATGATGTGAAGTATCAGGCAGTTTCTCCAATCCGGCTTTATATGGTGGTAACTATCTATTACTATAATTTATCTGCACCCTAAGGTCCTGAGATTTAATGCGCTGATCTTAAATAATCTAGATTTCCCTTCCTGTTTGCGTTCCACTTAGTTGGAACGCAAGCCAGTATTATTGGTTCCCGCTATACAATGAGTTCCTTCCCCTTGCGGTGTGCGTTCCACATAGATGATACGCAAGTTAACTACTTCCGTCAAGCAGTGCGCTCCATTTGCTGGAGCGCACTTGACTTCCGGTTCCTGTAACTAGCTCTGATATCTGGCTGAGTATTTTGGCGCGCTCGAGCGGTAAATCCCAGCTATTTCCGGTTAGTCATGCGTTCCACGGCGGTGGAGCGCATGTCACTTCCGGTCAGACGGAACTTTAACTTTTTAGCGCTTAAACTTAGGACCTGATAATTCCCTCTGAGGTGCTTTGTATTAATCATACTAGACGCTACCTCACCTTAGTCTGTGGGGTTTTATATTGAGTTATTTGGCCCTTTATTATGTGGTTTTGAATACTTCCTGGTATTTTACTTCACAGGAAGTAGGTGTGTCTATCAATGAATCCAGTGTTACCATAAATAGCCGCATGGGAGACTGCATTTGTACACTGCCTGGTGCTGCCTGTCCTGTGATGTGACCTATTCCTGTCTTGACAAAGATCCCTGTTAAGGATCGAAACATCGACCAAACTTTTTTGATGTCTTGAATAAAATTTGATCCAACTTGCTCAAAATTGCCTATGGTGAGTGCCTGCTTCAAAAACAACGCTTATATATATATATATATATATATACACACATACATATACACATACATACATATATACACACACACACACACACACACACACACACACACACACACTCGAGTATAAGCCTACTTTTTCAGAACACTTTTTATGCTGAAAAAGCCCCCCTCGGCTTATACTTGAGTGAGGGTCCCACTTGAGTCAATACGTTTTCCCAGTTTTTTGCTGTAAAATTTGGTGCCTCGGCTTATATTCGGGTCGACTTATACATCCGATAGGTCAAATGACCTGTTGTAGCTGAGTGTCCATTCCTAGGCGTGCCTCATTGGTATGGCTTGATCCTGAAAGCAGGTTAAAAGTTATTAAAACGGTTTTATGGAGGAAGCAGCCTCCTGTGCTTGTTTCGCCTGGGATGTTTATGGCGCTGGGTCACTTGAAGGCAGGTGAAGGACTCAACTGGGTCGTCACCCAGGAGAACCGCTTTTTGTGATGCTGAGGCTGGTCCAGCCTCTGGAGTAGCTTTGTGGTGACTAAGCTGAATGAGGTCACTTGTGTGGTATACCAACGTGTTTCGTTGCACTAACAACTTTATCAAGGTGGATAATCGCGTCGGTGTACCACACAAGTGACCCGGACGACGACCCAGTTGAGGCCTTCACCTGCCTTCAAGGGAGCCAGCGCCATAAACATCCCAGGTGAAACAAGCACAGGAGGCTCCTTCCTCCATAAAACCGTTTTAATAACTTTTAACCTGCTTCTAGGATCAAGCCATACCAATGAGGCACGCCTAGAAACGGACACTCAGCTACAACAGGTCATTTGACCTATCGGTGACTATACATCTATCTATCTATCGCAATTGGTCACTTTTCGTTTTTATTCCTACCCTTAAATGTTGTATGTTTATTTTATCTATTCTACTTTTATCCCTTTCTTTTTTCCCCTATCCCAACAAAAAGAATCCTAGAATGAATGTGTGCATGTACATGTGGTAGAGAATATAGGCCCTTATTCTGGTTCACTCACAAAGACAAATTCCTTCTCAAATGGACAAAACCATGTGCACTGCAGGTGGGGCAGATGTAAGTTGAGAAGAGAGAATTCGATTTGGGTGGGGTTTTACTTGAAGGCAAGATTGAAATTGCAGTATAAAAATAAAACAGTCAGCATTTTCCCTGCACACAAACAAAATAACTCACCCAAATATAACTCTGTGCACATGTTACATCTGCCCCACCTGCAGTGCACATAGTTTTGTCCATTTGAAAAGGAATTTGTCTTTGCTTGAGAATAAGGGCCATAGATTGTAAGCTCCACTGGGGCAGGGACTGATGTGAATGTTCAAATATTCTCTGTAAAGCACTGCGGAACATGTGTGCGCTATATAAGAAATTATTAATAAATACATAGCACGAATGCATGCACCTGAGAAATTACAAATGCAAGAAGAAATGCCATTTCACGGTTCTCACTGCGAAGTTGCATGACATTTACACAATATAATACCTGGGAGAAGTGCATGAAAATAAATGGGGAAACTGTAAGAGTGACAATCTAGGTAGCAAGACATACAGTAGAAGGCCGTTGGTGGCTATAAGGAAAGTATAAGGTAAAAGGTGGTAAATGGATGATTTTTGGCACTTTGTATTTAATTGTTGAAACATTATAGGAACAGTGTTTCTTCAAACTATAGTATTTCCAGCATTTTGGAGTAAAGATGTATACCGGTTGAGTTTCCCATATCAGTCATTCTTAGGACCAGTTTTGATTTAGCTGTATACTGAAATATTTGCATACTATAAAGAAATGGGTATGGATCATAGGGTCGACAGTCAATAAGTCAACATGCACAAGGTCAAAATCTGGAAAAAGGACGACAAGGAAAAGATCAACAAATTTAAAAAGGTTGATGTGCGGTTTTCATGTTAATGTCAACACCTGCGCACATGGACCCTCACTTCCCTTGCCAGGCTTGAGGCCAGGTGCCTTTCTGAGCTTTGCTAACTTTAGTGTTTCCAATCGTAGCCCACTAAAAAGTAAAAAAAAAACATGTCAACCATTGCCATGTCAGTCTTTTTATTGTGTTGGCCATTTGTCTATGTCAGTGTTTTTCAACCACCGTGCTGTGGCACACTAGTGTGCCTTGAGCTCTTCTCAAGTGTGCCACCAGAGCTAGAGATGCCCAAACCAGTTTACAGCCACCGCCAGTTCAACTGTTATATACTGGTCTCTTCTTTTCATGTAAAGGGACAATGTATTTTATTTTTGTTACCTGTGGGGACCAGTGTGATTGTTTTTTATATGGGGGCCAATAGGTTTGTTTTTTTCCTGTAGGGGCCAATGTGTTTTGCTCTGTGGGGATCTCAAGGTGTGCCTTGACAATTTTAAAATCTTATTTAGTGTGCCGCAAGGTAAAATGGTTGAAAATCACTGGTCTATGTAGACCTATGCATAGGGTGACCAACTCATCCCTTTAATCCGGGACACTTATTAATTGCACAGGTTCTGTGGCTGGCTTTCACCTGGTTTTAAACTGCCACAGAACCTGTGTAATTAATGTGTCCCGGATTAAAGGGAGGAGTTGGTCTCCCTACCTATTCATGTCAAATATATGATGTCGATCCTTTTGACTGTTCACCTAGACATTGTTTATCTATCATCTGGATTCCAATGAGATCTGTCTGAAGTCTGAACACAAAATGGATTTAAGTTTCATAAAAACCTTATCCACACAGCCTGGCGGTCCTTTTATACATCTGTGACTAAAACAAAGTGTGGGTACATTGAACCATCATAAAGCAAAGGTGTCACTAGCTCAGTCAATCTCAAAAAATGTTGTTTTCCAGCTATGGAAGATTCAACCTTCAGTCATAGCTCAGTGTTTTCAAGATGGAATAAACACGTTTTACCTATCATCTGTAAGTTCAAGATCACCTCTCCCATCAATCAGCATCTCCAGGTACCTGCTCCCATCATTTTACCTATTCATTTAAAAAAAAATCCCTAAAAAGCTTACCAATATCTATTTATGTATTGACCAAATTATGCGATATAACCCTCTTCAAGTGCACAATTATTTCTTAGGAGGAGTGTGTCAGTGGTTCCGTACTGGGTCCCTGCATTTTTGCTTTAAAATATTTGGATTTACCACTGAGACCATTACAGAATATAATTATTTTGCATATAGAAACATTTTACCAATCCTTTACCTTTTACAAAGCTTATGGTTTTGGGGCACTTTTACCCTTACACAGAAAATGACACCGTATGCTCCTTGGATGCCAATTGAAAGTGGCTGTGGGCTCTCATATACCCATGTGGGAGCTATAATGATATTTATACGGAAAAGGTAAGTACAAACGTTTCACTTGCTTGATGACATGTTAGGTATGGGACAATGTTGTAGCATATATGGAACAATACAAACAAAAAGACCGAAGACATCAACCACAACCATTATGAAGGATGTCTTAATATTTTAATGTTTTCAAGATCTATAAAGTATACAATATTGTTGCTAATAATTGGAAATGACTGAACTTGTCCTTTGTGTTATGTAGATGTGATTGATCCTCTTTCAAGAATGCTATGACGCTTCTTCAACTGTGATCATTTCGGACTTCCCAGTGTCTTTGTCTGTGCAAGTTACATGTAATGATCCTTCTCTGGAAAAAAAAAAAGCAAACATTATAACCAATTGACATCATTCCTTCATTTGGCTCTAGAAACAACACAAGAATTACCTGTTTACTCAAGTATTTCATAAATGCCCCACTGAATACCCTTAAGGCCCAAAAACACTGGGCGACTGAGCTGAAAGCAGTTTACTTGTTTGAGGTGCTTTCAGCTCGAAAGCTGCCCAATGTGTACAGAGCAGTGATGAGCAGTGAGCGCTCCCAAATCATTGCTGTCCCGGCCATTCGTCTGTTGGTATTACCAGTAGATGAGTGACGGGGTGGACAGCGTTCCATAGCATCTTGCTACGTAAAGTCACCCACCCCGTGAAAATAAGTAATTCACTAAAACAGTTTAAAAATGCACATTGTGATTGCACTGAGCGTTTTTCAGCCCAGCGATGTTTCCCATCATCTGTCTGCATACATGCTGGGTAAAAAAAAAAAAAAAATCACCCAGTTTGTATGGACCTTTAGTTTTAGGAATTTACCTATCCAAACTATAATCACAATCATATATACAATATAAAGAAGGCTTAAATGGTGTAGGTTTCATTTTACATTATATATCTTTCTTTACTTTAATTATATACATTACTTGGGTTTGTATAATGTATACTAGGTGATTCATCGCGCCCTCCGGGCGCTCTTCACACCGTCGTAAGGGGCTGCGCCCCCTTAATTTGTGAACGTTTGTATATGAGAAATATGGTTAGAATTGTATGAAATATGCCCTGTATTGCAACTTAGGTGTCCGCGAATCGCGGGAGGGGGGGTCGCGGAGGGTGCCGCGAATTGCAGGAGGGGGGGTCGCGGGGGGTGCCGCGAATTACAGGAGGGGGGGTTGTGGGGGGGTGGATGCTGCGAATCGCGGGAGGGGAGGGATTGCAGAGAATCGCGGGAGGGAGGTCGCGGGGTGGGTTGCCGCAAATCGCGGGAGGGGGGTTACGGGGGCGGGGGTTGCGGCGAATCACGGTAGGGGGGGTCGCGGGGGGTGTGCCGTGAATCACGGGAGGGGGTGCCGAGAATCGCGGGGGGGTGTGTGTGTGCCGTGAATCGCGGGAGTGGGGGTTGCGGGGGGGGGGGGGGGGGGTGGGGGGGGTGTGACGCGAATCACCACAAGAAAAAATCAACACAGAAAGGTGTAAATGTTGACATAAGTGTGGCACTTCATTGGTGTCCATGTCGACACATGACAATGAATATGAAAATATTCAAAAAATGAAAAAAAAAACTTCAAAAACTCATGTCAACCTTTTTCATTGTCGACCATAGCCATGTCAGTGTTTTCCATGTGCAATTTAATTCTGGAGCTGCCGCGAATCACGGGGGGTGCCGCGAATTGCGGGAGGGGGGGGTCGCGGGGTTGGGTGCCGCGAATCGCGGGAGGGCGGGGTTCACAGGGGTTCCGGTGGGGGGTTGCCGTGAATTGCGGGAGGTGGGGGGTCACGGGGGGTGCCGCGAATCGCGGGGGGGGGGGGGGGGTGTGACGCGAATCGCCACAAGAAAAAATCAACACAGAAAGGTCAACACATGTAAATGTTGACATAAGTGTGCCACTTCATTGGTGTCCATGTTGACACATGACAATGAATATGAAAACATTCAAAAAATGAAATAAATCTTCAAAAACTCATGTCAACCTTTTTCATTGTCGACCATAGCCGTGCCAGTGTTTTGCATGTGCCATTTAATCCTGGGGCTGCCGCGAATCGCGGGAGGGGGGGGGGTTGCGGGGGGTGGGTGCCGCGAATCGCGGGAGAGCGGGGTTCATGGGGGTTCCGGTGGGGGGTTGCCGCGAATTGCGGGAGGGGGGGTCGCAGGGGGGTGCTGGGGTGCCGTGAATCGCCGGAGGGGGGGTTGCGGGGGGTGTGACGCAAATCGCCACAAGAAAAAAATCAACACAGAAAGGTCAACACATGTAAATGTTGACATAAGTGTGGCACTTCATTGGTGTCCATGTCGACACATGAGAATGAATATGAAAATATTCAAAAAATGACAAAAAAACTTAAAAAACTCATGTCAACCTTTTTCATTGTCGACCATAGCCATGTCAGTGTTTTCCATGTGCAATTTAATTCTGGAGCTGCCGCGAATCACGGGGGGGTGCCGCGAATTGCGGGAGGGGGGGTCACGGGGGTGGGTGCCGCGAATCGCGGGAGGGCGGGGTTCACAGGGGTTCCGGTGGGGGGTTGCCGTGAATTGCGGGAGGTGGGGGGTCACGGGGGGTGCCGCGAATCGCGGGGGGGGGGGGGGGTGACGCGAATCGCCACAAGAAAAAATCAACACAGAAAGGTCAACACATGTAAATGTTGACATAAGTGTGCCACTTCATTGGTGTCCATGTTGACACATGACAATGAATATGAAAACATTCAAAAAATGAAATAAATCTTCAAAAACTCATGTCAACCTTTTTCATTGTCGACCATAGCCGTGCCAGTGTTTTGCATGTGCCATTTAATCCTGGGGCTGCCGCGAATCGCGGGGGGTGCCGCGATTTGCGGGAGGGGGGGGTTGCGGGGGGTGGGTGCCGCGAATCGCGGGAGAGCGGGGTTCATGGGGGTTCCGGTGGGGGGTTGCAGCGAATTGCGGGAGGTCGCAGGGGGTTGCCGTGAATCGCCGGAGGGGGGGTTGCGGGGGGTGTGACGCAAATCGCCACAAGAAAAAAATCAACACAGAAAGGTCAACACATGTAAATGTTGACATAAGTGTGGCACTTCATTGGTGTCCATGTCGACACATGAGAATGAATATGAAAATATTCAAAAAATGACAAAAAAACTTCAAAAACTCATGTCAACCTTTTTCATTGTCGACCATAGCCATGTCAGTGTTTTCCATGTGCAATTTAATTCTGGAGCTGCCGCGAATCACGGGGGGGGGGTGCCGCGAATTGCGGGAGGGGGGGTCGCGGGGGTGGGTGCCGCGAATCGCGGGAGGGCGGGGTTCACAGGGGTTCCGGTGGGGGGTTGCCGTGAATTGCGGGAGGTGGGGAGTCACGGGGGGTGCCGCGAATCGCGGGAGGGGGGGTTGCGGGGGGTGTGACGCGAATCGCCACAAGAAAAAATCAACACAGAAAGGTCAACACATGTAAATGTTGACATAAGTGTGCCACTTCATTGGTGTCCATGTCTACACATGACAATGAATATGAAAAAATTAAAAAAATTAAAAATAAATCTTCAAAAACTCATGTCAACCTTTTTCATTGTCGACCATAGCCATGTCAGTGTTTTGCATGTGCCATTTAATCCTGGGGCTGCTGCGAATTGCGGGGGGGGGGGTGCCGCGAATCGCGGGAGGGGGGTCGCAGGGGGGGTGCCGCCAATCGTGCGGGGGGGTTCTTTTTGCCGCGAATCGCGGGAGGGAGGTCGCGGGGGGGTGTGTGTTTTTTCCGCGAATCGGGGGGGGGGGGGGGGGGGGGGTCACGGGGGAGGGTTTGCCGCGATTCGCGGGAGGGGGGGTCGCGGGGTGGTGGTTATGTCGCGAATTGCGGGAGGGGTCGTGGGGGGGTTCTTTTTGCAGCGAATCGCGGGAGGGGGGGTCGCGGGGGTGTTTTTGCTGCGAATCGCGGTAGGGGGGGTCGCGGGGGAGCGGGTGTTTTTGCCGCGAATCGCGGGAGGGGGTGGGGCGCGCGGGGGGGGGAGGTTTTGCCGCAAATCGCGGGAGGGGGGCGCTCACCTGGTGGCTGTGGAGTAGCAGTGCTGGGCAACATGGGAAGGCAGTGGGTGTCTGGCACTGTCTGTGGGCTCACTGGGCTGGTTCTCTGTCACATACCTCCCAACATGACCCTCTCCAGGAGGGACACAATGCTCTGTTTCTAGACTTCCCCTTAATGTATGATTGCCATCACCTGTTTTAAACAGGTTAATTTCTCAGAAAGGTGTTCAGCACAGATGAAGGCAATCAAACATTAAGAGGAAAGTCCAGGAACAGAGCGTTATAGACACAGACACCCACTTTGAGTGACAGATGTAGCCAAATATATAGGAGATAATTAAAGCCTGTTAACATAGTAAAGGTTGTTTTCAAGCATTCAAAACAGTGAGCCCAACACAGCTGCACCCCTGCGGGAATAAAACACTTAATCTGATGGGAGCAGGGTATCTTGACAGTAATTCTAACTAAGGGTCTGATTCATATGGGTATGGGTCTTTGGGTTGACTGGCCTTAGGCATGTGGACCTTTTTAAGTGTTAACCCAAGGTCTACAGCAGGGGTGGGGAACCTTTTTTGTGCCAAGGGCCATTTGTATGGGGAAAAAAGCCTTCAGGGGCCATATGTAAAAATTTCTCTTATAAATTGTCCTGCTGCAGGCGTCCCACGCTCCGGCGACTGCGCTGAATAGGACTTACAGTGTCCGGCTGCTGTTGATTAAGAGGAATCTCGGGAGAACTACCGACCTCTCGCGAGAATTCCCCTGTACTTGACTCCCGGCAAAGCCACTCAGAACAGCTACAAGGCCGCATACGACCCACGGCCTGAGGTTCCCCACCCCTGGTCTACAGGGTCAACATGTCTACCTTAGGCAAAATCATTAGATCAACATTGGGAAGGTCGACAGTCAAAAAGGTAGTTATTGTCAACCTAACGACCATATACCATTCATATTTACAAGCACACAATTGGACAAAACCATGTTGTACTGCATGTGGGGCAAATATAACATACAGCGAGAGAGAGAAAGCGAGGGAGAAAGAGAGAGCAATATTTGGGTGGGTTTATAGGTTTTGGCTTTGATTTTGCATGTAGCATACAAATGTTAAGGCCCCCAAACAATTAGCTGAGATATCACATGCAATACCTCGGCAACTACCCGCCAGCTAGGATAACATACAGTACATTGTATGCAGTCCTTCTGCACATGATTTATCATATGCAATCTGAGTCATGGCTGCAGGATTAGGAACAGCTATCGATATGCCTAAAAGCACAATGCCACACAGACAAAACAGCCCTCCATAGCAAAAGGAAGCCTAAATCCACCCTATATAGCTTGCTGTAAGCAACTTAAATTATGGGTCATTTTATATTGGGAATGAGTAGAACAGATAATTATTGTTGTTTGGTGATGGTGTATGCTGCTTCAGTAATTTATTTACAGTTTCTTATATAGTGCAGCAGATTCCATTGCGCTTTACAAGAGTAGACAGTGATACAACAAACTGGGTAACAACAGACAGACTTGGAGGTAGAAGAGCCCTGCTGCAAGCTTACAATCTATAGGGATATAGGAGGGAAACACAAGGACAGGCACCAGTAATAGCATAGCAGTCCCACCAAGTTACAAGTCCAGAAGGGAAGCTAAATAATACATAAGTGCCTCAATGGGTAAAACTTAAATAGAATAGGCTTGCCTGAAGAGGTGAATTTTCAGGGAACGCTTGAAAGTTTGGAGGCTAGTGGAGAGTCTTATTGTGCGTGGAAGGGCATTCCATAGGATGGGAGAAGCCCGATGAAAGTCCTGTAATAGTGAATGGGAGCTGGTGATCCATGCAGAAGAGAGATGCAGATCTTGTGCAGAGCGGAGTGGTCGAGATGGGAGATATTTTGTGATAAGTGCAGAGAGATATATGCTGCTGCAGTATGGTTAATAGCTTTATATGCAAGTAGAAGTGTTTTAAATTGAATACGGTAAGATACAGGCAACCAATGAAGGGACTGGCAGAGCGGATCAGCAGACGATGAGCGTCTTGCTAGGAAGATCAGCTTAGCAGTAGCATTTAAAATGGATTGCGGTGGTGAGAGTCTGTTCTTGGGAAGACCAGTTAGGAGACTATTGCAATAATCAATGCGGGATATAGTGAGTGCATGGATAAGAGATTTAGTAGTGTCTTTTGTGAGATACGGTTGTAATTTGGATATGTTTTTTAGATGCATGTAACATGATTTGGAGACAGATTGAATGTGGGAAAGAAAGGACAGTTCAGAATCGAGGATGATCCCTATGCAACGAGCTTGTGAGGCAGGGTAGATTGTCGAGTTGTCAACTGTTAGAGAGACATCAGGATGGTAACTGTTCTTGGCTGGTGGGAATAGAAGTAATTCTGTTTGGAAATATTGAGTTTGAGTTGGCGAGAAGACATCCAAGATGAGATGGCAGAGAGACATTCAGAGACTCAGACCAAAACCACTGGTGACAACTCTGGGGCTGATAGAGAGATTTGAGTATCATCCGCATAGAAGTGATACTGAAATCTGAAAGAGCTGATGAGTTTGCCAAGAGAGGAAGTATAGATTGAGAAAAGCAGAGGAACTAAGACTGAGTCTTGCGGGACTCCGACTGACAGAGGTAGTGAAGAGGAGGTGGAGTAAGATAAGCGAACATCTGTACAACCTCTTGAAAATAAAAAAGAAATCAAGATGCACAAGCAAGAGGCTCCACAATTTAAGTACATATTGTTTGGATGATCAACGCTATTGTCACTAAGAAAGCTCTATGCTAAGTAAAGCTATGGGGAGGAATGAGACAATAAGCTTTACACAGCAAAAAAATCAATTTTTGAAGAATGCATCTACCCAGTAGATCATAAGAAAAGGATTTCATCCATAAGGAATGGCTGTAGGTAAAAACAATAAAAGACTAAAATGCATGTATCTGTTTAGTACCGAAAGTAGATGCAGGCATAGCTAGAATGTGTGGCAGAAGCCCTGTACACACTAAGCGACTTTCATGTGAAAGCCACTCAGTTTTCTTGTCTAAGCGGCTTTCAGCATGAAAGCCGCCCAGTGCGTACAGGGCAGCAATGAGCAGCGAGCGCTGCTGCGCGCTCCAGCATCATTGCTGATGGTTGCCGCTCATCTGCTGGTATTGAGGTGTGTTCAAACTGAAATCTAAATTGCAGTGTAAAAATAATGCAGCCAGTATTTACCCTGCGCAGAAACAAAATAACTCACACAAATCTAACTCTCTCTATACATGTTACATCTGCCCCACCTGCAGTGCACATGGTTTTGCCCATTTTGAGAACAAATTTGTATTGTGATCAGATCTGAATAAGGGCCTATGTGTACTGTCAGTACAAAACTGCTAACATAGACAGATGCATGACTGCACCATACAATTCCATATCCACCCTGACCTGCATCTAGCAGATTAGATACAACTTTATTGTCATTATCCTAATTTAGGACAACAAAATTCAATTTAGCATCTAACCGTATACAGCCATACTATAAAAAACCAGAAGTCCATACAATTTATACAATGAATACTAAAAACCCAATAACCCCCCACCCAAGCTACGTTCCCGATTTAAACTAACAATAGCCCTTGGAAAAAAGCTATTCTTCAACCTAGTAGTCCTATTCCGTAGGCACCTAAACCGCCTGCCTGACGGTAGTAATACAAATAACCCGTTTGCTGGATGAGTTGGGTCTTTTAAAATATTGTGCGCTCTACGTAAGCAGCGTTTACTCTGAATCTCCTCGACAGAAGGGAGTGTAGTGCTCATTATACGTTGTATGTATTTTGTGGTTAATGTACATGCAGCCAATGAACTCTTGAACACTCTAAATGAGCCTCAATCTCTAAGCATGTATGGTCCCAGAGACATAAGAACACAAATTACCTATTCATTGTCAGTACAGTCACTATGTCATGAATTCCATTTTCTTTCTTTTGCAAATCCCTAAGTACAATCTGTAAAGAAACAAAAAATGCAGATCATATACAGCAATCTAATAGTACATTGTGAAACAAAACAGCATAATTAATGTGCAATATAAAAAACAGCACCTTCTAACTATGGCATTACTTAAATCCGATCTAGAATGTCTCACTGTTTATATATCTACATTTGTTACACTTCATTGCTTTCATTCCTTCTTTACTGGTATTTCTTGCCTAATGCCAGTCTACACATATGCAAAAAGAAGGATGGAGGAAACAAAATAGGCAGCATTCTGTAACTGGAGATGGTCTTCTATGCAAACTCCAAAGCAGTAAGAATAGACTTATGAGAAGGAATAAGCTGGATTAAAGGATTGATCATTTATGGCCAAAAGATGAACTAATTCATGTCTTACTTGAGCAAATTTACAGTTGTCCGATACACCAGATTTCTGAACAGATTCATATAGCTCTAGACACACAGAGGTGAACTTTCCAGGTGCTTGTAAGGAGTGTTGTCTGCGAGCAGGTAGTGGCGTTCCAGACGGTAGTAAAATAGTAAACTTCTCAGTTCCAGTCTCATCAGCTTCCTGTGAAGAGAAGGCCCAAGCTAAATACCATACACCTACAAAAGCTAATTCATTACATTCACGAGACAGAATTAATTATAAAACTGGCCCTGACAATAATGATGATATTAGGTTTGCATGATGACCTAGACAGTTCTGCGGTTTGCACATACATCTTTGCCACAGCCAACGGCACGCCCCCTTCCAGCCCCCACTGCATTCTCTGCACACACACCCCCATCCACACAAAGGGACAGATGATTTGAGTGGTTGGGGATGTGATGGAGGGCGCAGAGCTTGCTGAGGTCACCTGACACATTTATGGAGAGATAGATTGTACACATATAAAGGCCATCTATTCCTTGTGCTATACACTTTTATTCCACATCATTAGATACCACAAGTTTCCTGTAAAACAAACCTTAACGAAAATGTCACTGGCAGAGCACTCAATGGTAATGGTATCTAGTTCTGTTGATAGACTGTCTTTGCCCAGTAGAATTCCAGCTTCTATGGCAGCACCAATGGGAATGACCTCATCTGGCGGTATGCTATTTAACAGTTCCACCTCTGGAAATAAGTCCATAATTAATTGCTGTAGTTTTGGGATGCGAGCTGACCCGCCACATAACACTACCTACAATGCAAGAAAAGATAAACCATTGTTAAACGTGAACACAATTCTAAATATATTAATCTAAATGGCCACTTCATGACCCCATTCAGTAGTTTTTTTTTACCCCAACACACATTCATTCTCTAGATCTGTCATGTATGAGGATATCATATGTTTGCATTTTGCTTGCTAGCCAGACACATGACAAGGACTAGGAATTATAAAGCATATATTGGCTTTCTCCAAAAGCAATGCTTTGCTTTATACAGAAACGCCAGAGTACCCAAAAATAAAAATACAGCATGTGAAAATAAAGCCAAGCCACTATGCAGTGGAGTAGCAATAGCCCTACAGATCCGGCGGTGACTTGGAGGTGCTGGGTTTGCTGTGGGGGCAACTGCTACACCCCTGGATGGACCTTTTTGCCTTGGGGCACCTATTGTGTGTATATATGCCACTATGGTATTTCACCTTAGGGTATAGTGACCCTTCCTTACTTTGCTGGTTACGGATGGCATTTTTAGGAACTTAAATCGCAAAAAATAACAAACCACAATAAAAAGAGCATTCCTCCAACCATGTGCTTGGATTAGGAATTATGATCTGTAGCACTACGTGGGCAGCTGGAGATCTACAGCCACACACACTACACTACTGCCATTGTGTATGGGAATACCATAATAGTGTGCAGGACTTACTGATTAAGCTGGAGAACCCAGAAAAAAATATTTTCTCGACATTATAAAATGTTAAGCACACATTACACAATATGTGTATCCAGCGATGTCGTGCCAACAGGGGAGTGGGGTTGGGGTTAGGGACCCGGGGCCATGCTGCAGTTCTCCTAGCGATATTCTCCGTAGGCCGATGGAGGACATTGCAAATGACCTGCGGAAGCATGCATCATTAAAGATATAGGGCCAGATGTACCAAGCTTCAAAAATGATAAAGTGGAGAGTGATCAACAAACCAGCCAATCAGTTCCTACCTCTCATTTGCTTAACATATTATTGTGTTGTGGGTGGGAGTGTTGTAAAATTAACTGATTAACTGACCCTATGGAATGGGTTACAGCAGCTCTGCATAATTAATTCCCAGAAAGCGGACTCTGCTCGCAGTCTATGCAATCGTGCAGGCAGGCAGATGCACTTAACTAAATCTGTGTTAATAATCTCACTTGGACATGTTGAAACTGTTAAATAGAATCTTTTATACAGGGGTGTTTTAGGAGAAGCAGCATATGTGCCCCCTCCTCTCCACCCGCAGCACTATAGAGTCTAAGCATTAGAAGGCTCCCATTCTATTGTGCATGAGGTGGTGGACATTTTTCCGGTGGTTTCCGCAACACTGCTGCCAACATTGTTGGACTCTGAAAGGGGTAAATTTTAACAAAAGGGTGCATTG
This sequence comes from Crinia signifera, assembly GCF_055691185.1. Taxonomy (NCBI): domain Eukaryota; kingdom Metazoa; phylum Chordata; class Amphibia; order Anura; family Myobatrachidae; genus Crinia; species Crinia signifera. Next base: position 181,393,301 of record NC_139220.1, read on the forward strand.
TGTGCCCGCATGGACTCACGGGCCCATGTTCACCACACACACACACACACACACACACACACACACACACTGCACCCATTAAAAATACACCACTGCTTTTACACATGACTAAATCATTACACTTAAAATTAAGCCATGTCCCATAAACAAGTCGTATTAACATGTGTTTGTCTTTAGGGATTAATAAATATTGTAGGGGTGGGGGGTATTGGACTAGGATAAAATGGAAAAAAAATGTATATAATGAGAAAAGTGTAAAGTTCACACCTGATTCACATCCGTTGCGTTAAATCCAACTTGTTCCAACAACATCTTAATCGGATCAATGCATCGACTGAACAGAGAAGAACAGATGAGCTCAAAACGAGCCCTGCAAGAAAAGTCACAACAGACAACTTGAATTAAGTGTGTGTGTGTGTGTGTGTGTGTGTGTGTGTGTGTGTCTCAATGATCAAATATAAAGCATATAATATCAAGCATATGGACCGAATTACACAAATCTTTATTACAACTCATGTATTTGTGAAAACAAACATACTGAACCATAATTGATCATGGGCTATTGCTTTGCCAGGGGCTGTCCTATTAGCCCTGATAGGCCGGCACCAGCTGCAGCTTATCAAGAATTTTGGCAAAAGCTTATAACAAAGGGAAAAAAAAAAAAAACTTATGAGGGTAAATGTACCAGCAGGTGGCTGGGAGTTTGAAGCCTGGTACACACTTGAGCACAGTTGGCATGATTTGTCTTGACAAATCTCCTATACCAGAGATATGTAGTTGGTAGCACACGCAACCTGGTGTATACTAATAAAGGATGGAATGGTGAGCTTTCCATCCTTCAATAGATCTTTCTGTATTGTACCCATGATCCAATGTTGGGCAGACATATTGGCTTGGTATACATTGTGTAGCGCGTGTACTGAGCTTTAGAGGCAGTCTGTAACACACAGGTTATCACATTTACATCCAAAGCAACTTCCACAGAACAGAAAATCTACAATAAAATGCTACTAATACAACACATAGCCAAATGTATAATCAATTCACAATAAAAGCTCAAAATGCTGTAGACCTGTATTTTATATGTAAGTTACATTTTGAGGCATTTTAAAAGTTTTGGATCCATTTATTTAAGGCCAACAAACACATTCTGAATACCGATAAAACAATAAACAATCAGCTTACCTGGAAACACTGCATTCAAAATCAATTCCATCATGCAATGAATCAACAAAACTATTGGCACTTCCCAAGGTGGATAATGAATGCTTGGCAAGGTCAGCACTATTCATTAGTTTCATCATAGCCCGGGCATTTCCTTTAATGTCTTGTTTGTATGACCTACAAAACAAGTCATCTTTTAAACAACTGTAGTTTGTTGTGACAGTCCAACAGGACAATTAATTCTAGGTAATGTGCGAAGACTGCTTAGAATCACAGATGTCCTGTGCATTTCTATGGACTGTGAAGGAAAATCTGTGCATGAAGTGAAGCCAACCGCTCTCTCCTCCATATATGATCGGCAGATCGTATAAGGAGGAGGAGAGAGCGGTCTGCATACACCAGGTGTAAAGCTACAGCACTTAAGGTAATAGTTGTTTATGAAAAGGAATTTCATGGCCCACTGCCCAACGCCAAGGAGCGGAGCGCTGCACTAACCTGCCGTTAATTCCACAATCCTACTCAGACTGGTCATCTGTTAAGTGAAGCAGCTAACTCCGACCAATCGAGAGCAGTGCGCAGGAACCAAAAAACTTGTACCAATTTGTAGTCATCACTTCTCACTTCACTTCACAATTGCCCCACCCCCAAAATACCAAAGAGTGGCGGTAGCTCACAGACAATGTCCAGGTCAACAGCAAAAGGTCAAACTCAAGCAAAAGGTTGACAAATGAAAAAGATGACATGATTTTTTCGGTGTCAATGTCAACACCTGAGCATGTTGACCACAAATTATTGTACCGCATCTCCTTATTGATTTAAACAAAGCACTTAACTGAGGTAGTATCTATATACTTAAATAACACATCAACACACAATCACAGTGAATCAGAACAACTAGTTCCCCAAATATTAAAGCCATCCTGGACGTCAAGTTGCCGGTTTCACTTCATTGTCAGCCTTTAACTATTCCCTTCTATCATCTTTTTAGGTGTGCCTTTCCTCAACTTCCAGAATCACACACTGGTTAATTCAGCAGTCAGTTCTAGTGCAGTGTGCAGTGCTCAGCAATACACCAATTATTTTAATTAGCAAAAACAAATATATATGTAAGTTATTTAAAACTTCAATTATTTTCTTTTTTTGGTATGATAAATTGCTGTGCTCTGTACGGATAGAACTATGCTGGCCAATACAGAATGAGAGGTGGCTACTCTTCTTTGAGCCATCTGAGTGGGCTTACTGTACCAATCCTGAAAGTAACAAACTGTAAGGTCTTCATGAACTGCATTGTGGTCAGGTAATTCACCCCTTACATCCCAGCTATATCTCTATAGCTGTAAATAGGAAAGTAGTCCAACTCTGCATGGATGATACTTGTGTAGATTTGTTTCTAGAGCATATGCAGCACTAAAACAAGCTACATAGGTTGCACAGATTCAACTCTGCCTTATGGCCCATACACTTGGAGCAATTTAGGGGCATTTTCAAAGCGATCCCACTAGTTCGCATAGAAAATAACCCAGCATCACTCCATGTGTAGGGGCCATAGCAATAGGGATGCCCGGCCCCGTGCTTCGCTATCATCCGGCAATTAATATCCAGCATCCTGGATATTAAATCGGTCAGGGCCAGTGTTGTCCCCGGAGAACACAGGCCCTGACAGACCGCACAGCACTGACACATCACTGTATGATGAGCAATTTTGCATTGCTCAGAACTCTCAGCAAATCTCCACGTGTGTAGGTCTCTTAAGACTCACAATCCGTTTTAACATATAACATCTTCCCAGGGCATACCCAAATATACACCCCACACATTTATTTGTGTCCTTGTTCCTTTCACAGCCCATTTGGTTTTGTACTTTATGCTCTAATCTACCAAAGCTTTAACTCAGGAGTTTCCATTTCACCTTTCTTCATTAGTACATTTTTCTCAATCAATTGCTTTTACGTTTAAGCAAATGCTAGTCCCCAATTCAAACCCAACCTGAGCCAATCATCTCGGATATCACCAAAAGATCCCTGATCTTACTTTAAAATCCTTCCTCTCTAGTGGACTACAACCAATCTAGTCTTTGGTTATCTGCCACATCAAGTATAAATTTAAAGTTACAACGAAAACAAAAAAACAAACTTTGTAAAAAACAAATATGATCTATTTTTACCTTTGTAACAAAAAAAATTAATCATACCTCTGAAATTCAGATGCTAGATATTGTGCCAAAGCTTCTGTGAAACATACTCCTCCAATGTCATCATAAGTCTTTGTTGCAAGGACTCGATATATACCACTGTTAACTTCAATCACTGTGACAGACAATGACGTCCCACCCAACTTGTACACTAAAACATTGCTGCAATCAAATATCTTGTTTAAATAAATGGGATACAGCAAAATGAAGCATTGCGATTTTAAATAGACAATCTAAAATAAGCATTAGTTCTAAGAAAAGTACATTAAAATGTTTATCAATTTACAAAAATACATTAATACCAATTGTATTCCAATAGTCTGGGAGGAGGAAAAAAAAAGGATTCTGAAGAAATAATTACTAAAGGTAAAAACACAGTTCAGAGAAATAAAAAACAGCAGCAGTAGAAGCCTTAACAAGAGCTTGGCTCCAACATCTCTGTGCCCTGTGAGGTTAACACATGATTGTAGCCACAGTATAGGAAACCACCTATACAGATATGCCCTTATATATATATATATATGCTGCAGTCACTATAAACATCCCTTCTTGGATTGCCAGATCGCACAAAAATCTTCTAGTGTCGGGTCTTCCTTGCAGAATAGAAGTCTTAGTCGCAGCACAATAGGACTAGGACCTATGAGGAGACTGTGCTGATTAATTTGATGTATGAAACTTGTGTATCTGGGTGCAATGGAATTTCTGGGCATGATTCAATGCCGGGGGCAGGCGGAGACAGCGAGCAGCGCCCCGTCAGTATTCAACTGACCCCCCGCATACGTCGATTCACCCCTCGCTCCGTTTTTGGAGTGAGGGGGAATCAGCGTATTTTGCCGCAGAAGCAGGGAGACCCGCGGCTAAAATGTGGCGGGCTCCCTGTATTAGTCACAAGCCTCGCTGTTTGGGGGAATCCTCGCTGTCCCGTGACAGTGAGGATTTCCTCGGAACGTTAAAAAAACGGAGAGCAGCCGGCGCATGGGGTCAAACAGCGAGGATCGCTGATTTTCGGAAATCCCCGCTGTTTAACCCCCTTGCCGGCCGCTTGCACCCGCATTGAATACGGTCCCCTTAATCTGTACACAAAGTGCTAAAAAGTAGCTGCCGCAGCTTTTTCCCCCCAATACAAGTTCTGTTATGCTCCCAACTGTATACAGACTCAGTCACACACAGTATACAAGTGTCTCCTTGTGTGAAATACATGCATTGTAACCAAGATGCATTTTCAGCCCCCCCAAAAATGTCCAATGTTAGTTGAGTTGCACGGAACCTGGCTGCTTAGTCATGCCAAGCATCTCACCCTGCATGGTGCATTGAGTCTAGATGTACGAGGACGCATCTGTATGTTGTCTTTTTAAAGACAACATACAGTTTAAAAAAAAAAAAAATATGTTAGAGGCAACAGATGGTCTGGTAATGTTGTAGGTCATACACATCCAAAAGCAAACACATTTTATATTCTAAAACAGAAAAAAAAAAAAATGAGAAGCAATATAATCTATATAAAGAGGACAATCCATTTTACCTTTTGCCAGTGGGTGAATCCTGTCCAATTCCATAAGCCAAGAGAGCAGCAGACGGCTCATGAACCATACGCAATATGTTAAACCCAGCAGCTGAAGCAGCTTCCCTGCAATGCAAAAAGGGGGGAAATGGGAAGATGGGCTTTTATAGTTGGCAACTCAGAATTCAGGGGGCATTTTTGTAATGCTATCCCTGATCAAACCACCAAAATATATGAAATAAGGTGGAATGAAAAGGATTTGGCTTAACCAGTACATTACTCTTTTGTCTCTCTGCACTGTGATAACAGTGTGGGTATGGTGCAAACTTACAAAGCACTATACAATGTCAAATTAAAAAAGTTATTACCACTAAAAATAAAGACCACGGCGCATATGTAGAGCTAGTATTGCCTTTTGAATTATTGCCACTTTAAAAAGTACAGAAGACAGAAATAAAGCGTGAGTCATGGGTTCTTTACACTCATGGTGGCCCCGGCTTTGGTGGTTGTACAAGGGTCCAACATCTACTTATTACTTAGATTTTTAGTACTTTTAATTATTTTGATCTTCAAAACCTACCATGTCCTCAAAAAAATTAAGAACTTCCTAAAAACCATTTGAAAGCCACTAATCCTTTGGTTATTACTAGGGGAAATTCATGTCCACATCAACTAATGTTGGATCATATTCCCCATATGGATTGCCTCCTGAGCTAGCAAATCGCTGGCAAACCTTAGAGCACTCACAGTGATAAGGACAGCAAGTACTTTCTCATGTACGATGCCAACGCTGGCTCTTGGTTGTCTTGTTAGTTAGGGGTATCAGGGGTAACAACCAGTCAAATGTGTGAACAGCCAAAGGATTTAAACATGTACAAATGTATGAAGAATGGCAGGTAAATGCCTCGTATATTTCATCATTGACCTAGGTTTAATACATCCTAAATGAATCCTCAGATGCAACATAAGCAGAAAATGATTCCTTTCGAGTGCTTCAGTGCTCAAGGACAATGGGTCTAAAAGATCAATAATCCGAATGATAACTGGCATAGAAGATATGTTTACCAAGTGGTGAATGAAGCTGTTGGACACATTCACTAATATATAGATGTGTCCTAGTACATCTTTGCGGTGTATAGCAGTGAATAATAGTGGTGTCGCGATGCAGCCGCAGCATATGTAGGTATCCGCTACCCATCGTCAGCGAATGGGGAAATCCCCATCAATGGATAGTGGATGCCTGCAAATGCCACAATCTGTGTTCTGTAATGTACACAGTAAAAGGACACATCTGTACACAGAAATCTCTGGAGTGTTTTTTTTAACATTACATTTTTATTCGAATTTGATAAAATCAATAACATGTTAGAAAAGAAAAAAAAACACAATAGGTGGGGGGAGAGGTACAGAAAAAAGGAGAAGACATGGGGGGGTGGCGCACAACAGGTATACAATATGAAACTAACAAATAATAATAACTGCAGTACATAGCAGACTTATGAGCACTACAAAGCAGAAGCATTTGAGCTCGCGTTAGGAGATCTAAGAGTGGACAGGTCCACAAGGGTATCACTAGTAATGGGTTGGCCCGATTTCTCTCTGTATAGGGACCACCTAAACCACCTCATGGGCATGGAAAAAGCCGATGTGGAGCCATTACATTCTGCTGTTTCAGACTCGGGGGGGGGGGGGGGGTATGCAATGTGCCGCCGCTATTTCCGACGTGGGAAATAGCGGTGGCTCCCTATTCAATGCTGTCATTAACGCTAGCATTGATGCGGGCTCACGGCAGAACAGGCCCGACTTCAGAAGCGGTCAGGTTGTTGACAATCCATGGCCGTTTTTGCGGCCACACCCCCTTTGTGCCCATCGGCAGGTGGGACAATGAATCCCGTCTGTCGTTATGCGGTCGATCTGACCGCAAACAGGTCAGGATCACAGCTGTCGGCGGTGATCGACAACCGTGATCCCAGATTGCATACCTCCAAAGTGTTTATTCACATTATTTTCAATCACTAATATATTGGGAACTACGACTTGACTTCCACATTTGAGCAATGGCAGCTTTTGTAGCTATTAAGATATGTCCCAGGAGGTACTTATCGACTCCAGGCATCTCTGTAGGGATGTAGTGAAATAAGGCCAATAGGGGGTCCATTGGAATAACTATGTCTAACACTTTAGAAATGAGAAGGAATACCATTCCGCAGTTTCTCCAGCAACTAGAAGAATCATTGGGCCATATTTTATGTAGATGCTCCGGTGTATAATATAATCTATGAACCAGCTTATAATACATTTCTAAGTGATTTATACATTTGGAAATCATAAAACATGACTGGAAGATATCTTCCCAGACTGCGTCATTAAAAAAAGTTAGGCAGGTCTTTTAACCATTTGGCCTGTGCGGGAAACCTCCCTTTCTGAATTACTCTAAGCAGATGTTGATACCACCTAGAGATACCCCCTCTAGTGGACAGGGACGTGAGTAGAAAGGTCAGTATTTTAGGGAGACCAATTGAACTTATTAGATAGTAGATGATTGAACTTTTTAGAAAGAGTTTTAGGGAAAGGTCTAGTGATGGTACGGAATAAGTAAATCTCTGGAGTTTTACATTTGTCCACGTTTTCTCCAATTTCATAATAAACAGACCATGAGGAAATAGGTTTCTGTTTTTTTTTTTTACTGCAGATAGTGACTGAGCTTGGGGAGATTTCAGCTGCATTTATGTTGCAACTTCGAAATGATTCGCTCTATGGGGGTATGAATTTCATTGCGCATACTCAACCGAGCAGAAGTCGCTATAACAAACCCTGTGCCTGTTATAATGCTAAGGAGAGACTTTATGACTTGAGGAATGCCAAGACAATGCAGATATAAAAAGGAGGACAGCAGTGGTTGCAGAGGTGGACATTCCACAGGAAAACTAGATCTTGCAAAGCAGGGGTTCCTTTCTGTATCAGAGGACTGGAAAGGTTTTCTGAATACAGGTTGAGTATCCCTTATGCGAAATGCTCGGGACCATGAGCATTCCGGATAGGGGATTTTTTCGGTTTTTCGAAAAAAATTTTTAGGCTTACTTACCTGTCCCCTGATGGTGTCCGGTGGTCCCTCGGCGTCCACAGCAGGCCTCCGGCATCTTCTCTGGTTCTCCAGCGGTCCCAGGAATGCATTGCGTGGGTGTGCGCGCGCACCGATGACATCAGCGGCACGCGCGTACACTCGCCTAATGCATTCCTGGGACCGCTGGAGGCCCTGGAGAAGATGCCCTGGGACTTGGTAAGCATCAAGGAGAGGACGGGTAGGGAATTTGTCTGCACACTCTAAATGGGTCGTTATTCGTTTTATTTATGGACCCGTGTTGCCCGCTATTATGGTTCACTTGCGGGGGTGCCACTCAAGGTAACTGGGAGTATACAGAAGACTGTGATAGCACAGAGAGTAGTGCCAGGAAAGGACGTTACGCTATTAGAGTGCACACTGTTTATTTATGTTTTTCACTGTATTGTAATCTGGGTATATAATAAAATTTAACTTTTAATAAACTTGCTTTAAAGAGATTTCCTCTTTGTTTTTATTCCTTTATATACGTAGGAAAAAAGAGGATTAGGTTTTCTAGGTGAAATATAGAATTAAAATGGTTTACATTTAGACATGGTGCTCATACAAGGAAATGAAATGAGAGGGTGTAGAAGAATAGAATGTTTAAAACAAAAGAATGTTAGAGCCCGTAGTATTAAATGATCATTAAATGATACAATGTGGTAACAAATGATACAATCTATAAGAACAATACACAATATACCAGCCAAAACCTGCAAATAAGCGCCAAATAAGTATTCAAATATAATATGTGCAAATAAGTAACAACAGATATATGCATGTGAAATTTTGGTGGGAGAATCACTGTAATAAAAACCCAATAAATCTGTGATTAAAAACCGCAACAGGGCTCCAACTGCCGGTCTAGGCAGGGACCCTCAGTGCGGCGTCAGAATACACATTGAGGGAAAATAGTGATAGACCCACTAAAGTGACTGTGTAAACCTATAAATATTAAAATCAAAGCCTAAAGGCTATAAATATAAGTAAAAACTATACACAGAATTCCACTAAAAGAATTCCTTTTCCAAAACTCTTTATACTAAAAACCCTGATACAATAACGACCAACTGGGGCAAACAGAACCTCTAAAGATCTAAGGAGGTGACATAACCCCAACTATAAAAATAACCAGTACACACACCTACCTCTGAAATAAAGGAACATGCTGAATTAAAAAAGCCAACAATATTGGCAATACTAAATATCAGCCTACACTCCTGCACCAGATACATTTAACAGGTAGCTGGGCATAAGCCAATTATAGGCAACGGTGCATAGACACAATAAGACCCAGGGAACACCTGTAATAAAACCATAACATTGAGAAAATCAAATCAAGCGCAGCAGACTATGGGCTCTAACATTCTTTTGTTTTAAACATTCTATTCATCTACACCCTCTCATTTCATTTCCTTGTATGAGCACCATGTCTAAATGTAAACAATTTTAATTCTATATTTCACCTAGAAAACCTAATCCTCTTTTTTCCTACGTATATAAAGGAATAAAAACAAAGAGGAAATCTCTTTAAAGCAAGTTTATTAAGACTTGGTAAGTATGAAAAGAGGGTTAGGGGGGTAAAAAAAAAAAAAAAAAAAAAAAAAAAAAAATCGAATTATTCCAAAAGCTACGGTTTTTGGAATAATTCGGATAATGGATACACGGATACGGGATACTCAACTTGTACTAAGTTCAGAGAGATCATTTCTGGACACACTTTAATGGTAAAGAAGCTATTTGCATGCTTCCAATAAAGTTTTAGATTTTGTATGTCAAACTGATTTTTTTTTTTTTGATGAATAGACTTTTCCTTACCTCAAGAGTACACACAAAAATCCTTAACTCTACAGCCGAAACAGCACAATATTACACAGTGTTTACACTGGATATGTTCTTACCCAAGATATTTCTTCTGACTTTCACCAAAATCAAAAGGAACGGTTATAACCACATCAGTGATGTCCGACCCCAAAGCTGACTGGGCAGTCTCTAAGCAATAATACAGAATAAGTAATCAGTATAAAAAATTTTAAAAAAATACAGCTGATCAACAAAATCAAGGCAAAAACAGGCCATATGTACCTTTCATTTTACTGAAGATCAGTTTCGCAACATCTTCTGGACTCACAAGTTTTACAGCTTCTCCAGTATCAATTTCATACTTGGGCTTTCCTCCTTTCTCAACTACCTGAAATTACATAAAAACTATAAAACAACCACAAGATAATCTAGAAAACTATAAAATAAAATCTATTTATACCAGATTTGTATTTGATTATTAGCCCAAAAAAACAAAACAAAAATATATATAAAAAAATAAAAACACTAATTTGTAACTATCCAACTTGCATATTGCTTGTGTTACTAATTGGTAGCCTTTTAGCATGCTTTGAAGATGTCTGAGAATCCTAGACTTCTATTGTTGCAGCACAAGCCCTGCAAATAGATGGACAAATGAGAGCTATTACTAGTTAACTGACAATAATTACTCATGATTGTCAGTTAAACTGTAGCTACATACGATCATCATAAGTATCTTTCTACATGTACTGAAAGACTACTGTTGCTGGGGGCAATAGGTCTGGGTGTCAAACACTTCCCATATTTTAAGCAATGCTGGGTACACAGCAGAATGATTTGGCCTCAATTCCCCCAATTTCGATACAATCTTGACCGACTGTATGTAAAATTGGGCATGTTTTAGATACGACTAGGATCCACTGCGTGTCCCCACTGGTCGTTTGGTCATTTTACAGAACCTACATGCTGCAGTCAGGATTTGAAAACGATCCCTTCAACTGGGCACAGATCATGATTGGATCGTATGCAGATTGTGCGACCATCGTATTATGGTCATCTCACGACCTGCTCACTATCATGATCTTTCTGCTGTGTACCCTACATAAAGCACAGAGGAACACTGCATTGTTATACAATTGTTTGTAATTTGTACGGGTCAGGGTGGCCAAGCCCAGGACTGGGATTAGTCAGTGCATGTGTGTTTTTTTTTTTATGCCAGGCAGCGCTGAGCACTTGCAGGTGGCGAGACACTGCCCAGCTGTGTGCAGTGGTACATCTAAAGTCACATTGCCTAGCCCAATGCCAGCTGCGCCCACCTACCATGCTTAAGCAACTGCAAAGGAAGACGGTCTGCTGTTGCCATGTGGTGTGTCTGTCACACGGCCGTGAAGGGAGAAGCGCACAAGTGACATAACCAGTACCATGTGGAATGCTTCAGACATTTTAATATCGTGTACCATACCTCAGTCTATTTAGCATCCATAGTACATAGTAATGGCATACATTGCCTTCAATACCTACTCTACATCCTGTGTCCCTGATACCCATCCTGTATCAGGGACACAAGATGGGTAGATGAAGAAGAAATGAAAAAAAAAATGTTGCATTTCATAAAAATTTAAATTTTTTTTTTACTGTGGTGCAAATTAAAAATGGCAAAGTAAAAAAAAAATCCCCTCTGATGGACCCGATCATCTCCATCTCTAATTTGTATGAGTTTCAGCACTTGGACCAAAACCTTGCTTTCAAACACCCCAAATCATACCTAATCTATAGGTACAGTGGCTGTGGATCATTACGTTGACAATCAATAGGTCAACGTATGAAAAAGGTCAACATGCACTAGGCCAACATGGACATAGGGATATGTCATTATAGCCCCAATGTCACAGTTCTGTGCGTTCTGCCTCTTAGTTCTTTTCCTTTTCAGAATAATGTGAAATTAACCTCTAATGAGAATGGAAACAGTTAGGATTACTAGAACCATTAAAAACAACAGCAATAGTCTACTTACTGAACATTTGCTTTCAGAGATGTGTTTCTGGGCCTGTGCGTCTTCAAAGCTGAGAAGTTATTATGCATATAAAAAAATATACATTAGCAAGACTTACATAACGGCTGTTATTTTATCCATATTACAGGTACAAATACAATTGCGCTTAATTAAATATGTATGAAAAAGAATACGCCAATGCAGTGGTTCCCAAACTGTGTGCCTAGGCTCCCTGGGGTGCCTCAGGACACTTACAGGGGTGCCTTGGGTTGGAGGACCAGGATCAATTCATATTATTAATGGTCAATGTAACAGGAAAAAGCAGTGCTAGTGGCTGCCAATCATAATATATGTGGACAAACAGGAGCACATCCTGTCCCTCACCACATAACTGTGACATATACACACAATGGGGCAGATGTATTAAGCCTTAACAAAAGATAAATGCAAGGGTGATAAAGAGAGATAAATGTCCAGCCAATCAGCTCCTTACTGACTTTTTTCAAACACAGCCTGTAATATGACAGTTAGCAGGTGATTGGCTGGATGTTTATCTCTCTTTATCATCCTTGCATTTATCTCTTGTTAAGGCTTAATACATCTGCCCCAATGTACTTAATTTAACATTTTTTTTTCTAAATTTCTCAATAAGAAGCATTTGGCCTAGGGGTGCCTTGAAAACATTTTGATGCTCTAGGGCGCCGTGATTAAAAAAAGTTTGGGAACCACTGCGCTAATGAGTATATTTAAACCATAATGTTTGATTATGACAAAATTAAATACATTCTCTATATACAGATGGAGCCCTCCTCATTTAGCCCATTAATAGGATTACTCTGCTAATCCCCTACTGTATTGTTCTATATATTGTATTTCTGCTGAGAACAATAGGATAGCCATGGTGACCATGACCTAAGTTACAAAGTTGAGAGTGGCTCCAACTGTAATAGCTAAATGAATGCTGGGCTATAATCAAGTAGGGCCACCTCTATTATCTGACTACATGCTTGCCATGAGCAAGTGTAAGTTGAGTAGGTAAAATCTAAAAAAATATTCCATTAGAACATGTAAAACTTACAGCCAAATATCCTGTTAGGTATGGTGACACAGTGGTTAGTATTGCTGACTCCTAGAATTCTGTAATGGATTTGTTTTTTACCCAGGGAACTAACCAACTATCTGTTGGACAATTTAGCCTAGAAGAACTAATGGGTTATGGTCTGATGTGAATGGGCAGTATGGATGGTGTAATGGTTAGCATTACTGCCTCTGAGCACGGAGGTCATGGGTTCCATTCCCACCATGGCCCTAACTGTGCAGAGTTTGTATATTCTCCCCATACTTGTGTGGGTTTCCTCCTGGTACTCTGGTTTCCTCCCACATTCCAAAAATATACTGGTAAGGAAGCCCAGCATCTCCGTAGTTGGGACATGCCCGCAACAGTGGCAGATGCCACTTTTGAATGATGTGCCCAAATTGTGCGTGCTGCCCCGGTACATAGACATGTGTCGGCCAGGAATCCACCTCCGGAGCGTGGACTCCCGTGTAGGCTGGAGTAGCGGCAGGTGTCCTGGTCTGTTACCGCACTGTGCCCCCGCCGAAAAGACGGAAGCTGCCTCCCATCCCACCAGGGAGCAGAAGCAGCTTCTTCCTTCTTTCTCCCACCAACCCCGTCCCTCTGGCGATGGACCCCCCCACCCGCTGGCAGCAGCATGGAGTGGGGAAGCTGCCTCTTTTCTCCCCCACTCCCCCTCCGACAGCTGCAGCACATCTCTACTCTGTGTAGCTGCTCTGCTCTCCTCCCATCACCACAGCAGCAGTGAAGGCAGCGAATGTAGGGCGGCCAGCTGGACTGGGAACAAAATGTAAGTGCCACTTTTGGGGGACATTGAAAGGTGTACTACTGTTGGCATTAAATTTATAAGCAGGAGTACTGGGGGCATTACATTAAACAATGTGGAAGAGCTGACATGCCGTCCCCCGCCACGCTGACAGACAGCTCACCTCCTCTGATGAAAGCACCTGCTCCAGCTGCATAACACCCTGACACACTGCCCACCTCTACTAAGAATGGAGTGTAAGTTGTGAGATATCCTAGAGTGAACACTAGTTAATAAATAGATGAAGCAATACACTTTGTAAAGCATAATATGGTGGGACTACACAGTTATACTCTATACCAGGCATTCCCAACCACAGTCCTCAAGGCACACCAACAGTGCAGGTTTTGTAGATATCCAGGCTTCAGCACAGGTGACTTAATTAGTATCTGAGGGATTCTGATTAAACCATCTGTGCTGAAGCCTGGATATCACTAAAGTCTGCACTGTTGGTATGGATTCAGTATTAAATCCTGGCAGTCGGGATCCCCTGGAGGGAGAAAGTGTCGGGATTTCGGCGGTCGGGATTTTGAACGCCGGGATCCCGACCGCCGGGATTTACACTGAATCCCATTGGTATGCCTTGAGGACCGTGGTTGGGAATGCCTGGTCTATACCCTAAAAGTAATCCATAACGATAAATAACCTAACAGTAAACTATAAACTAGCTTACCTCCTGCCCAATATCTGTTTCACTTTCACAATGGTATTTGCTGCATTCCTAACTCTGCTTTGTTTTGCTGCAAGGCCAACAATCTATATAGAAAAAAGGGGGAGAATGCATATTAACAAGGTCTGGATCATAATAAATACGATGTTGCACAATATCTATTAATGGACAGCTGTGAATACATTTATGGGGCAAAATCTTACCACTTCATTCTCCAAATATCCAACAATAGCAGGTGTGACTCGGTCACCTGCATCATTGGCCACCACATCAGCACGGCCATCCTGGAAACAGATAAAAGGTTAATGTCTCACACATTTTGTTTATGCATACAAACTAAATCAATACTTGCACACAATCACAAAAGCATACCTCCCAGGAGTGGGGGGAGACGACGACACTGCTGGCCCCGGGCGGGACATAGGAAGGTTTCCCCCAAAAAAGGGACAGTTGGGAGATATGCAGAAGCAATTTAAGTTCAGGGAAATGCCACAAGTGTAAATTCAAATAGTATCTATTATAGGTACTTATGTAATATCTGTTTTTCTTATGAGACTGCGTCCCCTCGCCACGCTTCGGGCACGGTGGCTCGCTGCGCTCGCCACACTATATAAAATCAACTCCATGCGTAGTTGGATAGAAGGGGTATGAAAAAATGGGGTGCATTTAACATGGAAGCCCAGATAATACATAAGTACCCTATTATAATATAACAATCGATATCTTATTAAAAAAGGTTTTGTTGTTGCATCTTGTGAGGTTACACACACCAGAATGGTATAGAACTCTACTAAAAGCTTTAGGTCGGAGGAGGCCCCCAACTCAGAGCACAAGACGTGGCTGCAGCCCAGGATACGGCCCCCGGCAAGGATGCAGCTGCAGCCCCCAGTGCAGGACAAGGCAGCGCCGCTGCCCCCCCCCCCCCCCCCCCCCCCCCCCCCCCCCCCCCCCCCCCCCCCCCCCCCCCCCCCCCCCCCCCCCCCCCCCCCCCCCAGAGGCAATGGCAGGATGCTGCGCCCCACCCGCTAGGGCCCCCAGCGGCATGGTGAGGCACCTTCCACCCCACGCATATAGAACAGCAGAACCCCCAGCTGCAAACACCCAGCATGCCCTGCTGAAGAAACCGACGGAGAGGAGGTATGGCTCTGCATCAGGCCCAGGGGGGCCCAACTCCAACTCCTGGCCTCACAGACTCTTTCTGACTACCCCACTATCCCTGCATTCCCCCCACCCCCATAGCTCCAGCCAGGGCCCTGACACACTGCCTCTCCTACAGTCTTAGGATCCATCCTGCAGTGTGCTGTAGGGAAGATGGCCTGTGGAGCCCTTCTGCTGCTGTGAGTAGCATGATAAAGATGGTGCCGCAAATGGCTGCAGTCTTGGAACTGTGCACTCAGCCATATGTAAACCCGTTTCTCCCCTGTCTCGTACATTGTACAGCAATCTATATCTGTACTGTCTTTGCTTATCTGTTACCTACCTGGCTGCTGCAATAACCAGTGGAGCCGCTGATGGCTGCCTAGGCGCTGTGCAGTTTGGCGGGTATGTATTCTCCGGTGTGATAACTTTACAGTCTCTGCTTGTAGTGTTGTCTGCCTGGCCGTTGCGGCGACCAGTGGCGCTGCTGATGGCTGCCTAGGCACTGTGCAGCTCGGCTGGAATGTGTTCCCGGTGTGATAACTGTACTGTCGCTGCTTGCCTGGCTGCATAGGCACTGGGCTGCTCAGCAGGTATATGTTCCCTATGTCATAACTGTACTGTCTCTGCTTGTATTGTTACCTGCCTGGCTGTTGCAATGACTAGCGGCGCTGCTGATGGCTGCCTAGGCGCTGTGCTGCCCAGCCTCTATAATCCCCCGAGGTACATCTAGCGTATACCTGTATGTGTTATGCATATCTGTACTGTCACTGTTGAACTGTTACCGTACAGCAATCCAAATTCTAATTCCTAGTATACCTGGCCAATAAAGCTGATTCTGATTAAGGATCCAATTGTAAAGCGCAACAGAATAATAATCTATATAAGAAACTGTAAATAAATAAAATAAATAACCCCCATCAGCTGTAATGATCTGCCGAATAATCCTTTTTGTGTTTGTTCCATTAGTAATCAGCTTCAGGGTATCAATTATCAAGCATATTCTATAAAATGATCAGCAGAAGCTGACTGGTTGCTATGAGCAACTTCTCCATTGGTTCACTATCCACCCTTTTTAGTGGTCGCGATGTGCAGCACATCGCTGCCATCAAATGAATTGTTCCCCTATAGAGCGAGAAATCAGATAGGCTAGACGACAACTAAAGGTTCTGCAGTGCGTGAAGCCACAAACATCACAGTATACATGCTCCCACCTTTAGTGTTAGACACATATAAAGTATGAGAACCTAACATACCAACAGTAAACAATAGCCAATAGCAGACCCTCACCTTATACACGGCCACACAGGCACATGTGCAGCCCAAATGTACACCGATAGCCGCCATGCCGGTCTCTGGCAGGACAGATTGAAAACGTTAGGCAGCCAATGCGGAGAGAGAATGGTGACAATTAGCAACCAATCACATAGCAGTAGTCACATGGCCTGTTAGGCTTCCTGTGAGAGCAGGCTCAGCACGCAGCTACGGCGACAGGGGCGGGGCGCATCCCGGCACTGACGTCACGTTCGGAGACTGATCCGATTCCTGCTGTGTCGGGGAGGAGAGAAGACGTCATAGGGGACGGACAGAGTGGTTGTATTTGTGCGGCGCCGGAGACCTCTCGTCTCGTGTGCGTAGAGCCGTAGACTAGGAATGAGTAGCGCAGGCAGAGGGATGGGGAGAATACAGGACGCGATGCGCTGGCTGGTGTTGGGACTGATTTGGGGTCTCCCGGGGACAGCAGAAGCCCAGGCTGAGTGTGAAGGTGAGGGCACGGCCTCTCCCTGCCGGCATGTACTGCTGTGTGCGTGCAGTGGTGGTGGCTGCAGCATGTGCATGGTGTGACACATCCATGTGACAACCCCCAGAGCCGGGCACAGTGCGCTTCCAAAAACTCGGTACACATATATATACCTGCAGCGGTGGTGGAGAGGGGTGTGCACACGGAGAACTTTTAACAGGAGATTTTGATAGATAGTCAAAATCTCCTAGAAGGTTACGAGGCTGAAGTTAGCTTCTTATTCGGCCAGCTTCTTATTCACTTCTTATTCAAGCTCCAGCTTCTTATTCACTTCTTATTCAAAGTCCAGCTTCTTATTCAGGAAAATCAGTCTTGCAAGGGTTAATGAGTATTGGGACACAAATTTGACACCTGATATCATCAGAGGGGTGTCACTTACATGTGACCTAAGTGTATTTTGCCTGGCACAACATTAATTTGGGCATGAAATATGCTGGCAAAATATGCACATGCACAATATTTAATTATTTGAATAAGTAGCTGTAGTTTTACAAGGGTTAACCAGTCTTGGGCCACAAATTTGACACCTGAAATCATCAGAGGGGTGTCATTTACATATGACCCAAGTGTATTTTGCCCGGCCCAACGCTGCTTTGGGCATGAAATACATGGGCAAAATGGGCAAATAGACATCATAATGTCTCATTTTGAATCAGTAGCTGTAGTTTTGAAAGGGTTAACGAGTCTTGGGCCACAAATTTGACACTTTAAATCAACATACGGGTGTCACTAGCATATGATCCAAGTGAATTTTGCCTGGCCCAACGCTGGTTTGGCCATCAAAAATGCGGGCAAAGTGGGCACATTCACCATTTTATCATGTATCATTTTGAATAAGTAGCTGTAGTTTTACAAGGGTTAACCAGTCTTGGGCCACAAATTTGACACCTGAAATCAACAGAGGGGTGTCATTTACATATGACCCAAGTGTATTTTTCCCGGCCCAACGCAGGTTTGGGCATGAAATACATGGGCAAAGTGGGCACATGGACCATTTTATCATATTGAAAAGGCTGCAGTTTTGCAATGGTTAAAAAGTCTTGGGCCACAAAATTTACACCGCAAATCAACAGAGGGGTGTCTCTTACAGATGACCCAAGTGTATTTGGCCTGGCCCAACGCTGATATGGGCATGAAATACACGGGCAAAATAGGCACATGGACATCATAATGTCTCATTTTGAATAAGTAGATGTCGTTTTGCAAGGGTTAACGAGTCTTGGGCCACAAATTTGACACCTGAAATCAAAAGACGGGTGTCACTAGCATATGATCCAAGTGAATTTTGCCTGGCCCAACGCTGGTTTGGCCATCAAAAATGCAGGCAAAGTGGGCACATTCACCATTTTATCATGTATCATTTTGAATAAGTAGCTGTAGTTTTACAAGGGTTAACCAGTCTTGGGCCACAAATTTGACACCTGAAATCAACAGAGGGGTGTCATTTACATATGACCCAAGTGTATTTTGCCCGGCCCAACGCAGGTTTGGGCATGAAATACATGGGCAAAGTGGGCACTTGGACCATTTTATCATATTGAAAAGGCTGCAGTTTTGCAATGGTTAAAAAGTCTTGGGCCACAAAATTTACACCGCAAATCAACAGAGGGGTGTCTCTTACAGATGACCCAAGTGTATTTGGCCTGGCCCAACGCTGATATGGGCATGAAATACACGGGCAAAATAGGCACATGGACATCATAATGTCTCATTTTGAATAAGTAGATGTCGTTTTGCAAGGGTTAACGAGTCTTGGGCCACAAATTTGACACCTGAAATCAACAGACGGGTTACACTAGCATATGATCCAAGTGAATTTTGCCTGGCCCAACGCTGGTTTGGCCATCAAAAATGCGGGCAAAGTGGGCACATTCACCATTTTATCATGTATCATTTTGAATAAGTAGCTGTAGTTTTACAAGGGTTAACCAGTCTTGGGCCACAAATTTGACACCTGAAATCAACAGAGGGGTGTCATTTACATATGACCCAAGTGTATTTGGCCCGGCCCAACGCAGGTTTGGGCATGAAATACATGGGCAAAGTGGGCACATGGACCATTTTATCATATTGAAAAGGCTGCAGTTTTGCAATGGTTAAAAAGTCTTGGGCCACAAAATTTACACCGCAAATCAACAGAGGGGTGTCTCTTACAGATGACCCAAGTGTATTTGGCCTGGCCCAACGCTGATATGGGCATGAAATACACGGGCAAAATAGGCACATGGACATCATAATGTCTCATTTTGAATAAGTACATGTCGTTTTGCAAGGGTTAACGAGTCTTGGGCCACAAATTTGACACCTGAAATCAACAGACGGGTTACACTAGCATATGATCCAAGTGAATTTTGCCTGGCCCAACGCTGGTTTGGCCATCAAAAATGCGGGCAAAGTGGGCACATTCACCATTTTATCATGTATCATTTTGAATAAGTAGCTGTAGTTTTACAAGGGTTAACCAGTCTTGGGCCACAAATTTGACACCTGAAATCAACAGAGGGGTGTCATTTACATATGACCCAAGTGTATTTGGCCCGGCCCAACGCAGGTTTGGGCATGAAATACATGGGCAAAGTGGGCACATGGACCATTTTATCATATTGAAAAGGCTGCAGTTTTGCAATGGTTAAAAAGTCTTGGGCCACAAAATTTACACCGCAAATCAACAGAGGGGTGTCTCTTACAGATGACCCAAGTGTATTTGGCCTGGCCCAACGCTGATATGGGCATGAAATACACGGGCAAAATAGGCACATGGACATCATAATGTCTCATTTTGAATAAGTACATGTCGTTTTGCAAGGGTTAACGAGTCTTGGGCCACAAATTTGACACCTGAAATCAACAGACGGGTTACACTAGCATATGATCCAAGTGAATTTTGCCTGGCCCAACGCTTGTTTGGCCATCACAAATGCGGGCAAAGTGGGCACATTCACCATTTTATCATGTATCATTTTGAATAAGTAGCTGTAGTTTTACAAGGGTTAACCAGTCTTGGGCCACAAATTTGACACCTGAAATCAACAGAGGGGTGTCATTTACATATGACCCAAGTGTATTTTGCCCGGCCCAACGCAGGTTTGGGCATGAAATACATGGGCAAAGTGGGCACATGGACCATTTTATCATATTGAAAAGGCTGCAGTTTTGCAATGGTTAAAAAGTCTTGGGCCACAAAATTTACACCGCAAATCAACAGAGGGGTGTCTCTTACAGATGACCCAAGTGTATTTGGCCTGGCCCAACGCTGATATGGGCATGATATACACGGGCAAAATGGGTACATAGACATGATAATGTCTCATTTTGAATAAGTAGCTGCAGTTTTGCAAGGGTTAACAAGTCTTGGGCCACAAATTTGACACCTGAAATCAACAAAGGGGTGTCTCTTACAGATGATCCAAGTGTATTTGGCCTGGCCCAATGCTGATTTGGGCATGAAATACACGGGCAAAATGGGCACATAGACATGATAATGTCTCATTTTGAATAAGTAGCTGTAGTTTTGCAAGGGTTAACAAGTCTTGGGCCACAAATTTGACACCTGAAGTCAACAGAAGGGTGTCACTAGCATATGGTCCAAGTATATTTTGCCTGGCCCAACGCTGGTTTGGCCATGAAAAATGTGGGCAAAGTGGGCACATTCACCATTTTATCATGTATCATTTTGAATAAGTAGCTGTAGTTTTACAAGGGTTAACCAGTCTTGGGCCACAAATTTGACACCTGAAATCAACAGAGGGGTGTCATTTACATATGACCCAAGTGTATTTTGCCCGGCCCAACGCAGGTTTGGGCATGAAATACATGGGCAAATTGGGCACATGGACCATTTTATCATATTGAAAAGGCTGCAGTTTTGCAATGGTTAAAAAGTCTTGGGCCACAAAATTTACACCGCAAATCAACAGAGGGGTGTCTCTTACAGATGACCCAAGTGTATTTGGCCTGGCCCAACGCTGATATGGGCATGATATACACGGGCAAAATGGGTACATAGACATGATAATGTCTCATTTTGAATAAGTAGCTGCAGTTTTGCAAGGGTTAACAAGTCTTGGGCCACAAATTTGACACCTGAAATCAACAGAGGGGTGTCTCTTACAGATGACCCAAGTGTATTTGGCCTGGCCCAACGCTGATATGGGCATGAAATACACGGGCAAAATAGGCACATGGACATCATAATGTCTCATTTTGAATAAGTACATGTCGTTTTGCAAGGGTTAACGAGTCTTGGGCCACAAATTTGACACCTGAAATCAAAAGACGGGTGTCACTAGCATATGATCCAAGTGAATTTTGCCTGGCCCAACGCTGGTTTGGCCATCAAAAATGCAGGCAAAGTGGGCACATTCACCATTTTATCATGTATCATTTTGAATAAGTAGCTGTAGTTTTACAAGGGTTAACCAGTCTTGGGCCACAAATTTGACACCTGAAATCAACGCCCAAATCAGCGTTGGACCAGGCCAAATACACTTGGGTCATCTGTAAGGGACACCCCTCTGTTGATTTGAGGTGTAAATTTTGTGGCCCAAGACTTTTTAACCATTGCAAAACTGCAGCCTTTTCGATATGATAAAATGGTCCATGTGCCCAATTTGCTCAGGTATTTCATGCCCAAACCAGCGTTGGGCCAGGCAAAATACACTTGGGTCACATGGAAATGACACCCCTCTGTTGATTCAAGGTGTCAAATTTGTGGCCCAAGACGAGTTAACCCTTGTAAAACTGCAGCTACTTATTTCAAAATGATACAGGATAAAATGGTGAATGTGCCAACTTTGCCCACATTTTTCATGGCCAAACCAGCGTTGGGCCAGGCAAAATACACTTGGACCATATGCTAGTGTCACCCTTCTGTCGACGTCAGGTGTCAAATTTGTGGCCCAAGACTTGTTAACCCTTGCAAAACTACAGCTACTTATTCAAAATGAGACATTATCATGTCTATGTGCCCATTTTGCCCGTGTATTTCATGCCCAAATCAGCATTGGGCCAGGCCAAATACACTTGGATCATCTGTAAGAGACACCCCTTTGTTGATTTCAGGTGTAAATTTTGTGGCCCAAGACTTGTTAACCCTTGCAACACCGTAGTTAATTCAAAATAATAAAATGGTCCATGTACCCACTTTGCCCATGTATTTCATGCCCAAACCAGCGTTGGGCCAGGCAAAATACACTTGAGTCACATGGAAATGACACCCCTCTGTTGATTCCAGGTGTCAAATTTGTGGCCCAAGACGAGTTAACCCTTGTAAAACTACAGCTACTTATTCAAAATGATACAGGATAAAATGGTGAATGTGCCAACTTTGCCCACATTTTTCATGGCCAAACCAGCGTTGGGCCAGGCAAAATACACTTGGACCATATGCTAGTGTCACCCTTCTGTTGACGTCAGGTGTCAAATTTGTGGCCCAAGACTTGTTAACCCTTGCAAAACTACAGCTACTTATTCAAAATGAGACATTATCATGTCTATGTGCCCATTTTGCCCGTGTATTTCATGCCCAAATCAGCATTGGGCCAGGCCAAATACACTTGGATCATCTGTAAGAGACACCCCTTTGTTGATTTCAGGTGTCAAATTTGTGGCCCAAGACTTGTTAACCCTTGCAAAACTGCAGCTACTTATTCAAAATGAGACATTATCATGTCTATGTACCCATTTTGCCCGTGTATATCATGCCCATATCAGCGTTGGGCCAGGCCAAATACACTTGGGTCATCTGTAAGAGACACCCCTCTGTTGATTTGCGGTGTAAATTTTGTGGCCCAAGACTTTTTAACCATTGCAAAACTGCAGCCTTTTCGATATGATAAAATGGTCCATGTGCCCACTTTGCCCATGTATTTCATGCCCAAACCAGCGTTGGGCCAGGCAAAATATACTTGGACCATATGCTAGTGACACCCGTCTTTTGATTTCAGGTGTCAAATTTGTGGCCCAAGACTCGTTAACCCTTGCAAAACGACATCTACTTATTCAAAATGAGACATTATGATGTCCATGTGCCTATTTTGCCCGTGTATTTCATGCCCATATCAGCGTTGGGCCAGGCCAAATACACTTGGGCCATATGTAAGCGACACCCCTCTGTTGATTTGCAGTGTAAATTTTGTGGCCCAAGACTTTTTAACCATTGCAAAACTGCAGCCTTTTCAATATGATAAAATGGTCCATGTGCCCACTTTGCCCATGTATTTCATGCCCAAACCTGCGTTGGGCCGGGCCAAATACACTTGGGTCATATGTAAATGACACCCCTCTGTTGATTTCAGGTGTCAAATTTGTGGCCCAAGACTGGTTAACCCTTGTAAAACTACAGCTACTTATTCAAAATGATACATGATAAAATGGTGAATGTGCCAACTTTGCCCGCATTTTTGATGGCCAAACCAGCGTTGGGCCAGGCAAAATACACTTGGACCATATGCTAGTGTCACCCTTCTGTCGACGTCAGGTGTCAAATTTGTGGCCCAAGACTTGTTAACCCTTGCAAAACTACAGCTACTTATTCAAAATGAGACATTATCATGTCTATGTGCCCATTTTGCCCGTGTATTTCATGCCCAAATCAGCATTGGGCCAGGCCAAATACACTTGGATCATCTGTAAGAGACACCCCTTTGTTGATTTCAGGTGTAAATTTTGTGGCCCAAGACTTGTTAACCCTTGCAACACCGTAGTTAATTCAAAATAATAAAATGGTCCATGTACCCACTTTGCCCATGTATTTCATGCCCAAACCAGCGTTGGGCCAGGCAAAATACACTTGAGTCACATGGAAATGACACCCCTCTGTTGATTCCAGGTGTCAAATTTGTGGCCCAAGACGAGTTAACCCTTGTAAAACTACAGCTACTTATTCAAAATGATACAGGATAAAATGGTGAATGTGCCAACTTTGCCCACATTTTTCATGGCCAAACCAGCGTTGGGCCAGGCAAAATACACTTGGACCATATGCTAGTGTCACCCTTCTGTTGACTTCAGGTGTCAAATTTGTGGCCCAAGACTTGTTAACCCTTGCAAAACTACAGCTACTTATTCAAAATGAGACATTATCATATATATGTGCCCATTTTGCCCGTGTATTTTATGCCCAAATCAGCGTTGGGCCAGGCCAAATACACTTGGGTCATCTGTAAGGGACACCCCTCTGTTGATTTGAGGTGTAAATTTTGTGGCCCAAGACTTTTTAACCATTGCAAAACTGCAGCCTTTTCGATATGATAAAATGGTCCATGTGCCCACTTTGCCCATGTATTTCATGCCCAAACCAGCGTTGGGCCAGGCAAAATATACTTGGACCATATGCTAGTGACACCCGTCTTTTGATTTCAGGTGTCAAATTTGTGGCCCAAGACTCGTTAACCCTTGCAAAACGACATCTACTTATTCAAAATGAGACATTATGATGTCCATGTGCCTATTTTGCCCGTGTATTTCATGCCCATATCAGCGTTGGGCCAGGCCAAATACACTTGGGCCATATGTAAGCGACACCCCTCTGTTGATTTGCAGTGTAAATTTTGTGGCCCAAGACTTTTTAACCATTGCAAAACTGCAGCCTTTTCAATATGATAAAATGGTCCATGTGCCCACTTTGCCCATGTATTTCATGCCCAAACCTGCGTTGGGCCGGGCCAAATACACTTGGGTCATATGTAAATGACACCCCTCTGTTGATTTCAGGTGTCAAATTTGTGGCCCAAGACTGGTTAACCCTTGTAAAACTACAGCTACTTATTCAAAATGATACATGATAAAATGGTGAATGTGCCAACTTTGCCCGCATTTTTGATGGCCAAACCAGCGTTGGGCCAGGCAAAATACACTTGGACCATATGCTAGTGTCACCCTTCTGTCGACGTCAGGTGTCAAATTTGTGGCCCAAGACTTGTTAACCCTTGCAAAACTACAGCTACTTATTCAAAATGAGACATTATCATGTCTATGTGCCCATTTTGCCCGTGTATTTCATGCCCAAATCAGCATTGGGCCAGGCCAAATACACTTGGATCATCTGTAAGAGACACCCCTTTGTTGATTTCAGGTGTAAATTTTTTGGCCCAAGACTTGTTAACCCTTGCAACACCGTAGTTAATTCAAAATGATAAAATGGTCCATGTACCCACTTTGCCCATGTATTTCATGCCCAAACCAGCGTTGGGCCAGGCAAAATACACTTGAGTCACATGGAAATGACACCCCTCTGTTGATTTCAGGTGTCAAATTTGTGGCCCAAGACTGGTTAACCCTTGTAAAACTACAGCTACTTATTCAAATCATTAAATATTGTGCATGTGCATATTTTGCCAGCATATTTCATGCCCAAATTAATGTTGTGCCAGGCAAAATACACTTAGGTCACATGTAAGTGACACCCCTCTGATGATATCAGGTGTCAAATTTGTGTCCCAATACTCATTAACCCTTGCAAGACTGATTTTCCTGAATAAGAAGCTGGACCTTGAATAAGAAGTGAATAAGAAGCTGGAGCTTGAATAAGAAGTGAATAAGAAGCTGGCCGAATAAGAAGCTAACTTCAGCCTCGTTAGAAGGTTAGCTAAAATATCCCTATTTTTCTCCTGTTTGCTTAGTCATTATTGTCTAGCAGAAATTGCTTAGCATAGATTGACTTTGCAGGCAAGGAAATTACCAGGGGTGGCCGGACTTTTGTAACCGGGATCTACTTTTTGTACATTTATTTGTTTATTTATTTATTAACAGTTTCTTACATAGTGCATAAATATTATGCAGCGCTTTACAGAGAATATTTGAACATTCACATCAGTCCCTGCCCCAGTGGAGCTTACAATCTATATTCCCTACCACATGTACACACATACAGACATTCTAGGGTTAATTTTGTTGGAAGCAAATTAACCTATCTGTATATGTTTGGATTGTGGGAGAAAACCGGAGTAAACCCACGCAAGCACGGGGAGAATATAGAAACTCCGCACAGTTAGAGCCATGGTGGGGATCGAACCCATGATCTCAGCAGTGTGAGGCAGTAATGCTAACCATTCCACCATTAACATACCAGTGATCTATCGGCGCTCCCCCTGTGCAAAATATTCCCCTTCCAGTGCAATTATTCCCCCCCCCCCTCCCCCATGCAATTCAACCATGTACAGAATACCCCCTTTTCAGAGCAAAACAGCCCCCAATGTGAATTACCCCCTTCTGTGCAAAATTCCTACTGCACAGACAAGCCCCCCCCCCCCCATCTCTAAACCCCTAATGCTGCTTTCAGACCGCATCTCTGGCTTTGACCCTGTATTTGGAAACGTTTCCAAAAACGGGTCTGCCAGATAAAACCCCTTTCACACCGCAGCACTTAAACGGTATATTACCGTTTAAGTGCCGATTTTTTGACACTGGCAGACCTGTTTTTGGAAACTTTCCAAATACAGGGTCAAAGCCAGTGCAGCCTTCAGCCCTCCCCTCCGTGCAGCTCCCCCCCCCCCCCCCTGCGTGTCAGCGCCCCCCCCCCCCCCCCCCCCCCGTGTCGACTTACCCCGTGCCGGTACCTCCGTTGTGGATCCCGGCACTGCAGCTCAGTATGCTCGGAAAGCACTTATGAAAAAAGTGTCTTCCAGAAAATGGCTGCCCCATAGGAAACCCTGTTTAAAAAACTGTCTTTCGTATGGGGGCAGCCATTTTCTGAAAGACACTTTTTTCATAAGTGCTTTCCGAGCATACTGAGCTGCAGTGCCGGGATCCACAACGGAGATACCGGCACGGGGTAAGTCGACACGGGGGGGCGTCGACACGCGTGCGGGGGGTGGCTCCAGTGCTGTGAATACTTAATGAGCGCTCATTAAGTATTCACTGTGCTGAATTTAGGACCCAGCTCATTGGCTGGGTCCTAAATACCGTTTCAGAACCGATTTTGAGCCTAAAATACCGGTTCTGAAACGGGTAGGACCCTGCATTTTAACCGGTTAGAAAAAACGTTTTTTTCTAACCGGTTAAGTGGTCCTGCACCTTTCAGACCGCACACATTACCGTTTTAAAACGGTAAAAAAACGGCAATATACCGTTTTTAAAGTGCGGTCTGAAAGGGGCATCAATGTCACCTCATCTCTAAACCCCTGAGGAAGTCCCAGCACATAAGAAAGGGACGAAACCGGTCGGGCTACATACCTCTCCGTTCCCGCTGACCTATATCAGATAAGCATGTTTTTTTAAGTGAAATGTACGGGTCCACTTTCACTGTTTTTATTTTTATATGCGTATTTGTTATAAATAAATGTATTTTATGAAACAATATTACGCTATCAGCCTTTCCCTTGGTGGAAGTTTTTTCTAGTTTTAAGGGCTCCTGTACTACTCCTGATGGGAAATACATCTGGACAAAGTTGTTTTTAGTGTGAGTTCATGACCTGTTTTTATAAAGCTTTTTATCACAGGGTGATTACACAAGTGTAATTAATAAGAATAGCCACAAGGTGGCGGTTTTTCACCCTTAATATTTTCTTTCACAAGCACTTTTTTGTAAGAAACCACTTTTGCACATACAAAAAATCTTTTTTTGTAAAGGCCCCCATACACTATGCGATTTTCGGCCGATTTCACCCGATATCGTCACTTTGGGCCGATAAATCGGGTGAAATCGGCCCAAAATCGCATGTGTTTGACATCTGATCTGATCTGATGCGCGGTCCCGTGCGCATCGGATCAGATCAGGTGGTCGGACCAGCTGAACATAAGATATATCGGAATCTGACCCATCATGGGTGCTTTATAGCACCCACGATGTTTCAGATCCGATATATCTGGGTACCTCCTTCTGGCGCTGTGGACCTCCTCCAACCCCCAGTAGCAGCAGCCGGAACTTATGTCGTCACAGGAAGGGGCAGGTGTAACGGCCGGGAGAGAAGAAGAGGGCAGAGGGCGGCAGCAGGGAGACTCTTCCCTGCAGTGCTGCTAGATTTCATAACGCGCAGCAGAGCCCCCGGACCCCCCCCCCCCCCCTCTCCTCTCCTCTGGTGCTATACGACAGCACGGGCAGCAGAGCCCGGACCCTTGATCTCCTCTGCTGCTGATTGTCAGCTCGGTCAGCAGAGCACGGACTCCCCCGCTCCCCTGCTTCTGGATGACAGGACGGGCAGCAGAGCCCGGACCCCCCTCTCCCCTGTGTATGCCTGACTAAATGACTATTGTTCTCTCTACTACTAGTGTAGCAAGCAGTGATTATGTACTGCTGGTGATAATGGGAAGTGTCCAAATACTTCTTTCCTGAAGATTATGGATACTGTTATTCAAACGGTCCCCGATGGAACTGTCTGGGCTGGTCCTATCTTCCTGACTCTCCCTCTTGGCCACTGGTTTATGTTCAGGATAATTGGATACTAGTGACAAACTTCTATTCCTGCTTGTTACTTTCCTAAGACTTTACTGATATTGCATCTCTTTGGATGCAATATCCCAGGTCGTCAGCTCCCCGCCCTGGTCGTCAGCTCCCCGCTGCATGTCCGATACCGCAATGTGCCCAGGCCGTCAGCTCCCCGCTGCGTGTCCGATACCCTAGTGTCACTCCTGACAAGTGCCCAATTGATGTCACTCCTGACATTGATTTATACGTCACACACTGCACTAATTAACATCTCTGTCACAGTTTGCAGTAGGAGTTAAGCAGCCCATACACGGTCCGTTTAACGGATCCGTTTGGGACTTAAATAGTACACATCGGATCGGATCGCATCCCTAGTGCATGCAGTGTGCATGCACTGCGATCCGATCCGATGTGTACCTAGTACAAAAAGTATGTGCAGCACATACTTTTTGTACCGTACTATGTGATGCGCGGGAGGCTTGCTTAAGGCAACTGGTAGGGGCCTTTCCAGGTGTTCAGGGGGAAGAATGTCCCATCTGTGGTGCATGCCATCTCTGACCACATAAAACTATGATTTATATTTTCTGGGTGGCATAACCCCTCCCCATGATTTGGGCCATAGTTTCCCTCATCAGCTGGGACCATCATTGCTTTCTATGGCCATGGAGATAGGGTCTGTGGCTGGCTAAGGGTCTGCCACATTTGAAAATAAGATTTCTCCAAAGTATGCCCTATTTCCACATTCTCACACTCTACCAAACGGTGGAGGCACTCCTAGGTCTTCATCACACAAACGACACAGACACAGGGGTCTGAAAGCGACGTTTCGGTCTATTTCGGTCTCAGAACAGTAATATCTGCAAGGTATAGCACTGTTCAGGCCACTCCCTAGAGCCATCCCATCAGATAAATCTCATGGCACATCCAATTTGCGTCAGATGAATCACGTGATAAATCACATGTGATAAATCACGTGATTTATCTGACGCAAATTGGATGTAAAAAAATGGCACATCAAGAGTCAAATTGTATGTAGGCCTCCTGGGAAGCTGCTGGGGAAGTTCAGGGGAAATAAGATGCAATTTACAGGTCAGATAAATCTTACTAGTGTATGGGGGCCTTAACTCCAATCTCCTTCTGGAAATTTCATATACGATCGAATGCCCTTACGCAATCGGCGGAGTCTGAAAGCAAAGGGAAGAAGGAATTTTTTGGAGTGAAAGACACTACTATGTGTGAGATTGCTTCATACCTTTGGTACGCACATAGAAAGCACTTTAAGGATTGTCACAAACCGTTATAATTGTTTTTGCCAACACAGAAGGCGCAGAAGTTTTACCACAAAATAGACATTTCCATGGTCCTACGGAAATTAGGCCAATCAGAAAACTTTTGTCGACACAGCATATAATCTGGAGTGTTGTTTTTATATCACTTGTGTATATATAATTTTATTATATAAAATTCCTTCATAGATGGACAAAACCATGTGCACTGCAGGTGGGGCAGATGTTACTTGTGCAGAGAGAATTAGATTTGGGTGGGGTTTTACTTCAAAGTGAGATCTATATTGCAGTGTAAAAATAAAGCAGTCAGTATTTATCCTGCACAGAAACAAAATAACTCACCCAAATCTAATTCTCTCTGCACATTTAACATCTGCCCCCCTGCAGTGCACATGGTTTTGTTCATCTAAGAAGGATTTTGTCAGAAAGAGTGAACTAGAATAAGGCCCAGAGAGAGGGTGCAAATGCACTATGCGATCATTACATTACAATATAAGGTACTTGTTTCCTAGCACGGCGCCCGTCGGGGTTGATCGCATGCCTTAAGTTAAGGTACTTAAGGCATGCGATGGATGTGATTTTGCTGTCAATTACCAGCTTTAATTGCCGGTAAAGAGAAAATCACGTTGATCGCATCCATCGCAATGGCACGCGATGCGACCGACACGATCAACGCGATTTTCCCATAGAGAACAATGTTAAATGAGTTTTAAAGTTAAAATCGCGTTGATCGATCGCGATCAACGCGATTTTACATAGGGAACAATGGGAAATGGGCCAATATGGCCAATTTCTCATTGTATATGCCGCCTCATGGGTATTAAGTATGCTTAATGCCCCCCCATTGTTAACGCCACCCCACTATTGACGCCAACCTGAAGCGTGGCGAGCCCCGCGAGGGGACGCGTATACCTGTGAAGTTACGCGCTCGCCACGCTTCGGGCTCGGTGGCTCGCCACACTTTATAAAATCAACTCCACGCCGACGTCGATAGTGGGGGTATGTAAAGGTCGGAAGACACGTACTACCGCCGCTTGCCACGCTTCGTGTTGGCGTCAATAGTGGGGTGGCGTTAACAATGGAGGGCCATTTCACTCGAGGGGGGGTTTGCAATGAAAATGGGGGGTTTGGGGGCTTTTTACATTGAAATCAATGTAAAATTGATTCCAATGCAAAAATCGCGTTGATCGCATGGCATGCGATGCGATCGACGCGATTTTTGCGGCCGCGATCAATACAATCAAAATAATCGTGGGCGCCGTGCTAGGAAACAAGTACCCAATATAATATATAATAAGAGGTTGTTGGTATATCATTGGCCAGTGATATTGGCCTGCCCACCAATCGTCCAGGTCACCTCTTGAAGAGCAGGTCCCTAACACTATGGGGTCACCACCTGGGATGCAGGGAACCCCGAAACATGATCCAGCTAAGGACCCCCCAGGGCATCACTATAAAGAATAATGATAGTAAAGTGGTAAAATTATAAGTATGAAGGTCCCTACAATATGTTTGGAGGTAGAGAGTGTGTGGAAAAAAAATTATACAAAATGATATAAAAAGTGACTTTGTATTTAAGTTGTGATGCCCTGAGACAGTCCAGCCAGAGCAGCCGGGGGGCCTATGCCCAGATGCCAACCCCAAATTTTCTGACACTATATACAAATAAATAGAACTTACTTGGAATTATGCCTTTTGCCCCTTTCCCACTGCAGCTAAAAAACGGTAAATTGACGATTTTCAGCGCAATTTACCATTTTAAGGCTGCAGTGGGAAAGTGACAGAGTTGAAATACCGTTTAAAGTTAAATGGTATTTCAACACGTTTTTAAAGCAGAGTCCTACACGGCTAAATAACGTTTAAGAGGCAGTGGGAATGCCTCTTAAACGTTATTTAGCCTCCAGGCAGTCCCAGTGCCTGATGAAACCTAGCAGTTCTCACTTTGTGCATGTGTAATGTGTGCACGTGCATAATAATGAGCCGGTAATTACATATGCGCATATGTAATGAGCAGCTCATTAGTATGCACGTGCACTCATTACATATGCGCAAAGTGAGAACTACTAGGTCTCATCAGGCACTGGGACTGCCTGGACCCTGCATGGACCCCCGCTGCCCACAGGTAAGTACAAGGGGAGGAGAGGTGGGGGCACAGGGCAGGTACGGGGGTTAGGCACTATTTACACTGGGGGGGGGGGTTAGGCACTCTTTACACTGGGGGAAGGGGGGTTAGGCACTCTACATTTTACACGGTTCACTGCAATGGGAATGGTACTTAAATGGTATTTAAAACGGTAATCTGCTGCAGTGGGAATGCTAATACCGTTTTAAATACCATTTAAGATTACCAGTACTTTAAACTGGTCTGCAGTGGGAAAGCAGCATAAGTCTCAGTGCAGTCCATGCAGGTTCCCTGCTTAAACAAATAGAGGGTGGTGGGGGAGGGGTGCCAATCTAGATGAGGCATTCTCAAACCTCAGGTGTTTATTTCTACACATATACATAGTAGGGAAAAGTGGCTCTAAATTGCACACCCCACACAGATATACATAGGCAGGACTCCTAGGCATATATACTCCTAACCTTAGTTATCACATATAAAACCAGGCAGGGTAGCAAAGTCCAACCATCCCCCCCGTGGTCAGCTGACATATGTTTAATAAACACAGGTCTCGCTGGATTAATGCTGCTCAGCAAAATCATTCCTGCGCAGAGCCTGGGGATGTGGCTGCCCTGTGGGAGAGAGGTCCGTGGTCCTATATGGCGGGCAACACCGCTCCTCAGGGCACAGCCCGGCCATGTAATGTTAAAGCTGGAAGCCTATGTATGACGGCTCCCAGTAATCGCGGGGTGCCGCAAGTGCTGGAGAGGGTGGTAATTGATGGGTTTCAGTACACATCCTGGGGGGGGGTGTTTGCCCTTTGATCGCTGAGGGATAGGGGCATGTGATGCTGAAGTGGTAGTTGCAGGTAGAGGGGTGCTGCTGGCAGATCCAGCAAGCTCTTTGCTCATATGCAGAACGCTGGCGTGTGGATGCACGGATGACGTAATCACGTCAGCCGCGCATTGTATTACTGGGAACGCTTAGCCTCTCTTTGCTTGAGACGCTCAGGGTTCAGAAGCTGATTTACTTCAGGTTATGATTGCGATCTACCTGCAGGAGCTCTGCGAGCTACCGGTAGATCGCGATCGATGTTTTGCCCACTCCTGTTATAGACTATCATTGCTTAGTCAAAATCGCTTAGTCAAAATCTCCAGGGCATCTAGCCAAAATCTCTCCCAAAATTGCTTAGTCAAAATTGTCCATTAGTCAAAATCTCCCCGTGTGTACACCCCTTTAGAGCACATCAGTTCGGGAATTTCCTTAGCGGTCACTGATATAGAATTGCGGGATCTATACACCCATAAACACTGGGTGGTTTTGAACTGAAAGAAGCTCACTTTTACCATTTCTGTTCAAAAGCCGCATGGTGTACATGGCTGGTGGTGAGTGCTGATCGCCGGCCGCTGCCACTCATCTGCTGGTATTACCAGCAGATTATTTTTTAGTTATTAAAAGTTTCTTGTATAGCATATACATATTCCACAGCGCTTTACAGAAATTATAGTTGAACATTCACATCAGTCCCTGCCCCAGTGGAGTTTATAATCTATGTTCCCTACCACATGTACACGCACACACAGACATTCTAGGGTTAATTTTGTTGGAAGCAAATTGACCTACCAGTATATTTTTGGATTGTGTGAGGAAACCGGAGTAAACCTACGCAAACATGGGGATAATATAGAAACTCTGCACAGTTAGGGCCATGTTGGATATCGAACCCATGACCTCAGCGCTTTAACAGTTTCTTATATAGCGCACACATATTCCACAGTGCTGTACAGAGAATATTTGAAAATTTACAGTAGTCCCTGCCCCAGTGGAGCGTACAATCTATATTCCCTACCACATGTACACACAGACATTCTAGGGTTAATTTTGTTGAACGCCAATTAGACTACCAGTATATTTTTGGATTGTGAGAGGAAAACCGGAGTAAAACCATGGAAGCACGGTCCATGGTGGGAATCGAACCCATGACCTCAACGCTGTGAGGCAGTAATGCTAACCATTACATCAACCGTCATGCCCCAAGATGAGCTGCGGGGTGTATGGCTTTCCATAGCTTCCTGCTATGGAAAGGAGTCCACCCCCACAAAAAAAATCGCATGGACGGATGGATATCGCTGAGCGATTTTCAGCCCAGCAATTTTTAACATTGCTGTGTATACATGCTGGGCAAAAATGCCCAGTGTGTATGCACCTCTAGCCCTGTACACACGGGTGATGGGGGAACCTGTGGTGAGTGAAGGGCTAATGGGGTGATTTGGATTGACTTGCTAAGCAGCAAAAGTTCGCTGCTTATTGAGCCATGTTACACCACCCGCATGAATGCCCCCACCCCCGTTTCCCCTTGCAACCGTACAGAAGATACATCCCCTTGCATGTTACCGAAGCACAATCATTCATTGGTTGCCGACCATGAAATGATTTCTCCTGCCTGTCTGAACTGACTTTTATTTGCGGGCACCTGGGACGAAGACGGGGTGGGCGGCTGACCTCAGCCGTCTCCCCCCAGCGGGCATCGTGCCACCTGCTAACCCATGAGAACACCCATAAAATGCTGGGTGTTCCCATGGCCCTGCGCAGCCCCTGGTACTCCCCGCTGCAGACAGACAGGCGAGTGAGTGACCAAGGGGGTCAGGGGCCAAATTTCAATCACTATGTGTGATACAGAATCGGCCCATGATGTGTACAGAGCGGGGCTTTGCCTATTGTTTATTAGCAAAGCCCCGTGATCTGGCAGGATAAAGCACTGACTTTCTGATGCCCGGGGCTATATGCAAGGAGCAATCAGTGCTCCATTTGGAAAATTGGGTAAAAATTGCCCCGTGTGTATGCCCCTTTAAACCTTGGGTGGAGACACCAGAATATTGGCTTGTGTTGCAGTATGTTTGAAAAAAAAATGTCAGGAGCTGATATTTCTCTCAAAGGCTTAGTACATATGTCTGCGTCATAGTTTCCTCTCATCGGATTTGCATACATCTCTGAATCTTACCCTAATTGCGGAGATCACTTTGTGCTAATGAGTATGCAAATAACACCAAAGTGGAGGCATTTTGCATGTTATACCCCTTTTCTACCGACTAAAAAAGTTTTTGCACATGAACTCGCGTCTAACTGGGATTTTTTGCAGTAGAAATGATGATTAGGTAAAATCCTGGGTAAAGTGAGCCAGGGTTTTTACCTGTGGCAGGAGTAGGTTTTTTAGTGGTTCTGCTCATTTCCCAGAATTTTCGGCCAGGAGAGGCTGTCCACTGCGCACGCGCCTCCTTGCTGCCCATCCCAGGTTGCCTGCCGCACCGGAATTGGAAAAAAAAACTTTCTCTATGCAGCAATTTCTGCCACACTGGAGCTTGTAGTGTGCTTCCTATACATGGGGTGTCATGTCTGGTGGTGGTGTCACCAGGAAGAGGGAGAGATTACAGCAGTGGTTCCCAACCCTGGTCCTCAAGTACCCTCAACAGTGCACGTTTTCCAGGTCACCCGGCAGGTGCACTCATTCTTCAGTCACATTTTAAAAGATCCACAGGTGGAGCTAATTATTTAAATGGCTCCCTTCTGGTAATGCTCAGCATGGGGCCGACAGGTACAAGCTGATTTTGCAGACAAGTGAATCTCGTGCGTCTGATGCTGACTTATTAGCCATTGTAGTGTTCCTTCTAGGAACAGGGGCGGGCAGGGCATCGCTGCACGGGGCAGTGTCAAGAGGGCGGACTGGGCCCGCCGACGTCGCAAAAGGGGCGTGCCCGGGCCGCGATGAAAAGGGGCAGGCCCGGCCACCCCGAAGGCTCTCCACTGCCGGGGAAGCACCGGGCACCGCTATATACTGCGGCTCCGGGCTTCCCCGTTATCACAATAAGAGTAGAAGGCAGGCTGTTTTAGCGGGGCACTGCCAGAGGGGCAGGGCGCATTTTGCCCTTTAAAAATCAGGCGCCCCACTAAAACAGCCTAGCGGGAACACTATATTGTCACACAGCATAGCTGGAGCCTTGCCAATGTACTTCCAGTTCCTGTACACTGGCTTAGATAGCTATCTAATTATGTAGATCATGTGAGTGCCACAATGTTGGACAGAGAGGCATTTGCTCCTTCCCCCATGATGTATTGCTGTGAC
Organism: Crinia signifera; assembly: GCF_055691185.1. NCBI lineage: Eukaryota > Metazoa > Chordata > Amphibia > Anura > Myobatrachidae > Crinia > Crinia signifera. Next base: position 181,429,416 of record NC_139220.1, read on the forward strand.
AATGCAATTTACAGGTCCTTAGGCCTATAAGGAACTCGTATCTACTCTAGCTTATATCTGAATTGGTCTACGATGCTACCCTGCTTGCTAGCATGTTTTTTTCCAGGATTTGCAACCTTGGTTTATAGAGTTTCAGTTTAGACAGACCGATAGAGAAAAAAAGAAGGGAGGTGAGACACAGACCTTCCTGCATTGAAATCAGAAGACCCTTTGGAACCAGCAGTGACAACAATGTAAAGTGTAAACTTGTAATGATTGAACTCCAAGGAATATTATAATTTTAGGAAAATAGAAATTCTTCTACAAGGTTCAAGCCTATGTCAACAATGGCCACTAGGTGTCAATGATAGAATGGGAATGAATATGCAAAAAACAGCTTTAAGTTACTAAAGATGCTATTTATATTAAATTCAAGTTACCATTTGGCAATTTAGTGAAATCATAATGAAAGAAAGCAGTGATCTCTGTAAAAGTATTAGCAATTGGCAAGATGCAACTAGTGACAGAGCAGGCATCCCCAAACATTTGTAAAGTGCAACGGAATCTGCTGCGCTATATTAGAAACTGTAAATAAATAAATAATTGTTATAGTCACAGTGGTGTAGTCTAATAAAGAAGGCAGTAGTTGAAATGCAACATCTTTATTAACATGAGAGGACTTTGGTGAGTGTGGGTCGACAGTAAAAAGGTGGACAGTCATTAGATTGACCACTATTGGTCAACAGGCCAAAGGTCGACATGAAAAAGGTCATATTTGCTTTTCTTTTGTCCTTGCCAACAAATGTTGAAATAGACACCATACAAGTGTAACACGTCTCCTCACATAGCTTGCTTCGCTTGCCGTGCTTCGAGCAAGCTGTTTTTTTTTAAATCATGAAAAACTCATGTTGCCCTTTTCCATGTTGACCTTTTGCATGTGTCAACCTTTTTTCTATGTCGACCTAATGCATGTTGACCTTTTTTGTTGTGTTGACCTTTGGCCTGTCAACCTAATGACTATTGACCTTTTCAATGACGGCCATACAATCACATCCAAATTATGCAAAGAGTCTGAGAAAAAGTACAGAGGCAAAAAGAACTGCGTTGGCCAACAGAGGAGGCTCACTCGAGTGCCCGCTTCAGGCAGGTGAAGAACAATCAAAGATGCCAATAGCCTCATCTGGTTACAATTTGTGACTTACCAGTATATTTTTGGATTGTGGGAGAAAACTGGAATACTTGGTGGAAACCCACACAAGCACAGGGAGAATATACTAACTCCCACACAGGGCCATGGTGGGAATGAAACCCATGACCTCAGCGCTGTGAGGCAGTAATGCTAACCATTACACCATCTGTGCTGCCTCATTTGTTGACTGCATTCCAACTCCAGGTGTGCACTCTGCATGCATTAGGGTTAAAAGACTGCAGTCCCCACTCAGAGAAGAACCTGGGGCAGGGCAGGGCAGTTACAACACAGACCCGGAAATAAGCTGTAGCATACACATAAACTACATGCAGGGCAATGATAAGCCCTATAATGGTTTATTGGGCTTCTCTAACAAATACTAAAGAAAAAGCCAGGAAAGGAAGTGGTAGATGTACTGGGATGCAGTTAAAATCCCGGCGGTCGGGATCCCGGCATTCAGAATCCCGACGCCGAAATCCCGACCGCCGAAATCCCGACACTTTCTCCCTCCGTGGGTGTCCACGACACCCCTGGAGGGAGAATAGATTAGCGTGCCGAGCATAGCGAGGCACTGGGCCCGCAAGGGGGGATGATCCACGTCCCCCCCTTGTCGGGATTTTGAATGCCGGGATCCCGACCGCCGGGATTTCATACTGAATCCGATGTACGCTCAGCACACTAATTTATTCTCCCTCTATGGGTGTCGTGGATACCCATAGAGGGAGAAAGTGTTCGGATTTCGGTGGTCGGGATTTTGAACGCTGGGATTCCGACCGCCGGGATTATAACTGCATCCCGATGTATGCCCAGGGTTCAGATCAGCAGCTTCGACATTTCTCAAAGGTACGTTTTTGCTCTAATTGCCCCCTTATCGGATTCGATGCGTGGTCCCATGCACATCAGATTGGACCCGGAGATCATATGTGCTGCACATATGATTTACATGTCAGAGCCCCTCCCGGCAGCAGAGATCAGGGATCGCATGAAAGACATTGCATGCAGAAAGGCTGCATGCGATACGCCGGGAGGGGCATTGTATGCAACTTCTCCGAGGGGAGAAGTTACATAGTGTATGGGCACCTTTAAAGGACAAACCCAGAGCCCAGATAAAAAGCTCAGTTGTAAACATGCAAAGCTAGGATCAGAGATAAGTAAAGGCCCCCATCCACTAGGCAGATTTGGCCTGATTTCGTCAGATTCAGATGCACCTGACACCAATCTGACAAAAAAAAGACCAAATGTGAACTCCCTCATATCAGATGTGCGGCTGACCAACAAATCTTAAGGCCCATATACACTATGTGATTTGGGCCCGATTTCACCCGACTCGGATGGATCGGGCCGTGAAATCGGCCCAAATCACATGTGCAGACATCCCTTCCGACCCGATGCGCGGTCCTGTCCGCAACTTGTCCGATTCGGGAGGTCTGACAAATCTTATGTGCAGCCTGGAGGCGCAGTGGCGCAAGCAGGGGGGGTGTCTGAGTACCCAGACCCCCCCAGGAATCTAAGGGCCTTAAACTGAAAGCTGAGGGTTCTCTCTTTCCATGGGTACAAGCATTTTAATAATCGGCCATAGCGAACCGGAGATATCTGACTTCAAATCAGTGGTCCCCATCCAAGCCTGTTAATTGCTCTTTCCAGTCAGATATTTCAGTTCTGTCTTACTTACAGTTTTCTGATGGTATATTCCAAAAGCTGGGACTCTCCCCCTTTGATGGACACTAGCAGCTTGTCTCTACTGTTCCCAGAACCAGAGATATCAGTCTTCCAGCAGCTGGTTACTGCTCCAGCTCCACACACCTGGTATGTAGTTTTATATACTCGTTGGCGGATTGCTCTGCCTCCTGAATTCTGATCCCCTAGTCCCCAGTAGCATTTAGTAGGTGGGATTCTCTAGTTTTTAATTCCATTCAAGCTAAGAAATCTAGTTCCGGGAACTGGAGATATCTGCAGTCAAACAAGCTGTCCTCCCACTAGAAAATTATGAATAATAAGCCCACTCCACTATACACTCCTCCTCTGCATATTAAACATCCTCTACCACCCTGGAAGTTATGTATCAGGACCCCTTCATTCAGCCCAATGCCCCCTTCTCCCACCCCATCTCCCACCAACTGTGCAGTAAAGGGGTAATTAGTGGAAATTACTGATCCAGGCCCTACATGCTAAGCGGTTAATATAATACCCCCCATCCCTACCGCTGGAGGATCGGTAGGTGCCCCAATACATTGCTATGCCCAGGGATCTACACTGCTGTTATGCATATATATATATATATATATATATATATATATATGCATATGGATGCTGCAGGATGCACGTCCCCCATTGATATTAATGGGAGCCGGGTCGGATGACCCGGCGTACCCATTTACACCGCCCTCTACCCAGGTCCTAGCCGTGTTCCAGGTCAGGATCTGGGTAGAAGTCCCGTGTAAAGGGACACGCCGAAGACCTGGGGTTTTGAGGCGGTGTAAAAGGGGTATAAGATATGCTTTTTGCTGTGAAACCAATGCAAAATGTGTTCTAACAAATTATAATGGTAGGACCAGGGGCGTAACTAGACTTGGTGGGCCCCATAGCAAAATTTTGAAGGGGCCCCCCTTCTACAGGGAGCGGAGGTACACAGGTATAGTGCGGGTATAGGGTGACACATGCACAGGTTGATTGGGGGTATAAGGCATCACAAAACATAGGGATAGGAGGGTACATGGTGTCACACACACACACGGGTAGGGGGTGTACAGTGTCACATACAGTGAGGAGGGGGTTATAGGGTGTCACACACACACGGGGAAGGGGGTGTACAGTGTCACATACAGTGAGGAGGAGGTTATAGGGAGTAACACACACATGGATAGGGGGTGTACAGTGTCACACAAGGTGGGGACAGCGGGGAAGCACAGGGTGTCACACAGAAGGGAAGGGGTTACACAGCTGGGAGGTGGTTTCTGGGTGTCACACACACACACACACACACAAATGAGGTAGCAGTTGTACACCTATAGTCATTTGGCAGACCACCAGCACGCTTACAGTAGTAGGGGCAGTCAGCTATTACTTGTGGGGAAAGTACACACACACACACACAGGAAGCCCCTCTATCCTAACTCAGATAAAATCAAGGTGCTAAAGTATGTCCAGATTATAAACATTTAAAAATCCTATTAGTGTCAGTGACATGAACACACTGCTTGCTTCACTTGGATTGAGAGAGATTAATTGAGTGAAGGTGTAAACTAGAGAGAAGGAAGAACTAGGAAGGGAGTTGAGAGAAAGTTACCTTATAACAGCAGCCCTGAGCAAGTCAGCCAGAGAGGTCTCTGATGGGGCGGGGCCTCCCCGGCATTAAGCCCCGCCCCCTAAATGTCCGCGAATTGCGTCTCGGACAGAAGCCCGAAGCGAGGCCTGCCACCTAACAGTGACAGGCTAGTGAAAACTTTGTGGGGGTCGGGGTAGGGCGCCGCTGCTACATCCTCCGCGGCTGCTGCTGCTTTTAACAGTAGCCGGGAGGTGCTGGCTCTGCTCCGGCAGGTAAGACACTGGGCGGTATTCAATGAGCCTGATTCGCCATGTTTTTATGGCGAATTTGTGCTGTTTGGCGAATTTTTGACAAAAACGGTGAATCACCCTATTCAATGACCACATGGCGAATACATTTGAAGGGTTTTTTCGCCATGATTCACCGAGTAGGAATCGCTATCTTTTTATGGAGAAGTGGAATGTGAACTTTTAAAATAAAGTGTTTTGTTTTTTACATTTGGTGTAAAAAAATCAGGAATTTTATTCTGAGGAGGGGCATGCTACTTTTATTCATGTGCTGTAAGCACATGAATATATATTTAATTTTAAAAAATATATTTTTTTTTTTATTTTTTTTTTACACAGCAGCCAGCAGGGGGCGCCGGAGCCGAGCCGCTCATTACATATTCATATATTCACTGCACCCGATGTTACGATCGGGTATAGTGAATATACACTCCCCTGCTGGCACCCCCGGGGGGCAGCCTGTGCTGCCTGGCACCCGGGGAGCCCACCTGCCCCCACAAACGTTCTGGGCCAGGCAAGAGAGACTTCCATCTCTCTGCCTGGCACCGTCCTCAGGCTCCCTGCGGCAATCGCCGCAGGAGCTCATATTCGCCAGTCAGGGGCAGCGAGCCCCTGACACGTTGAATACCGGAGCCCGCTGGCTCCGGAACGTGGCGAATGTGCAGCGAATCCTAAAAAGGATTCGCTGCACCTCGCAGGTATTCACATTGAATACCGCCCCAAGTGTTAAGCTTTGAGGGCAGACTACAGTGTGTGCAGGGGGAGCTGCGGGCCCTGGAAACAGCTCGGGCCCCATAGCAGCTGCACCCCCTGCACCCACGGTAGTTACGCACTGGGTAGGACTTAACGTTTCAGAAAACCATCTTACAGCTATAATTTTTTCTTAAATAAAAAGTATAATAAATATAATTATAAACAAGTTTAGTAAATAAAAAAATGGAGACCAATGTACTGTGCTATGGAACCCCTGTGGCTTCTTTTAAATAATAATAAAAATAATATAACAATACAAAGAAATGTTTCTGTCCAAAATAATTTATGTTCTAATATAATGAATCCTGCTTTCAGGAGAATATTATTTCCTTCTCCACTTGACAGCAGTCACTTTGTATTTACAATTTGCATTAGTTTCCATTACAGAGTTTTGGTAAAAGACTGACATGTTCCACAGGTGGCAAACCTGCATTAAAATACAGCTTGAAGCCAGGCTAACATGGACTGTGACTATTGTTTATTAACAAGATTTTACAACAGCGGTTTTCCATGTTGTACGTAATCTTAAGGAATGTCTTTGTCTGACAGTTCAGTTAATAAGTTCCTTGTCTTAAAATAGCTTGTTTGTAGTGAAGGTGAAATGTGCAGATATTATTAGATGCTTACTGGTTTATTATTATCTTGACTTCGATACCATTTCTTTTTCCACTGAAAAGGTGTATTTATCTCTAAGTAGATAGTAGTGTACTTTAAGTGACTTACAGTATGTGTGAATTCTGTTTTACAGCAAACAATTTATTTCTATGGGAAAAGTAAAGCAGGTTATGGCTGCAGGGGATGGGATGGGGATGATGCCGGCGGTCAGAAGAGCTTTTCGATAAGTACGCTAACCCTCCCTACCTGCAGCCAAACCATAACCCTCCATACTAAGTGCCTAATCCTAACAATACTCCCTTATACCCCTTTCACACCAGCCTAAATTCCTGGGTTGGGCCCGGGAACAAACCGCGACCAGCGCTGGTGTAAAAGCTTCCCAGTCCGAAATTGTTCCCGGGATTTCAACCCGGGTTCCTGTACGGGAACCTGCTGCTGCTGCCATGCCGCCGCCCGTCGCTCTCCATCGCTTTGGGGACACAGAGCTGCTGGGTGACCACCCCCCCCCCCCCCCCCCCCCCCCCGCCTGCTGCTGCTGTTACACAGATCTGCTGGGTTCCCCCGTCGCTCTGGGAACACGGAGCTGCCGGGTGCCGCCCTCCCCCCAACTGCTGGTACACGGAGCTGCTGGGTGCCCTTGTGTGTGCTGCCCGTCGCTATGGGGACACGCCCCCGACTCCCACTTCCCGCCCTATATCTCCCCCCTCACACCAGAAAATGCAGGGACTAGGATGGTGTGAAAGGGTCCAACCTAGGAATGTCCTTGCATGATACGAGGACCATATTCCCGGGTAAGTCCCTGCATTTTCTGGTGTAAAAGGGGTATTAGTGTAACTAGGATAGAGCGGAGTATGCCACTGCACACAGCGCTGCAGAGTAGGAGGGCAATGTTGACATCGCTTGTCAGCTATCTGTTTTAATTACTCTCACTTATGGATTTCCTCATTGAGGCCTCACTGGCTCCTCTAGGCACATGCAAGAGCATGTGAGTCTCACAAGATCTCATATGCAGTAGAGATGAGCGGCGGGCACTTTTTTCGGGTTTTGGTTTTGGATCTGGATCTCCCTTCGTGTTTTGGATCTGGATTGGTTTTGGCAAAACCACCCTTGCGGGTTTTGGTTTTGGATCTGGATTTTTTTTGGAAAAATGCTAACAATTGCTAAAATAACAGAATTTGGGCCTGTTTTTGCCCCTAAAGTGTTATTAAGCTCAATAACATTAGTTTCCACTCATTTCTAGTCAATTTCGATCACTTCACAGCTCATAAAATAGTTTTCATTTACTGTAGTTGGATCAATTTCCCCTGTATGAGTTTCCTGTGCAGCCGCCGGTCTGTGCAGAGACTGACTTCTAACCTGCGGCAAGTGTTTATCTGTTCTGATCAGTTTAAAATCTAATAAGACCCTTATCTGTCGTGATCAGGTTGATGAACTCTGGAAACATTACCAGTTGCCTCCTCATCCATCACCTAATGGGTGGAGGGAAGGGGGGTAATTGGTGGCAGATAACCGAGTTCCTCCACCTCTCTAAGGGGTTTATTCTAGTTCATTCTTTCTGACAAAATCCTTCTTAGATGGACAAAACCATGTGCACTGCAGGGGGGCAGATGTAACATGTGCAGAGAGAATTAGATTTGGGTGAGTTATTTTGTTTCTGTGCAGGGAAAATACTGACTGCATGATTTTACACTTCAATATAGATCTCACTTTGAAGAAAAACCCCACCCAAATCTAATTCTCTCTGCACAAGTTACATCTGCCCCACCCGCAGTGCACATGGTTTTGTCCATCTAAGAAGGATTTTGTCAGAAAGAATGGACTAGAATAAGGCCCTAAGACCCCTGGTTTGGAGATCCCTATCTAGTCTACCCTTATAGACCCCTATCTAGGTTGTGAGGTCTATCAGTCTGCGACATCTGTCACCCAATTTACCGCTAAGGTTAATTCGTTTGATAAGACTGGCTAGGCGTGTGTTCCCTTACCTCCCTCACCACTTCACAACTTTACGTGTGTCCCTCCCGAAGCCGCACACTCGGTCTAATTGGATGACCATCCCCAGTTGTTTGGACTTCCTCTCCCCACCATTCATCCATCATATCCCCAAAAAAATATTTATTGCTCCAAAGAGCCAAAAAAAGACGAAAAAAGAGCAAGAAAAAGATTTGCTGGGGCTCTCCCACCCAGCCATCCATCCTGGACATCCCATCCAAAAAAGAAGTACGATAGGAATGGATAAGACCATGGATGTCCATGAGGAAATATTTTCGCTGGACACAGGATATATGCCGTCACACAATGGTTACATGTCACACTGGACACAGGATATATGTCGTCACACTGGACACTGGATATATGTCGTCACACTGGACACTGGATATATGTCGTCACACTGGACACTGGATATATGTCGTCACACTGGACACAGGATATATGTCCTCACACTGGACAATGGATATATGTCACGCTGGACACAGGATATATGCCATCACACAATGGTTATATGTCACACTGGACACTGGATATATGTCGTCACACTGGACACTGGATATATGTCGTCACACTGGACACAGGATATATGTCGTCACACTGGACAATGGATATATGTCACGCTGGACACAGGATATATGCCGTCACACAATGGTTAGATGTCACACTGGACACTGGATATATGTAGTCACACTGGACACAGGATATATGTCGTCACACTGGACAATGGATATATGTCATGCTGGACACAGGATATATGCCGTCACACAATGGTTAGATGTCACATTGGACACTGGATATATGTAGTCACACTGGACACAGGATATATGTCGTCACACTGGACAATGGATATATGCTGTCACACAATGGTTAGATGTCACACTGGACACTGGATATATGTCGTCACACTGGACACAGGATATATGTCGTCACACTGGACAATGGATATATCTGTCACACTGGACACTGGATATATGTCGTCACACTGGACACAGGATATATGTCGTGACTCGTGACACTGGACAATGGATATAGGCCGTCACACTGGACACAGCCCCTTGTATTACTGCAGCCCAGCGGCGTAGCTTTGTTTGGGGCGCCCCCCCGCCGTTAATGGGGGGGCGCCCCCCCCCTCCCCGTCCGTCCGCCCCCCCGTGCCTGCCCCGTGCCCCCTCCCCCCATTGCCGTATGCTTACCTGTTCGCGCGTCCTTGCTCCCCTCCTATCTTCAATAAATTCTATGCAGACTGACCACGATAAAATGGCCGCCCCCATACCGCAGACAGTTTCAGAGAACAGTCTGCTTTATGGGGCGGCCATTTTATCGTGGTCCGTCTCCATAGCATTGATTGAAGCCAGGAGGGGAGCCGGGACACGCGGACAGGTAAGCATGTGGGGTATGGGGGGCGGGGGGATTACTATAGCACCGCAGCCCCCCCGGCGCCCCCATATGCACAGCGCCCCCCCGCGACTGCGGGGACTGCCGTGCTATAGTTACGCCACTGCTGCAGCCCCTGTACACAGTTTACTATTTAGCAGCACTGCAGCCCCTGCGTGTGAGCACTGCAGTACTGAGTTAGTTAAATCACACAACACAGGGCTTAGGGCTAAATAAATCACAACAGGGCACGGGCCACAGGACAGCCCCTGGACAGTGGACACTGCAGCCCCTGCGTGTGAGCACTGCAGCACCTAGTTAGTTAAATCACACTACAGGGCTCAGGCCTATAAACAGTCACTGACTCAATACAAGTCTACAACGCAGTGCACGGAGCACAGGGCAGTGAGGGCACAGGGCAGGTCATGGAGCACATGGCACAGAGCACAGCACAGGGCACACGGAGCTTCCCAACCACCCTCTTCCATCTCCAAGATTGGAGTGAAGATGGCGGGGCGCGCGTGCGTCTTTTATAAGATCCCGCTCACGTGAGAATCCGACAGCGCGATGATGACGTTTTGCCTCGTTTTCGGTCCGTAATTGAGGCGGGAACTCTCGAGCCGTCTCGGATCCTGACCCGGATCCCGAGATTTGGATCTCTCGGATCTCGGGGATCCGGGCCCGCTCATCTCTAATATGCAGCCCTTATCCAGTGGACGCTACAGCCAGAGTCAGCGCTGTCCTGCTGCAGTGTTCGGTTAACAACACCTGCAGCTGTCGATATTGATAGCTGCTGTTATTTAGTAGATAGCCCCTGTCACTGGGCTAACAGAATGTCCCTGTCACTGAGCACACTTCTCCTTCATACCTGGGGAGAAGTGGTGTCAGCGCAGATAACAGGACTGATACCGCTTCTCCCCATAACAACATTTTATACTTTTACTACACTGTCCTTTATTATAATTCAAGATGCTGGATTCAAACCCATAGCATTTCAAGTCAGATACTCTATTGCTTATTGAGCTATCAGCCTTTGCATAGAAAGCTAGGTAATTCTAACTATGTGAAGCTCACCTTTGTACTTTGTGAGTAAATTAAATTAAAAGCATCGCAGCTGAGCAGATCTATGTAATGTGTGGCTGCACACTACATATATCTGCTCAAATGCAATGCTGATTATTTTTAGTAATTTTTTTACAAAGCACAAGTAGCTTCATATCATTAAAAATCACATATTGTTTATGCAGGATTAAAAAAGCTCAATGAGTAGAGTGTTTACATGGAGTTCAACAGGTTATGGGTTTGAAGTGCATGAATGTGGTATAATAAGGATTTGTGCCCTTGTGTTTGAGTACACACATCAATTATGAAAACAAAGGAAAAGGGGAGCACCTACTAGTGTGCTAGGGGTGTTATCACACCAAGGTGAAGCAAAGTGTATATAAAAACATAACTCTGTAATAAGTATCTTTTGTCCTAAGACCACCACATGAATGACTCATGAAAGATAAAACCATTATTCTGATTCCCATGCAATGCTGCGAATTGCGTTGCATGTGCACAGCCCCCCCCCCCCCCCCCCCCCCTGGCTCACCGAGTTCCCGGCATGGCTGCGGATGGATGTTTTGCATAATCATCCATTTGCAGCCTGGGGTGCGTGGGACAAATCATTCGATGGTCGCCAACCATTTGACGTGATTTTGGAAGGTTCACACAAAACTAAGACAATCTCTTCACTGCGTGCTCCCTGTACGGGAAGAGGGCAGGCAGCTGACATCTGGTGACTATTGTTTCTTAACAGTTGCCCCCCCCTTCCTGGGCAGCCGTGTCACTTCCATGGGAACACCCAGCGTTTTCATGGGAAACACCCATGAAATGCTGGGCATTCCCATGGGTGCAGCCAGTCCACTCTATCCAGTGGCATAACTATAAAAAACTCTGCATATATCTATATATCAGGACCGCTTTTTCAGCTGCAAAATATGTATGCATGTCATGAAGCAACCTACCTAGAAAAGACCACCTATCCATGCTACTACTGGACATATTTTCTGTAAATAAGTGGCATACCTCGATTCACCCTTTTAGGCCCCACATGTGCCTTCCGCTTTTCCGGTAATATAAATATGCTGGTGTAAACAATTCTACCTTATTGCACAACCGAACATTGCATCAGAAGAACACTGTAGAAGGTTGAATTTAGGTGAAACTTACTGCTATATGTCTGTTTTTGTGTGGCAACCATGATAACACAGGCAAGAGAACCATTTGTGGGGGGGGAGGCTCTTGCACTGCTATCCATCTACTTATGAAAATAGCCTCATCACTTTCAGCACACATTTGCACCCTCACTCTCCCTTGCGCAACATATGTTTGAAAATAGATTGATTTCTGTGCACACTCAACTCTGAATAGGGTCGATAATCTGCCTTCACTCACTTGAAGCACTTAATCAGCTTACAAATACCTATTTGTCTATTTTGACTCTCTTAGTTGTTCCATGTTACATGTTTTGTCTCGAATTAATCCACATTGAAAAACTCACAAGATCCATTTACAAAATGGATTTGCATGCGTCATAACCTCTGTATGTTGCATTCGCTGTTCCTTTGCTTTTGGTTACAAGTGTATTCTACTGTATGACAGTCTGTTTATTGTAGCCTTTATACAGCACACATCTCCGTTTCCACTGAATTTGAATACATTTGCTGCATTTGAATAGGTGCATAGAGAGCTATCTATTATGCTTCTTGGAAAAGAATTGTAGCAGTTTGGCATAATGAATATACAGTAAAAGGTGTCTGTTTCCACATTTTTTTTTAAACCATAATACTATATGGTATAAGGGTTTTTGCATTAGAATGGACATAAACAATGTATATTACTTGTATTGGAGGACAGGGCCGAAACTAGGATTTTGCCACCTGGGGCAAGGCAGTAATTTGGTCCCCCTACACCTGAATGTGTCACATGTAAGTGTATGTGTATTTAAATTGGCACCAACTCTGATCCGGCACTCGGGTCACATGCCCTTGTAGGTACTGCCCTGTGGAGGAGACTATACTTCTGGAACCAAAAGTAACATTGACCATATGTATACATAGACTTTTATAAGAATGCATAAGGTAAGCTCAAGTTATAGAAAAAGAAGAAAAAAGTTGGCTCCTATACCAACAGCGTACCTCTTTTCACAAAATGACAGATCCACCTTTTTTTCTTCTTCTTAAGCTAGTTTCAGACCACAGACTCAATGGTCCGATGTAGATTATTTTTCCGTATATATATATATATATACATTTATATATATATATATATATATATATATATTTTATATAATAAATTAAGAGAGCGAGCGCTCTATAGTGCATGAATCCGTTTTTTAAAAGGATTTATTAAGGGTAACAGCAGGGTGAAACACAATGAGGGTAACGTACCAAATATAGCTGCACACACACTGCAGGTAGATCACAAAGACACGCTGTCAACACAGCGGTTGATGGAGCGGTTACACTCAGCCGGTGTTCTTAGGCGGTGATCTCAGCTGTTTGCAGCGGCAGTGGTGATGGGATCCACAGGGAAAGTCGATGACGAAACGCGTTGGGACGTGGCCTAGCGTCGTCTCTGACCAAGAGTTTTCCTGTGGATCCCATCACCGCTGCCGCTGCAAACAGCTGAGATCACCGCCTAAGAACACCGGCTGAGTGTAACCGCTCCATCAATCGCTGTGTTGACAGCGTGTCTTTGTGATCTACCTGCAGTGTGTGTGCCGCTATATTTGGTACATTACCCTCATTGTGTTTCACCCTGCTGTTACCCTTAATAAATCCTTTAAAAAAAAGGATTCATGCACTATAGAGCGCTCGCTCTCTTCATTTCTTTTTAGATTAAAACACCTGTGGATTCAGGATTGCCTTGGAGAGGCAGAGAGCTTGGAGCTGCCGGGTCTACTTTACCTGAGTGCTTACATTAGAGACTCACACATTAAAAGGACATTGTGTGGAAGGGTATTATTGTCCTTATTGGACACTGGCATTTTTCATTTTATAACTTTGCGCACTGTTGTTGTGTTTTTTTATCTATATATATATATGTGTGTGATCCTATTTATTTAAAAAAATTACCTTTAATGTTTAATAAACTTCTAATACTTTTACAGGTCCGCTTATGCAGAATTCTGTTTAACTAGTGATAGAGGGGTGTGTTATGCCTACCCAGCCAGAAAAACCACATTGTGAAGCTCATGTATTGAATACAGTAGTGAACAGGAAGAGCTTCATCAACTGTGAGAACACTCCATGCATGGAGGACTCTGAAGAGCTTCCAGCTGTAGCGGAGGAAACAGATTTTCCATTACTAATTGTAACTGCATGTGACACTGACCTAACTGTGCACCCTTCCTGCTTCTGCCCCAGCCAATCTAAATCCTCGGTGTCAGCCTTCATAGGTTTGGCATTTAGTTTTATTATTCTATTTAAAAAGAAAACTTAATGCCAATGTTTGGAAACGTAAACTTTTTAATATAAACTTATTGATAATTGTTTAGTTGGTAGGGGTTGATATAGAAATGACGAAGATTATTAATGAAAATGGAGAAAGGAGAGAGAGGCCAAAGGCAGATGGATGTAGTTAGTAACCATCATTAGACAATCACCACTTATTTAAGGGGCATACACACGTAGAGATCTGTGCTAAGCAATTTGACTAGATTTTGACTGCATGCACTGACTTAGTTAGAAATAGATATTTAATCTCTTGGAGCATACACACGGAGAGATCTGTGCTTACTTGCTAAGCAATCTAGTCAGATTGCTTAGAAAATAGCACAAATTTGCTCCGTGTGTATGCCTGTTAACTGTTCTATACAAAGCATATGTTGTAAGTAGTTGCATGAGATGTTTGTTTGATCTCCATGTGAGCTTATAGATCAGCAAGTTGAGCTATATAATAAACATAGATTTGGGAGTCACTCTGCCAACCTAGGGGCTGATTCAAAGGTGGTCGCTATAGCTAAAGTGGCTGCATCTCTGTATCTAGCGCATATGATAAAATATGCAAAAACCGCAGGAGGTGTCTTGTCTTAATCAGGCTTATGTGATTATTTGCTGTGTCCTAGGGCCCAGCATAGGAAAACAGCGGGATCGTCAGACATCTGAGTACCCCTCAGGTTGTTAAGGATATCCAGACAAATCATGCCACTGGCTTCAGCACGCCCACAAAATGGGACCCACATTTTCTCTAACGCTGACCATCTCCTCCCCAGCACACTAGCAGCATGTTCTAGTTATATACTGTGGGTTTTCCTGATATAGGAAGATTGGTGGTGTAATCCGAACACTGGAATCCTAACTGCCAGTATGCACGGAGCACTTGTGTTAGTCCGGGGCAGGGTGAGGGTAAGGGTTAGGCACTATTGAGGATTTAAGATTAGCCTGGGTGGGGGAGGGGTTAGGGTTAGGCTGCGGGGAATAGGATTAAGCACTTAGAAGGGAAAGTTAGGCTAAGGCTGCGGGACGGGGGTTTAAGCTGCAGGGTATTGTGGTTAGAGTTAGGCTGCAGATAGGGAGGTTTGGGGGTGCAGGGGAAAGGTGTGTATAGGATTCACTCCATAAGGATGCCAGCGTCGGTATTCTGTCTGCTGGCATCCTCACTGCCAGTGATTCTTAGAATAATAAACAAGATCAGTGAGAACATCATGCAGTGTACCTAGTGGCATTCATTTTTTGGTATCATTTTGGTCTGACACCATGATTGTGTATGTAAAGCAACTTGTCTAAATAAATAATGCAGTGATGCAATTTGGAGTTGTTTAGTTTCACGGCGGCCGATTTATCGGCCAATCCGATGCGATTTTTTACCTGTTCATAACCCCACTATCGACTACGCATGGACTTGATTTTATATAGTGTGGCGAGCGCAGTAATCCGCGTCCGCTCGCCACACTTCGGGCTCGCTGCGCTCGCCACACTATATAGAATCGACTCCATGCATAGTGGATAGTGGGGTTATGAACAGGTAAAAAATCGCATAGGATCGGCCGATATCGCATCCGATATATCGGCCGCCGTGAAACTAAACAAGTAACTGGAGTTTAAAACCATGATGGAAATATTCTAACTATAAGTATTGGGTACTTGTGTAGTTTCACGGTGCCAGCATGGGGCTGTAAACCTGTGTCCAGCTGCGGGGCCGTAAACTCCATGCCAACATGTATAGATCATACCCCCACTATCCACGTTGGCATGGAGGCGATTATAGATAGCGTGGCGAGCGTAACGAGCCACCAAGCCCATAGCGTGGGCGAGCGCAGCGAGCCCCACAAGGGGACACAGACGCAAGGTGCCATGCTGGCGCCGTGAAAGTACACAAGTACCAAGTATAGTGCTTCAAAATATGAATTTCGTCAAAATTGATTTCTTCTGTCCCTATTTTTCAGTCTGCAAAGAATATCTGCACAGATTTTACCAGTCTATAGTAGAAAGAAATATTGACTTTACTCCAGCTGCCATAGAGAGAGAATTAATCAACACATGCAGAGAGGCTACAGGAAAGGAAAACCGCCTGGTAAGAATAAACAAGTTTGTGTTTAAACACAAATATGTGAAAGGCTGGAGATCAAAGCACACTTGGCCAATTCACAAACTCCTATACAAAGCACATTGATCAGTAGTGGAATATGCAAACTTTCATTTTGCTATGAAAATATATGTTAAACATTGTGCATAATAATGGAAACAAAATGTTTGCTAAGGAAGGAAGGTATATATATCAGTCATACTGTAAGACACAATAACGCCACAAGGATGTAGTTTCTCAGTCATATAGCATGTAAGTTTGAAAACGTTAAAACAATTGTATATAAACTGAATAAATTATTTTTCAGTGGGACAGCAAAGAAACATTACAGTACAGCAATAAATTACTTTGAGCTTTTAATTTATTTTCACTAAACACTCAAATTATATACATATCACACTTCAATAAATGGACCATCAAATTATTATTTATTAATTTACCAACACATTCATTATTTGCTATACTGTACCTTTGAGTGCCAACATCTCTGTGAGAGATGTGCAAAATATCTGCTAAAAATGCCAGCGTCGCTCACATTTGTTATATACATTCAAATAAAAAATGTGTGAAAAAAATATCATAATTCCTTTATAAAGTAAACATTACAGGTCATGATATATTGGCTGATCCGATGCGATTTTTTACCTGTTCATAACCCCACTATCGACTACGCATAGACTTGATTTTATATAGTGTGGCGAGTGCAGTAATCCGCATCCGCTCGTCTCGCTGCGCTCGCCACACTATATAGAATCAACTCCATGCGTAGTGGATAGTGGGGTTATGAACAGGTAAAAAATCGCATCGGATCGGCCGATATCGCATCCGATATATCGGCCGCCGTGAAACTAAACAAGTAACTGGAGTTTAAAACCATGATGGAAATATTCTAACTATAAGTATCGGGTACTTGTGTAGTTTCACGGTGCCTGCATGGGGCTGTAAACCTGTGTCCAGCTGCGGGGCTGTAAACTCCATGCCAACGTGGATAGATCGTACCCCCACTGTAGCAACACGACAAGCTGCACGTGCCAACGCCGTGGCATGGCGTTGGCACGTGCAGCTTGTCGTGTTGCTACACTTTCACACCGCAAGGTGTTTATTTACTCAATGTATATCTGATGGCTGTCAAACAAGTCTTGATAAAGGCCCTGATTCGGGTCGAAACGTTGACCAGAGTGATGGCAGCATCAGGGATCGTCTATAGTGCTGATATGAACTGTACCACTGAACTTTTTATGATCTGATCTAACCACCATTGTAGTATGGAACCAAAAACATTTTAATAAATTTATATGAATTTTGGACTTTACTTTTATGTGTATGGAATTCCAACTTAAGGCTTCATAGATCTAATTATTGAAGATCTCACCAAAGGGCGCCAACCCACAACTGCTACTCACATTCCTCTTGTCCCCATCCAACAGGGGTCCGTGTGGGTCCGGCAGCCCTAGCACAGTTACTACAAAAACCAGTGGCGCGAAACGAGAGTCTGTTCCCCATATATATATATATATATATATATATATATATATATATATATATATATATATATATATACATATATACATGCACACACACACACTTGCGTCATCTCCGGCACTCTCTATAACTGGTGTATTGCCTGGAGAGATGGGGGGGATCCCACTCTCCCTGTATATATCTGTTACTGCGCTGGGTGCCCGCATCAGTGAGTAATGTAGACCAATGGAGGAGGACGCAGCACTCCAAGCAACTTGTACAAAAAGGCACTTCAAGCAGACGTTCTCAGACAGGTCATTTGAAGACCTGAAGAAATTGCCAAATAAAGGGCAATGAAACGTTGTCTGAGAAAGTTTCATTGTTGTCTGAGAAAGTCTGCATGTACAAGTCGCTTGGGGAGCTACCTCCTCCCCCATGGTCTGTTGCAACCCTGCAACAGGGTTGCAGTCAAGAAAGGACACAGCTGGCAGTTTTCAGTGTTTGTGTAAGTATTTAATGTCGCACATGAAATGAACCAACTTTACAGCAATCAAAACTTCATATGGAAAACCAAAGAAACATATTCTTCTACCAAGCACTCCATGTGTGCAATGACTCAGTGCGCCCGGACACTGACAGTCCAATACTTGGGGAACATTTTGGCATCAGTGCACTGAGCAGCAGACTGAACAAGATTTAAATCCCTTCAACTGCAATCAGCCCACTTCCTAGCTGTGGCTGTGAAGGTCTGAAAAACTGAGTCGTGTGCCTGAGAGCCTACACTTCTCTCCCTCAAGCATATCTCAGGGACCCATTCACTCTGTGTGTAGGAGCCATAGTGATAGTGATGCACAGCCCTGCGCTTTGCTTTGGCCCAGCGATTAATATCTAGCATACTGGAATAATCTAGTAATCGCCAGTATTCTAACCAGATCACTCTATCACATCTCCACGTGTGTAGGCCCCATAAGAGTGGTTTATCGCCATGGAGATAACCATAATATATTGAGGATCAGTTCATGTTCTAGTTAATCATCCCTTTAGTCCAGAAAGACATAAGGAAATATTTTCCCTGACGTGACATGACATGTCCATGACCTTTGACTGGACATGTTCATAATATATATCTAATATATATTTAAATACATTTTACTGCCATATCATTCAAAAACAGAAAACTGTACACAGCATGTAGATTACAAATGATATCTAGATAACATGGGTCTGTTATCTTCTCTAAAGCTTATATTGCAGCATTATATCGTAAAAAAATTATTTATAGCCACAGCTTATATGGAAACTTATTTATTACACAGTTAATATTTCCAATTTGTTCCTCTGTAGTCAACTTTTTTGTCCAGCCCATATTCATCATCATTCTCTCGCTCCATTGTTCAAGGGAACTATGGAGAGAGATAATGATGATGACTATGGGCTGGGGAAAAAGGTTGACTACAGAGGAGCAAATTGGAAACATGGATCTGGGCAATAATACAAGTCGCAAAGCAGGGAGCAAGTGTTTTAATCAGTACTGTATTTATCAACGCCAAAATGATCACACTAAATACTTGTAAGTTTTACAAGGGATCATGTGCTAAGCCTTAGAAATTGATAAAATGGAGAGATATAAAGTACCAACCAATCCTCTTCCATGTTACAGGCTGTGTTTGAAAAATTAGAGTAATGCTGGGTACACACTGGGCGTTTCTTGTGCCATGGAAAAATGAAACCATGCATACACACGGACCGATATAGCTCACGGTATCGGTCAGCGACATCAAACCCCCCCCCCACCCCCCTGTACACTCTGTACATGCAGATTGAGTTGCATGTACAGATGATGGGGGTCAGCAATGATATTGAGCGTGCACACTGACCAATGGTCAATATATTTATCTCTCGCCAATTTATCACTCTCCAAGGTTTAGTACATCTTCCTCACATACTTATATTTGTACAGTAATACAAAATATGCTTTTAAAGGAAATGACCAGCACATTTATAGAACACAATATAATGTGGCAGAAATGTAAGCATTTGCTATTTAATTAATTAATTTATTCATTCATTCATTTATTGGCAAAAAAAAAAAAGACCCACCTATGCTGATAACCTCAACTTGTTGGTATCAGTCTGTTCTATACTTTACTAAAGACATAACGCATGACACACAATGGAGAGTATGGTGACAATTCCCCATGTTATGCAATTGGGACCAATCTGCAGCTAAAGGCCAAAGCTGCTTGAGAGGTATGCATACACTATGGGGTTATTCAATCTGGGCCGAGGTTTTTACCAGACGAAAAAAAATACAAAGAAACACCTACCAGTATTCAATCATGCGCATTTTTGCCCATTTTTGAGTACATTTCAGCCAGGTGAAAAATCTGCATGGGGATTGAATAGGTCGAATTCACCCAAAAAAACAGGCGAAATTGCCTGAGAAGGACCCCCTGACTCTTAGTTATGTTGCTGCGTATGGCAGCTACAGCTTGGAGAGCCAAGGTAAAGCCGATGAAGCTGTCCATGAAGAGGCCGCTGACTAACTTGGCAGACAATCTCTTCCAGGCCATTACCCAGCACCATAAACGGAGGCTAGCAGCTCCTGCAGGCCCCTGAGGCGGTAATGCCCCACTGAAGCTGGGGGGCACTTACTGTGGGTGACAGAGTGGCTGGGGGTCACTTACATTGTGTGTTACAGGAGCCGTTGCTGCAGATGACACAGGGGCATGGTGGCACTTACTGAAGGTGACACAGGCACTTGCTGTGGGTGACACAGGGGCACTTGCTGCAGCTTACACAGCAGCAGGGTGGTACTGACTTTGGCAATTATTGCGGGTGACACAGACAGGGGGCACCAATTGCTGGTGTCTCAGGCAATTGCTGTAGGTGACTTGTGCAATTATTGCAGGTGACAGGAACAGGGGCACACTTATCAATTTTTTTTTAATTTTGACAGCAGATAAGAACCACTTGACCTTACTGTGAATCGGTTAATTACTGCAGATTACACGGGCACTTACTGTGGGTGACACAGGCCAGGGGCACTTAGTGTGGGCAACACAGGCAGGGGGGCACTTACTGGAGATTACAAAGACAGAAATTATTCTGTGAGTTACAGTTAGTGCGGCTCCTAACTTTTGTGGGTAGGGGGCTGCCTCTATCCATAACAGTGAGGTGACTCCCTGCGCAATGGAGCCAGAACCCAGTGCATGTGCAAAATTGGCGGCTTGAATGTGCATGTGTAAGCCACTGGCTTCAATGGGCAACAACCAAATAGGGCTGATGACCAGGTAGGGAGTGGCTTCCCACAGGAAGCCAGATCTCTGCTTTACCCCCAGTCTGGCAGTCCCAGAGGGAGGGAACATCTCCCAATGGGACAGCCTGTCATTTGGGTTAATGGCAGGTGACCAAAGCCCTAAAACAGGTCTGAGCAATAAGAGTCCATCCAGCTGTTGATTAACTACACATCCCAGCAAGCTTTGCAACAGTTTTACTATTTGGCCATTTGGCTATTTGGCCATGCTGAAACTTGGGCAGATGGAGGGGGGCCTGTGGTTCCCATGAGCCTGACTACAAATTGCTTCTGTGAAGCAGTGGCTGAGATCAATCGTGCCTGCAGTTGGACAGATTATGGTGAAGAACCTACACTGATAAACCATTTCAAAGAGAGGTGCCCCCTACAGGCAGATACCTTAGTAGAAACCTCATTTATTTCTTTGTTATTTGTGTAGTGCACACATATTCTGCCAGTTTATAAGGATTTTGGTTAATTAAACATAGCAAATGTTTTTGGAACTGAAGCAGGATGACCTTGATTGGCTCTACCATAGATAGTCAATAGTTTTTTGAAAATCAGAAAGAAACCATTGATGGTTGAGATGTGGTTGTAAGGCTTCCTTATCACTTGGGAGATGAGTGGGAGGAAGGTTCTACAGTATATTATCTCCTTTATTACAAACATTGCTCAGTGTCTGTAGATTATTGTTTTATTAGGTGTTGTAAAACATCTGGTTTCTATATTTAGTAGTGTGTTTTGTCTTAGTTGCCTAATATATATATCTGTGTTTTGAGTTCTGATAAAGCAGCATGGTATAAGGCTTATTTGTGTTGTTAATGAACTTTGACTTGTAACAAACTTTCCCGATATCCAGTATTACTTAGTGATGTCTGTGGCAGAATGTGGATTTGTAATGTCGTTTGAAGAATGTAATGCTGTCTTGAAATAATTCTGCCCTGCAATGAGTAATTTTTAATTTTGAATTCGAATAGAGAAAGATTTTGCAATTACCAAGAAAAATGCTGCAGCTATAAGAATGTTAACAAACAAACAAATTATTCCATTAAATAATTTAATAAATAATATATAAACAATATATAGTTTCTATAATAAGTTTATTTTCCATCCTGCGTCAATTAAAAATCACGTACCAAAGCAGGCGGTATGACCTCCCCGTAATACAATTGGCATACATACAAAAACATCAGTCCTTATCAATGTAGGTCAAGAATCACGTACTGAGGTGAGAGATATGACTTCACCACAGCACAATGGTACACCACAGCACAATGGTAACGGGTATATGGAATAATCCCTGCTCAGACACGGTGACAGGACTTCAGGCCCTACGCATTTCGTCACTAGGACTTCCTCAGGAAGAGAGATCGAGAGAGGGGAAGGGTGTCAGGGACAGGGAGAGAAACAGGGTGAGCAAAAGGCTGTAAAGGGGTAGAGGGGGATGAGCAAGAGAGAGAGAGGAGGGGTCAGAAAGAGAGAGATAGAAAGAGAAGCAAGAGATAAAGAGGTGTCATGGATAGTGAGGGAATGAGAGAGGGGAGAGTGTTAGATAGAGAGAGAGAGAGAGGGCAAGAAAGAGTGTGTCTGGGATATGAATCTGAGAGAGAGGCAGGGGCTGTCAGGAAAAGAGATTTGCAGAGAGATAGAGAGAGATGGTGTCAGGAAGAAAGAGAGTGATCCAGAAGCAGATCCCTCCAACCCAAACAGCAGCCAGATCCCACAGCAGAAAGCATGTATCATATCATTGAGCCAGGTTTGACAAGGTACCCAAACAGACAGTCTAAACAGACCCTGTGTCACCAGTAGAAGGGTGGTTCTGACCATGAGATCATGGGTCATAGATTCCCGCCTTAGCGACACTGTCACTGAGGAGGCAGATGGTAGCAGACTTGAGACATGTCCCCTTCATGCTAGGAGCCTGGCCACAGCTGACTCCATTTTCTCTAGCAGATTCACCTCTGCCTTTCTTATATACTACATACATACATATATGGCTTCATACATATATAAATACACACACACACACACACACACACACACACACACACATATATATATATATAGTGGAATTGACTTACCTAAGTGAGGTTGGCTCCACCACCTTTATTGACCGTAAACATTTTGTTCGGTATAAGGAATACCCTCACTGTTGTAATCTTGATATCCAAATTTATATG
Source organism: Crinia signifera (assembly GCF_055691185.1). NCBI lineage: Eukaryota > Metazoa > Chordata > Amphibia > Anura > Myobatrachidae > Crinia > Crinia signifera. The sequence continues at coordinate 181,452,376 of NC_139220.1, forward strand.
TTGCGTGGCCCCTGATGAAGTCGTGTTGACGAAACGCGTTGGTATTTTTAAAATAAAAATAATGCTCTTTTGAACGAACTCTACGTCTCATTGCTGAACATCTGAATCTGACCATGGGGTACTTATATGTTAGTTGGGCGCCCAATTAGCATATGGACGGTAACGTAGGAAAATCGCACAATATCGCATAGCATCGCACCTCCCGCAAAATCGCATGTGATCGCATGCGATATTATAGGGTGTGCAATGCCATTACATGAGGTATACAATAATATGAGTGTATGTCCTAAAAATAGCTTATATGCACCCCCCCCCCCCACACTATCCACACCACCTTGAAGCGTGGCGAGCGGCGGCTCCGACCTTTTCATACCCCCACTATCCATGTCGGCGTGGAGTTGAATTTATATAGTGTGGCGAGTGCAGCGAGGCGAGCGGACGCGGACTACTTTGCATGTATTCCGTGTCCCCTCACGGGGCTTGCTGCGCTCGCCACGCATTAAACCTATTTTTGGGACATACATTCATATTACCTAATGTCATGGCATCACACAACCTATAAAATCACATGCGATCACATGCGATTTTGCGGCAGATGCGATGCCTCAGGGCTGAGAGAGCACTGGATAAATTACATAGGAAAATCGCATCACATGGGCCATGCGATGCGATGTGATTTCCCTACGCAGAATAGCCCACTAAGCAAATTGCTTAGTGGGCGCCCAACCAGTGTCGGATTCAGAGGGGGCACCCGGGCACGTGCCCCCCCTGTCATTCAATTTGTAGATGAGGACCAGAGCTTTCCAACGAGCCCAGCTCCGTGTCTCTAGCCCCCCGGGAAACTGAGATATCGCCTGGCAAAGCTGTAACATTTTTTCCCCATAGGATAATATGGGACCCATCAATTCCGACCCCCACCCAGGCGCTGCTCAAACCCCCTGTTTCTTCTTCTTCCCCACCCAGTTCCGACGGCTGCCAGTTCCCCCCTGGCATCACAGGAGCTTGTGGTTGATGTCATTCAATTCCAAATCGCTGGGCCTTCAATATGATACCAGGATGGTCCATATTGGTCAATCGGTTCCAGAGATATAGCGTGTAAATCGATTTTTTTTTTTTCTTTTTGAAATGTAATTTCATGGCTGTTCATGTTCTTTGAGGGCAGATTACTCTGGAACCAAACGTTCCAGTTTCACTGGACCAAAATCATTCAAAGCCCACTCAAAAGTTCTTCAATATGATACTTGTCTCATGTAAATGGGACAGTTAGTTCCGAAGATATAGCTGGTTAAATGAGATAACTGGTTAAAGGGGGGGGGAGGGGTGGTTTTCTCTCCCCCTCACACCAGAAAATGCAGGGACTAGGCTGGTGTAAAAGGGGCCAACCTGGGAATGCATTTTCTGGTGTGAAATGGGTATTATTTCAAATAGCTGGGACCTGCAGTGCTCGGAATACAGCCAGGCTCTGCCACTGTCAGTGGCTATCACTTCCGCCTGGCGGCGGCTGTCCCCCATTTACCACGAGCATGTATTCCCCGTTGGCAATGAGCATGTAATCCCACATGGCAACAAGCATGGAACCTCTGGCAATGAGCATGGAACCCTTGGCAATGAGCATGTAGATAAGCAGCACTTACTGTATGTAGCATAATTTTTAATAGGCATTATGGTGTTTGGCATAATACATAATGGACATCATGCCGTGTAACTTAACGTACAATGGACATTATGGTGTAAATCAGGCATGTCCAACGTTGGCCCTCCAGTTGTTGTGAAACTACACATCCCAGCATGCTTTGTCATGGTTTTGCTATTAGACAATGCTAAAACTATTTCAAAGCATGCTGGAATGTGTAGTTTCACAACATCTGGAGGGCCAACGTTGGACATGCCTGGTGTAAATGTTTAATGCGCGCCTTTGGTGGACAATGTCCCTGTTTATGAAGCGTATTGTGAATTTTGTCTTAATCTGTGTGGCATTATGTGAATTCTGGCTCAATCCGTGTGGCATTATGTGAATTTTGTCTCAATCCATGTGGCATTATGTGAATTTTGGCTCAATCCGTGTGGCATTATGTGAATTCTGGCTCAATCCGTGTGGCATTATGTGAATTTTGGCTCAATCCATGTGGCATTATTTGAATTTTGGCTCAATCCGTGTGGCATTATGTGAATTTTGGCATCATGTGTAAGGGGCAAGTATAATGGGGTCTAGTATTTTGTTGCATAATGTGTAGAAGTTGTATATGGTGTTGTACACTACACTCAAGGACATGCCCCCTTTTGAGTGGCCACAGCCCCTTTTCCAGAGCGCGCCTTCGGCGTGCGCACAACTACATCCTTCACTTTTGTTGCCATGGTGGGCCTGCGTACTTTAAATGCCTGGGCCTATTTTTAATCCCATTGCCACCCTCTCTCTGCCGCTCTCTTAGCATATGCACTGGCACCACTAACACTGGCCCTCCCCCACCTAAACCCTCTTTTATCATGGTGCCCCCCCTGTCATTTTATCCTGGATCCCCACTGCGCCCAACTAACATAAGTACCGACCATGGAAATGAATGACTGTATTATCATGTTGTATATGTATTAACGTTAGGTGGTACAGTAGGAGTCCTGGATATAGACTCACTGGACCTAAAATCCGATGGCCTGTGTGAGTGAGCTTTACAGGAAGGTTTATTCTCCTACAGACACCGCTTGTTGCATTTGAACTTTAATTACATGGAACTGCACTTCCTTTATATGACAGATAAGAGTTCATTAAGGTGCTGTTTACTGAAAAATGCATTGGTGATAGGAATTTTCCTGTATCACAGAGGTTTTATTGTGTTTTTATTAGACTGTTGTAAATGATCTAGGACTATTATTAGAACAGAATGCCCTAGTTGACCAGACTTATCTGTACTCTGAGTCCTGAAACAGAGCCGAGTTATGTGTTTTGCTGTTTATGAACTTTGACTTTTAGCAAACAAACTTGTAATTGTATACTCCAGTTATAGGAGGCAGGTATTCTAAATACAAAATCATTTTGCATAATACTTTCTATAAGTATGGGTCTAAATGCCTCTACCTTTGGATAATGTGTCTGTGTGCTGTACAGTGTCAAGAATAGAAAAGTCTGGTGCACAGCCTAATTGTTGGATCAGAACATTTAAATATCCCCTTCAGTGCTTGAGAAAGGGTTCAGCTTTTGGTAATGTTCTCCCTACACCATACTTGCCTACCCTCTCGGCATGGCCAGGAGGCTCCAGAAAACCGGGTCCACCTTGAGGCCCCCCTACATTTACCTCCCCACATTCCTCAGCTGATCAAGTACATGCATTCACAGCTCTTCAGGGACACAAATCATGTAATTTTAGCCCTCCTCTCTCAAGAGCTGTGAAATGCAGTATTATTTATAATGGGGGCAGGGCTTGATGACGTCAACCTCTGAAATGCTGCAGAGGGTCTAAGAGGGGTATTCAATGCTCTGACAGCAAGCTATGATGGTGAACAGTGCCGATAGCTCGCCGTCAGAATATTCAACTCCCTCCCCTTCATTAGCCATTTCCACCTCACTGATTCCTTTCAGTGAGGTGGAAACGGCGAGTGTGGCCATTAAAATGGCAGGGCTCACCACAAAATACAGTGGACTCCCTGCATTTGCGGCAAACCTCACCGTTCCAGGGGATCCTCGACTCCTCTGACGGTGAGGATTTCTTCCTAACATTGAATACGGTGAGGAGGTTTGATGGCAAGGATGGCTTTTCGGCACCGAAATTAGACCACCTTTGCGTAGAAAACCCCTTCGCCGCAGCATTGAATACCACCCTAAAAGTGGGCAAAGGTATGCAACAGGGTAGACACACCAGGAGAGTTAAACTAATGGTGGATGATCTATGTAGACTAGAGGAATGGTCAAGAGCATGACAATTACATAATGCCAAAGAAATCACTTGGCTCTCAAAAATCCAAAGACTAAATATAGTATAAATGCCACTATATTGGAAACTACTGAGGAAGGGATCTAGGTGTCACTATTTCAGTGGACTTAAAGAAAGGTAGGCAATGTAACAAAGCAATGAAGAAGGCAAGTTAGATGCTTGGTTGCATAGGGAGAGGTATCAGCAGCAGAAAGAAAGAAGCAATAATGCCACTGTATAGGTCATTGGTATGACCTCATCTAGAGTACTGGAGGCCATATCTCCAGAAGGATATAATTACATTAGACACATTACAAAGAAGGGTAACTAAAATGGTACATGGCCTACTGTCATATTTAAAGTAAACCAACCGCCCATATACAGGGGATGAAGCCTTAGTGTATGTTGCACTGGTTTTTTTTTTTAATCCTATCACAGGATATCAAAAGGACTTTGGGAGTGTGGGCAGGTCTATGTGATGTCATGACATCACGCAGTAGTCACGCAATGCTCCTGTGGGAATGTTTTGGATGGCCAGGATATCTTTATGGGGCCCCTTGGGACCTGCTGGGCCCTAGACAGGGACTTAGGTTGCCTTGTGGAAAATCCGCCTCTGAGTAACGCTGCCATTTTCAGTGTCTTACTACTTTTGTTAATATTGTGCAGTTGTTGGGAAAGTTTCTCCCTACATTGAATGATTATCGTTCAGTTGAGATCTTTAAATCAAATTTTGGTTTACCTAACTTGTGTGAATGACAATATTTGCCCAGTGTTTGGCATTTGGGTGCAAACCACCCGGCATTTGGGAGCAAACATACCAACCAGCTCACTAGTGGACTGGTTGGAACAATTTTTGGGTAATGTGTGGCCAGTTTAAGACTTCAACACCTTTCTGATTTAAGGCCCCCATACAGCCAATTCTCCTCCAAGCCGCCCCCGGCAGCTCCCCGGGAGGTTCACATACAATTTAGGACTTGATGTGACATTTTTTACATGTGATAAATCGCATGCGATTTATCACATGTAAAAAAAAACAAAAAAAGGGGAGCTGCAGGGCGGTGAGGAGCAGTGGGGGCGGGCGGGCTCTCAAATGAGTGGCTGGCGGGGGGTGCCAGTGAGAAAGCATTGCAGCCGCGGTGGTAATCCGTTAATCCGAACAGAGGGACGGGTGGCGGTGATCAGTGTCCAGCGCGGCAGCGGCGGCTATTACAACTTTAAAATAACGTGGCAAATGACTCTCCAGCTTTTGATTGGCTGAGATAGAGCACTCTCAGACAATCAGTGGCCGGGGAGGGAGGCCGCTGATTGGCTGAGAGTGCTCTATCTCAGTCAATCATTAGCCAGACAGTCATTTGACACATTATTTTAAAGTTGTAATTGCCGCTGATGCCCACCCGCTGCACACAGTGACAGCATGCTGATGATCACTGCCACAGTCGCACTGCTTCCTCACGGGTACCCCCCGCTCACTCATTTAAGAGCCGCCGCTGCAGGAGGTTGGACATGATTCTATATGCTGCACGTCCGTCCTCCTGATCCGGTCTGATGGGCACGGGACCACGCATTGGATCACATGCGATTTTGGTCCGATTTCACGCGATTTATCGTGGAATCGGTCCAAAATTGCATAGTGTATGGGGGCCTTAAGACCTCAGCCCAAGCCCTTACCTTCAATTTACAATTATTGGTGCAGAGCCAAAGCATTTCATTCCCAATATTCTATCTGTTTGAAAGATCTTGCAAGTACATTTATGGCACTGAAAAATATGAGAGAAGTCTATGAAATTATATGACCATTTGCCATATATTTGTTGATACCACTGTGGCTAATAATGAACGATTTGCTGATATCATTGACGGTGTTTTATAGAAAAAAAGTTCTATATGGTTACTACAAACATTGTGTTTAGTGTTATTATTTAGGGGCCACAAGTGATGCAGCTACCAAAATTACAAGTGAAGTTACTCGCCCCATGAGTGCACATGTTCCAGCATACAAAATCTGCGAGAAATTAAAGAAGATAGATATGCAGATCTGTGAACTGAGATACGGTACGTATTATACAAGGAAGGGCATTATCGTAGTACTAGCCATTATACAGAACATTTGATGCTAAGCATAAGAATGTCTGCTCCAACTGATCCCTTACCCTACTGCAAAACTGGCCAACCCAGTCCTCGAGATCTACCAACAATTCTCATTTTCCAGACCATCTATCTGGTGCACAGTTGTAGTCATTACTAATTGTAACATTTTCAAACATGTGCTGCATTCATTCCTAACCGATACATTCTACAGATCACACGAGGCCTCGAAAACATGAACTGTTAGTAGATCTCGAGTACCGTTTTGGCTACACTTGCCCCACTGCATACCTAAAATGCCATGCTGACATATTTACTATTCTCATACACTTACACAAGCACACATTAGTAACCTCTTTAAACTTATTGCTGATAGAAAACAAAAACATTGAAGAATGCAAAATTGATTTTCACAAAGTATCAGTGACCAGTCTGGTGTGGAATCATATTCAACATCACCTTCTAAGAAGGAATTTGCAAGAAGGAGTGAAACAGAATAAGGCCCATAGTTCCTGCAGTACCACTTATAGTCAAAAGGTGGTGATACAGGGCCAAACAGTATTACCAACACATATTATTACAGGCTGATTTATTTATTATTTATTTATTTGCAGTTTCTTATATACAGTAGCGCAGCAGATTCCGTTGCGCTTTACAATAGTAGACAGGGATAAAACAAACTGGGTACCAACAGACAGACTTGGAGGTAGGAGGGCCCTGCTGATGGAGTCATATATAAAAGCTCACCTTTTATACACTGAATTTCAGTATTTGTTATACTTCATATCATTAATATGTATTTTTCAAAAGTGTTATATAAATAAATAAAAGAGAGTAATGTATTTGGCATTCCTAAGTTTTATCCACTATGTATGTAATTTTATTTTTACCTTTTGTGTACTACTCTCATAAGCACTGTAAAATACTTACAAAAAATTAAATTGTGTAATAGTCATCTTTTCTAAAGGAATTGTTCATTTTAAACCCACTGCAATGTCCTTTTTTAAAGCCATAGCAGCTATTTAAATCTGCTAAACTTAGTATGACAAGGATAGTTGCATCCATACTGGTAACTCCTAACATGATATGCACAGTTAGGGGTGGTACTGGGATGTTTGCGCCACTAGCAAAATCTACATTTGAAATGTTATCTTCATCGGTAGACCTGCTACAAGGGTGTGTGCCGTAGCTAAGGGACTGGATGGGTCTAGGGTCCTAATTCATGTTAATTCGGAATGGGGTAGATTTGTCGCTTTCCAATGTTTAGGGGTCTGCACATGCTGTTGTAAACTCAGGCAACGAACGGCCTCGGTGAGTTTGTTGCAATGTTCCCAGCTTACAGGGCCAACCGGAAGAGTGTAGAGGGGTACTGCCTGGGGTCTCCCACTCTAACCTAGACCATGACCCACAAACTCAAACCTGCTCGCTAGTCCAATGATCCTCTAGAGATCCAACTCCACAACTAAGCATGCCCGCTATTGAAAACCCCAATAGAGCTCTTGTTAAATATCATGAAACATGAACTTCATTTGGCAATTACTGCATCCAATTCTTAATAAGTTAATGTACAGGATTGGATTAACCTCTGGTCTCCAGAGTCCGGACAGATTTACAATTACTACTGGACTGACCACAGTAATGTGCCTCTCTGCAGGGCTGAAGCTTCAATTTACGTCACCCAGGGCAAGGCAGTAATTTGTCTCTACTTAGTCCTCCTCCCCTTCCTTAGAGCACATATGGGTTTCACATCCAGCGCCATTTTTTGCAATGTAATTGATTGCCGCTTTAAAAAAAATGGGAGAACTCTCAAAATATATAATTTTCTGATTCTCACACCCTATTATATTTGGCCCCTAAATTTACTCATAGCAACCAATCAGATTTGGTCTGTCATTTCTCTATTGCTTCCTAAAAATTGATAGATTCATAGTTTGGGAACTTGTATGTATTTGTGATTTGAGCAATTAATTAGTTCATAGCTGCCTACCCTCCTGCATTCTGCAGGACACTCCCTGAAATAACAGCAATTTCCCTTTCTCCCTCATTAGTCTAACAATCTCCCTCATTTCACCTAGCCCACATTACATTGTTACATCATAGTTACCTCCCCTCCTGCATTCTGCAGGAGACTCCCTGAAATAGCAGCAGTCTCCCTCATTAGTCTAGCAATCTCCCTCATTTGGGTGTGGTATAGGGGTCCGACAGTCGGGATACCAACAGTCATTAGCCCGACGTCGGTATCCCGACTGGCCAGACTCAGGAAGCATGGTGAGTACAAAAAAGCCCCTCGCCACGCTGTGGGCACGGTGGCTCGCTGCGCTCGCCACTTACTCTATTCTCGCTCTATGGGGTCGTGGACCCCCACGAGAGAAAATAGCAGGTGGCTGTTGGGAACCCGGCTGTCAGTGTATTGACAGTCAGGATCCCGATATCGGGTAAATGCCTGTCGGGATCCCGACTGTCGGGACCCTGTCCGGCACCCCCTCATTTCACCTAGCCCACATTACACTGTTACATGTTTGTTGAAAAAAGGAATGAAAGAGAGATACATTTACAATATTAAATTATTAGCACCATTTCCCAGCACTTTAGCAAGTATAGTAGCTCTTACTAACTGCTTTGGGGCAGTACATTTGGATATAAGCCATTTTAAAAGATTCCTCTCAGATGTAGCAGTGCACACCCACGATTCAGGGTGCCATGTTCACAATCTCTTTTTACAATCTCTCCATATATGGAACAAGACACGCCCTTTGGGTGGAGCATGACACACCCCCTCAATGGGGCACTGTGCAAAATTCTACTACCAACTATAATCTCCCTGAAACTAGTTTTCAAAAGTAGGCAAGTATGAATTAGTTAGTAATATTGGTACTTGTGTATTTTGGCGGCGCCCCCGATGTCCGTGGTACGATGAACGGATCGCATCGCATGCCATGCACCCGATGGCATGCGATGCGATGCGACGCGATTCTGACCCCCTATACGATCAAAAATCGTATAAGCACCCTAAAGGGTGCTTTTGAGCACCCTAATGGGTGCTTACAATGTTAAATGCACCCCCACGCCACCCCCCCACTATAAACGTGAACCCGAAGCGTGGCGAGCGCAGCGAGCCTGCCAGGGGCGGCGGTACGCGTCCTACGACCTTTTCATACCCCCACTATCCACGTCGGCGTGGAGTTGAGAATAGAATAGTGTGGCGAGCGCAGCGAGCCACCGAGCCCGAAGCGTGGCGAGGGGACGCGGATACCTTCACAGGTAAACGCGTCCCTTCGCGGGCTTCACAGGTATCCGCGTCCCACCCATTAGGGTGCTTATACAATGTTTAATCGCATCGCATCGTATGGCATCGTATGCCATGTACAATGGCATACAATTTCAAAATTGTATGCCATCGTGCACTATCGTACGATATCACGTCGCATCGCATACCATCGTATGCGTTATGGTATGCGATGCGATGGGCGCCGCCAAAATACACAAGTACCGTAATATTTATTATGCTCATTGGTGATTTATCCAATGTGTGACTTTCTATCTATTACTCTAAAGTCTGTTTTTCTGCACACAGAGAAAGAATTTGATCTAAATTCCATGGACCTGGCTAAGATGAAGGTGGCAGACCTGAGGAAGATACTGGATAAATGGGGAGAAGCATGCATCGCATGTATAGAGAAAACTGACTATGTGCAACTTATAAAGGAGCTGGCTCCCAAATACACTATAAAAAGTCAAAGGAATGATCTTTGAAACTACCATATTTATATTTAAATAATAATAATTATTGCACAGGTTTTATTTAGTATGTGAATACTATATTTCAATGTAACAATCAAATAAAATAACCATTACATCATCATTTTCAGTATATGTATAATGGTCTTTTTCCAGTCTGGAGAAGGGAGCAATAACCTGCAGATGTATGTGCAGGTTATTGGACATTGCAATGTATAACCCTATGGAATATTTATAGCACCACCATTCAGTGAATTTATAAAACAAACATGTTTCTTTAACAAATGACTAGCGCATCATTTGAGTTATCAGTAGTTTAAATGTTATCTAATTTGGAGCAGTAGAACACACTCCAGAGCCCTCTGATTTAGGCAACTTCTTTTTCGCTAACCCTGTATATATTTATATCATGCACCATTAGAGGGGAAGCTAACAAACACACAATACGAGGGGTGTGCAATTATTTTTATATTTACAAACAAAGGAGGTGATTCAGGTTGGTTTGCAAAAGCAAACTCCTTCTTTAAAAGACAAAACCATGTCCACTGCAGGTGGGACAGATGTAACGTGTAGAGAAAGTTACATTTGGGTTGGGTGTGTTCAAAAATAAAGCAGCCAGTATTTACTCGACACAGAAACAAAATTACTCACCCAAATGTAACTCGGTGCACATGGTTTTGTCCATTAAAGAAGGAGTTTGCTTTTGCAAACCGACCTGAGTCACCCCCTAAGTGAAGTTGTTTTTTTAAGTAACCACAAAGGATTATTTGCAAAGTTGCATGAGTTCAAACCACTTGGGGAAGCAGTTGGACCAGTATGAAATCTGAACTGAAGCTTATGTCTGGACTGTACGGTGGCTCATGTGTCCTTGAGCCAAAAATCCACCCCTTTTCAGGGGTGCGAGTTCTTATGTGGCATCTGCAAATGCTTTCCAGCACTTGCAACAGGTTTTAGTTGGCATATCAATCCCCAGTAACTGTGCACTGCTGCACGAGTGGTGCAGTAGCTACATGACCAGTCTTGGCCACAAACACAGCCATCATCTGCTTGCATTGGAACTTCTGTGGTTGTGCACCTTTAGCTGGGGTGCACTTTGCCGACAGTCTTAGGATTGAAACCATAGCTCCAAAACTCTTTGCCACTGATGATCTTTCACAGTTTAAGTGACCACCATCAAACCTGGTCAGCATGTTGCATCACAAAGTTACATAAGCCTTCTTCTGCTCTTGAGTCAGATGATTGAGTGTTTCAGTGTACAGAGCCTCTCTTTCTCAGGCCAGTTTTTTCATATATCATCAAGCAAATGGATCCGATGAGATGCTTATCTCCTTCTCTAACTGGTTCACAGTCATGCTGATGTCCCTCTTAAGTATGGCCTTTACAGCAGCGACATTATCCTCAGTGATGGTAGAAACAAGTCAGCCGCAGTGCTCCTTGTCTTACAGGGACCATTCCCCGTGCCAAAATTCTGCAAACCACTCAAACAAATGTTTTTGTGTTTCCTCCCCAAAATCAGCTCACCATCTGTCAAACTCTCCTATGGTTGCAGACTCTCATATAGTTGTTGAAGATAATGGCTCTATAGTGACCTCTGTTGGGCTCCATAATGAGTTTATAAAGGAAGTGAACATGCTGACTTCTTTGGCGTGAATTGGTTGTTATATATAGTTCTGTGCTAAAACATTTCACAAAAACTTTACACTTCACAGTTCAGATTCTGTTGACACTACCTACCGTATTCACTGCACAACTGGAAACTTATTGCACACCTCTAGTGCACAATTTATAGCAACTATTCTTATGAGTGAAGTTCCCCTCACACATCTCCGCGCTGTGGGCCCGATTCGAACCTGATTGCTGGGCTGCAGAGTTGATTACATCGGTTCTCCCATTCAAAGCCGCTGTGTTTTCTTCGACACTCCATGTAAATAGCCGGTTGACGCTCCCAAACGCCCACCGTCTGTCAATCATCATGCGGCAATTAAAAGACGTCGGTGGCTTTCACTGAAGGATGACCTTGTGCATCACAGCATTAAAGCAAGAATTATTCTAGCAGGCATTGGGCCTGTGACAATATTGCATGCAAAATACAGCACCCCTAGATGCATGTACATAAGAAAGAGATACATGTGCAGAGCTACAACAGGGAGATTGATATCAATGTCCCAAACCCACAGCATGATTGACATGCTGCAAGCATTTGTGGACAGACATGGGTGGGAAAAGGGATAGTTTTTGAAAATGGGGGTATGTTGCCCCTGTTTTGAAGGCATGCCGAGGCTAGGGTTTGTGTGCTTAAACATAGATTTCCTGGCCCTATCAGATGTTTCTTTGACCATTCTAAGCTTAGACTAACTGAGATGGATACAAGTTGGGAGAGTTGGAGTCATGTAAGTTGATGATCAGGATGCTGACACCGGAATACAGACACTGGAATTCTGACATCCTAATTGGTAAGTATTTGGTCTGAGCTAGCATGTGGGAGGGAATGTGTGTGTTTGGGGTGGGGGTGGGAGGGGGCACAGGTAAGTTTAGGCACTAGTGGGGGGACTTTGGGTCAAACTGCGGGGATCGGGGAGGAAGAGTTATTCACTGACAAGGGATGGCGTGGTCCGGGTTCTACATAATTTTTATTTCTACTGCGATTTTGCATACTAGTTAGAATATAGTTTAAAAAACAGCAGGGTCTATGACAATGGAGTACGCTTATCAGTAGATATATACTTACATAAAATTCTTGGCTGACAACAGATAAAGGAGCTCTCTTTTGTGTTGGCATATTAAGTAATGTAGTTGTTTTCAGCTTAAGCAGATGATTATAATGATAATGCAGCCATGTGTATAATTCATGTCTTATGCTTACATTATGCTGTTGGCTGCCAAATATTTTCTGCTGAGGTTGTCACTGCATACTTAAGCACACTTTGTTAAAAAGTAACAGGGTCAATTATATTTCTATTTCATGCTGAGTGAGAGAAGTCTTGTTTGAAAACAATAATGTTAAATCTACATAATGTACACATTCTGCAGCAATTCATTGCTGAAAATATTTAATAAGATTATCAGTAAATTAGTCAATGAAATGCTGCTACCCCTCCCCCACCACCACCACCAAGACCACCACTCCCATGCTGATAATATATAACAGTAGCAGGGATCTGTATGTCAGACAGTTCAAGCATTTTAACTCTGTTCGCATTATAACTTTTGACGTTCTGACTGTCAATGATTGAAGTACCTCCCCATCCATAAATGCTCATGCATTATATTAATATTACTTATATTCTGAAATACATAATTAATAAATATTAAACAGAAGATGAATTCCCTTTTCACAACCGAAACTACAGGGACTTGCATAGGCAAACATGGAGGGGGGTTCCAGATGCCCGGAAACCCCTCTCCAATTGGCAAGTTGCTCAAATTTAGTCAACAATAGCAATGGTATGATTACTTGAGCTGCAGCAACATAGAGCAGTGTATGGGACAGAGCAGAATTGCTACACATGCCCAGTGGTAACAGCTTCTACCAAGTTTTCTGTGTGTGTGGGGGTCTGAGTCCTCAGTCAGTACACTGAACCAGAGAGCAGCTGCCAGAAAGAAGATACAGGAGCCTAAAGATAGTCTACAGCGTCTAGATGCACAGTAACGAAAGTTAAACACAAGCATTAGGTTTAGGCACAAGGTTGACAGGTTTTTCAAATATGACATTGGAACAGTGTTGTCACAATAATTAAGAAACCAATAGCATGTGCTTCATAGTCTTTAACAGTAGTAGAAACAAATTATGCTCGAATGATTTAATAGGCCTTTAGTCTAGCATGGGGAACAAAGAAATGTCATCAATGTTTGTATGGACAATAGATCACATTGATAACTGATCATCAGCCATTGGTATCAATTTCCAAACCTCAAAAGGGAGATCGAGCCATGACAGTTGCAAGTCTTGGTCATTGTTCCTGGATGCACACAAGTGACATTGACTTTAAAGAAACAAAACTGTATGGCAATGCTAATAGTCATGTTTCCCTTTGCCCGAATGTGAGGAGAACAATGTTAAAGATCAACTGGAAGGGTATCACAACATGTTGATAGAACAGATACCTATTACAGCGAGGAAGGGCTGTGTGCTGCCTAGAGTAACTGATTTGACCACAAATCTTGGCCTACACATGGTAATGCTCAATATTTTGGATTTTCAGCTAGGAGAGATAAACCTGTTAATCCTGGGTAGTAATACCACCAAAACTAAAACAAAGTTCTGGAACATTTGCATTAGGGTCACCTGGACAAGGTGTAAATGAATTATTGTATGGTGGCCAAATTAAAACAAAGAATTTGAATGTTGTCAGTGCAGAACGGACGGCTAATGGTTAGCATTACTGCCTCACAGCACTGAGGTCATGGGTTTCATTCCTACCATGGCCCTAACTGTGCGGAGTTTGTATATTCTCCCCATGCTTGTGTTGGTTTCCTCCAGGTACTCCGGTTTCCTCCCACAATCTAAAAATATACTGGTAGGTTAATTGATCCCATCAAAAGTAACCCTAGAATGAATGTGTGTGCATGTACATGTGGTAGGGAATATAGATTGTAAACTCCACTGGGGCAGGGACTGATGTGAATGTTCAAATATTCTATGTTAAGCGCTGTGGAATATGTGTGCGCTATATAAATAACTGGTAATATTATAATAATATGTCAGGTAATTCACTGAACATAGGGGATTATTCTGGTTCACTCGCAAAGGTACATTCACTCTCTAATGGACAAAACCATAAGCACTGCAGGTGGGGCTGATGTAACTTGCAGAGAGTTAGATTCGGGTGGGGTACTTCAAACTGATATCTATATTGCAGTGTAAATATAAAGCAGCCAGTATTTACTCTGCACAGAAACAAAATAACCCACCCAAATCTAACTCTCTCTGCAGTGCGCCTGGTTTTGTCCATTAGAGAGTGAATTTGCCTTTGTGAGTGAACCAGAATAACCCCCATAGTCCAGTTACACTCGAGGAATGGCAATCAACTCCATGGCAGCATGCACATATTAACTTTGCTGGCCCATTCACAAATTATATATTTCTTATTGCAGTAGTTGCTCATCAAAATGGTCAGAAGTCAAAGATGAAAATCACAACATCTGAAAAACCTATTTCTGTTCTGAGATCCATCTTTGCACGAATGTTTAGTAGACTTTGTTTATTTCATTTAAGCATACCCTCTATCAGGATGAGGCTGCTGGGCATGTGCTTTCCTGTCCTTAAACACATAATAAAATGTTCCTAGTATCAAGTTGTCTGGTATGTGCTATGACCTCAACTATAGGTAAGTTTTCTATAGCAACACATTTTCGTTAAACAATTTGCATAATGATATTATGGGGAAATGTAATAGAATGAGAGAATCAGATTGCAATCATTATACTCTTCAATATCAAACTGGTTTTGCAGTGTAAATGATTGCCGCTTTAAGAAACTGGAAATTTCTCACCAAATCTCTCACTTTCTGAATCTCTTATCCTATTACATTTCCCTCTATAAGTTTCTCCTTAGGAATTTTCCAAAATTTCACAAATGTGCTCCCATTGTGAACCTTTATAATTGTATGTCAGTTTAGTATGTAAACCTTTAGAATGTAAGCTCTAACAAGCAGGGCCCTCTCTCCCCATGTGCTTTCCTTAGAATATATCTCTACCACTGTTATAATTGCATCAGGGTCCACCGTTGCAACTGTCTGTTTTATTTACCATGTACTTCTCCTAATTTGTATTTGTACTGTAAATCACAATCTTTCTTGTATTGTTCTTTGCTCATCTATTGTATTGTCTCCTGGGCCCAGCAGATTTTCCCTGATTCCGAGATAATCCACAACTTGCTTATTAATAGTTTTCACAATGTCGCAAGTCTTGATGTTGTCAATGGAATCTCCCTTTGTAAATGAAATCTTAGCACGCCTTTAGTCCCATCTACAGTATCTACACAGAGGCCATACTAGAAGTAAATATTTGATTACTTCCATGTTCTAGCTTTCATTTTAGTTAAATGTGGCTTTTCTTTTCACAAAATTAGCATTTGTCTTACAGTAGTTAACCAAGTGCATGCCCTCCAACATGACCCATTCCATTAGGTATAAAATGCTCTGCTCCTGGACTTCCATCTTACTGTATGGTTGCCATCACCTGTGTTGAACTAGTTAATAGATGAGATGGGTGTTTCAACACAGGTGACGGCAATCATACATTAATAGGGAAGTCCAGGAGCAGAGCATTCTGTACCTCATGTCAGAGGATATGCAATTGCTATATCCAATATAAGGAAAGATACAGTAAAACCCATCAGTGAAAGTTCATATCACTACAAAGCACTGATGGCCTCGCTACAATGTTCACTGCAACATGATGCATTCCCAGCAGTTACGAGGTTAATTATTCAGGACCCTGACAGATCCTAAACGTGTAATCTTGATCTTCATTACAGACATCATTTTCAATATATTTTTGTTCATCAATATTTTAAGGGTGTAAGAGTAGAAGGTTATTCTTTTGTTATGATGTCACTGATACACACTTGGAGACAAGCATGCTTCCTACGATCAGGCTACACTGTATATTCACATGAAGCCAGGTAACTCCATATGCAACGCTGTAGCTTTTCCCTGACCTACACTTGTAATAGTAGATAGCTGCCGAGCTGTTTTGCTGGATGTTTTACTAGCTGCTAAAAGCTTGGAGCATAATGAAAGGAATTTTTCAGTATATTTCCCTCTAGTTACCTCAATGGCCGCACTGTTTAGAACCTTGAGGTTGGAGCAATCGGACCAGGATAAACAAAGGATCTTTCTTTTTCAGGGTCCCAGAGGATTTTAGAGAGTCACTAGATCTCTCTCAACATTTTATTACTTCATGATCCATTTTCTGCTCATTGACTGCAGGACCCTAGTACTGTAATCTCAAGATTGCAATGTTCACGAGAAAGAATTGTGCTGTTTGTGGAGAGAAGATTGAACTGTGAAACCTGTCCCTCTGCACCAAGTGTATGGTGAGCAGCGACACTTGTAAGTTGAAGATACTGTATCTCGCATACAAAATGCATGCATTCCCCTGTTCAGGGTTTCTGACCTGCTTTGGACATGAAAGGGAGAATGTGCCTTTTGACCATTCTGGCACCAGTGCACTCGATGTGCAAAAGGCCAATGCTGGATCTGTTGTTATTAAGCAACCATATGCACATGTATCCTGTGGACAAAATAAGAAGAAGGATACCGTCCCAGCAGATAGAATTAATCAATGTTGTTATTCAGAAAGAAATGGCATCAACAAGTGTAATTCAAAGGCTGATGCACATGGTGACTCCAAGCTGTCAGATACCAACACTGCCTTAGGATCTGAAATTAATGCTGACTTAGTCTCCATCCAAACTCACATTCCCAGGCCATCAATAATCACCGTGTCAACGGTAAGTGCTACTCTGTGGGAACACCTGATATATGGAACAACAATGTAAGATGCTGTGAAGTTGTAACTAAAGATTTTATGTAAATAGCAACAAAACTGCATTGTGGTTGCACTGACCTCACTGCCTATTGGCGTGGAGCAAGGCTAATCCATGTGTCATGCAAGTGGCTAGTTCCTTACTCACAACTGCAGGTGCTATCCTGATCTTGTGTGCAAGTGGCACACCCTGCATACCAGAGGAGTGGTGTCTAACAGATAAATAGGACATTTTATTTCATTTAATACCTTTCTGTATTCAATTTGTATATTGCAGCACATTATAGGCAAAAACATACATGTTATTAGCTTAATTGCAGCACCCCAATAGTGGCAATATACTGTATATGCTATAAGTGTACTTCCAGCTCCTTAATGGTGACTCAATATATGTTGTGACCTAAAATGCAGCACCTCAATAGCGGCATGCGTGCACTTTGACATATAACCAAAGAAATACAAGACACGGGTCACCACTATTTTTCGGATTTGTATCATTATATGTATTTTTGTAAATCTATTCGAAGAATAGTTTAGTTTAGATTATAGGATTAATAATTATATTTTCTTTTGATTGATTTACAGTTGGTTCTTACAAAAACATGGCATTTAGAAAGATTACAAACTAGCTTTAAATGTAAATTTATTAGTTGTTATGGAAAAAGGCATTTAACTTACAAAACTACATTAAAAAAATCGAGATTCAATTTGTTTTAAATAAATTACATTTTAAAAGACAATTTTGTTCCTAACCCTGGTTTATTTTAAATTTAACACACCCATAGCTCACTGATCTGCTATGTATCATAGGAATTCATAAAATTACAAACTTAGCAAAAAAATTTAAAATATTATTATTATTATTACTTTCAGTAGTACTGATCATTGATAAAATGTAGTCAACACTTTCAGCATTGACCTTTTCTGCCAATCACTAGATTGATACACTGCTCCTAACTGCTCTTCAGATCAATGTGCACAAGTCATGAAAGGCTTTTGTGTAACACTCTCTTTCCACATACCAGAGATGGGTTATTATTAGGCCCATGACAATTACTTGTTCAGCAGGCTACAATAATACGCACAAATTTAAACATGAATAGATATGGATCGTTTCGATCTTCTCTCCGTCCATGAACGTCATTATGGAAGTAAATTGACAGAGCTCTGTGAAATATTTATAAAGACACCTGCACTTATTGTTTGAAAGAATGTTATCTTATTTAAATGTCACAATATGTTTCTAAGATATGAATACTATCAAGGGCGTAACTACCATAGGTGCAAGGGATGCAGCTGCAATGGGGCCCAGAGCTGAAGGGGGCCCACCATTGCTGTCTAAGTAATATGTTTTACATATATTTATCACCATCAGTTGCTAAATAGGGGGCCCTTAAAAACCTTTGCCATGGGGCCTACGAATATCTAGTTACGTATACTATGTAACCAGTCTCTGCATTTTATGCCTTACAATATTTGAATTAAAAGATATTTCAACCGAGGTAATTGATTTGCTTTCCTATCTATACATTTTTGTGTGACTGACCAACTTTCTTTCCATTTTTAGTGTCCCCTCATATTTCTCAGGTCTAATTACTGTAGGTCAGGCATGCCCAAAGTCAGGCCCGGGGCCAATTACGGCCCATGCTGTCATTTCAAGCAGCCCGCAGCCTCCAACTGGAAGTGGGCAGAGCATAAGACGTGGGAAGCACAGGACACTAAAGTTGGGGCCCCGGCGAGCGAGCCTTTACCTTGCTGTCTGCTGCAGTGAGGAGGTGCCGGCCGCCACAGTCAGATGTGTTTGGCGTCCTACCCCTGCTGCTGCAATCGTATATCACCCTACTCCACAATCACAGTGACAGCAGTGTTTGGGGAGGAGGGCAGCAAGGGGGAAGCTTGCTCCCGTAACATGCAGAGCGAAGGAGGGTCAGGCTTGGGGACATACAATGAATGGAGGCACTGATGGACATTAAGAGAAGGGGGGCAGGCTGGGGGACAGAGTAAATGGGTGCAGAGTGGGGTACATACAGTGAAGAAGGGGCAGGCTGGGGGCCATACAGTGAATGGGGGCAGGCTGGGGGAAATACATTAAGGGGCAGGCTGGGGGACATAGAGTGAATGGGGTCAGAGTGGGGGACCATTCTGATGTGATTAATGATTCAAAGAATGTCAGGCTGAATTGCCGGCCCCCACACATTTACACTTCACCAAATCTGGCCCTCGTCGCAAAAAGTTTGGACACCCCTGCTGTAGGTATCAGATATAAACAGAAGCCTGAGTAATATGCACTCACAATCATTTTGGAAAGTATGATTGAAGCTTCAGGCATGCTGTGGTCACTTTCTCTAACTTCTCCGCATTTGACTGACAAGTTAGAATGTCATTTTTGTTTTCTATTCCTTGGGACACCCTGTATACTTTTTGACACCATTATACAGGGTGTCCTAAGTCTGGAGACATGGGCCAAAAATACATATTTTCAGGAAATGAGCTGAATTACATTTTCAACCATATTTTATTCAAATGGCATATTAACAAATAACATTTTCAATATGATTTCCATTATTTTGACAATGCCATATTTAATCTGTTGAGGTAAATAAAATGTTAATGAGATTTCCTGTGTGTCTAGACTTTAGGGACATCCTGTACTTTGATTTGGTACAGATATCTAATTAAAAGAGTTAGGAATAACATGAGCAAATAATTTAGAAGCAATTTTTTAAAAGGTGGATTTACAATTGAGGATTTTGGAACAAGCAAAAAATAAAAAACAAGATAAATAGCGTAAAATGTGTCAATTATGGCTGGTAATACATGTAATATACTAGATGTTTTCCTTGGAGCTACCTATTTTTCCCCCCCTCCCCCTCTCTATCTCTCCCTATTTTTTTTTCTCCATAACCCTCCATCATTCATAACCCTTCATCAATATCTCTCCAAGGCTTAGTAACTATGCACCATAGACAATATGGACAGAGATATGGTACCAGGCAAACAACTCATAACTGCCATGCTACAGGCGTGTTTGAAAACCAATCAGATAAAACAAAAATTGTTGCCTAAAATGAACAGACTCGGTACAAACCCGTTTCCAGATTATATGACTACCATTGAAAAAAGGTATATAAATAATGTAAATTTACTATAATTACATTAGAAACATAAGTTATATAAAAAGTTTTATTCAATAAATATGTATGGAATACATATGGCAGGCCGGCAGTTGGGATGACGGTCAGAAAAACCATCAGCGGATTTCCAATGCTGAAAATACAGACAGGGATGAGGTAAGTATATTTACCTTCTTCGTGTATCCGCTAACCTTCCCTACCCGCCAACTAACTCTAGTGCCCCCCCACTCACACACACCTTCTGCGTAACCCTAACCCTCCCCTAAGTGCCTAATCCTAACCTTCCTTGTCCGCAAGCTAAACCTAACGCCCCTTTCTTAGTTCCTAAGTCTAACCCCTCCCCCAGTGATACATTTCCTTTTAGGCACTTGAGACACATGCCAAGGGGTAGCACTTATCTGGGGCACAACTTAGATGCTCATGTTGGCACTGTCAACACAAAGTGTACCAGTACCTACAATATATTTGCACTGTGGTGTATCATATGCCATCTTGAATGAAGAGTGTTTGGGCAGGATATGCACATACTGCCCCTGTAAACTGTCCTACTTAGTAAATATATATATATACATAATTAAAAAAATGTTTAAAATGTCATAATTAGTGGAATTTTTTAATTATACTTTTAAATTGGTTATCATAAAATGAGAGCTTTTAACCAATCAATGAAAACAATTAACAGGCAGGAGAGGGCGGCCATTACTGTTATGCCTAGGGGTGCAAAAATCCCTTAATCTGCTCCCACAGCCTAATCCTAACCCACATCCGAGTGCCTAAACCTAAATCCACCATCCCCCTTTAATGGCCTATCCTTAGTCTGCATACTTGCCAGTATTTTACCATCAACATTGAGAGAAGTGTCGGTATTCCAGCATTGGTGGTCTGGCTGTGTGTTGGGATTCCAGTGCAGTGGGATTTCAACTGCCGGCATACACACTGCGGGTAGGTTAACCTCATCCAATATATATAGAAGGTTATACCTTTCAATTATTACATAAAATATCATAAACATCTATGTTTGGTGACAGTCTACATAAGTTGAACTAAAAACTGACTGCTGCGCATACGATTTATCTTATGTGCAGCACATCCGACCTCCATCTCTGAGCAGTTGCACATGGGGCCACACATCAGGTTGGAGCAGATGTCAAACACATTTGGCCACTAGTGTATGGGGGCCTTAATAGCTTAATTTTTCAATACTAAACAACTGAGTAAGATTTGGCAGCTTCACCTTGCAAACAAATTAGATAGATACTTAAGGAGCGTATTCAAACTTGGCCGATTTTTTCAACAGGAGAAAAGAAAGGGCAAATATTCGCTTTTCAATATTGAATCACGTGTCCGTTTTTTAGTACATTTTCACCCTGCCATTTCACTTTCTGTGTGTGTGTGTGGGGGGGGGGGGGGGGGGGGGGGGAACAATCGGCATAGGCAAATATGGGCGAACAAGGCTGCAAATTTTCCAAAACCACATACATTTGTGGCCACGGTTTTCGCTGATGCTGGATTTTTCGACCAGGCAAAAAAAAAAAATCAGCACTGGGATTGTACACGGGTCCTCTTCTAGATATGTTTCCTTTGCAGTAATGTAGATAGCCTATCAACCATTGAGAAGTGTTTTCTTGGTACTTGTTTCCTAACACGGCGCCCCCGATTTTGATTGTATTACATCTTATACAATCGCATCGCACGCAATATAGTGGCATGCGATGCGATGGGATCCAATTTTGTTATTGTACAAATTTTTTTATGTTAAATGCACCCCCATTGGCAACGCCACCCCCATGATCAACGCCAACCCGAAGCATGGCGAGCGCAGCGAGCCTTGCGAGGGGCGGCGGTACGCGTCCTCCGACTTTTTCATACCCCCACTATCCATGTCGGTGTGGAGTTGATTTTAGATAGTGTGACGAGCGCAGTGAGCCACCGAGCCCGAAGCGTGGCGAGGGGACACGGATTACTTTACATGTATTGCGCGTTCGCTCGCCACGCTTTGGGCTCGTATTCCACATCCGCTCGCCACGCTTCAGGCTCGCTGCGCTCACCACGCTATATAAAATCAACTCCACGCCGACGTGGATAGTGGGTGTATGAAAAGGTCACTGCCCTTCACGTACCGCTGCCCCTCGCGGGCTCGCTGCGCTCGCCACGCTTCGGGTTGGCGTTGATAGTGGGGGTGGCGTTGACAATGGGGGTGCATTGAACATTGTAAGCACACATCAGGGTGCTTGTACAATTAAAAATCGCATTGCATGCCATTTGCTGCCATACAATGCTATGCGATATTTCATTGTACAAGCACTCCTGTTAATTTTGCATGAATATCGAATTGCATGCATCGCATACCACTAAGTATGCTATGCGATGGGCACCGTGCTAGTAAACAAGTACCATTTTCTTATTACCGATAGCAACAGCTCAGAAATGAAGATGACTATATCATTCTTTATTAGCCACATACAGCAACAATTTTATGAAATCTAATTTTGGAAAAAATGTCCAAAAAGGATAGTTTAAGAAAACCTTTTAGAAAAGCCTAAAATAACCAATGATAATAATACACTTAAAGTTTAAGTTATAAAATAAGAAATGACAACTATAAGTGGATACCTGTACCTTAGGTAGCATATAATTAAAATTCCAAGATTATTTAAATTGCATGGATTTGCTGGGTTTTGAGAAAAGTAAATAAGTCAGACATTCTTATACAATAAGTCATTTTGAAGTTTACCTTTAATACGTTTCTTTTGACTTTAAAGGATGTACATTTCTTTACTGAGATCCTGGTTATTGTTTTAGGGGGTTTTATGTGATGTTTTTAACTTAATTATTATTGCTATAGGGCCTGATTCAGAATTGTACGCTATGTCAATGTTCGATTACGAACAGACTGCCCATGCCCCGCAATCTCACTTGTATATGTGTAAAGGTGCCTTTGCAATTCCAGTTGCAGTGGATAATTCTTTGCATAGTTATTGACAGAAAGTGACCATTTGGGTGTGTTAGCAGGGGCTGGCAAAAATGCAGGCATGTCTCTGCTGTTTTAAAGGCATGTATACAGAATGTTGTCAGCTGCCATCTCCTACATAGAGAATATTGGCTCTTGGCTCTCTACTGCTGTGTCTAATCTGTGTAGCCCAGTGACGTGCGGTGGTGGCTGTGTACAGAGAGGCACTGCCGCTGACTGCGGTACACTGGTACATTCCCTCTGGGATTGCCAGAGGTTTGCTGCAGGTCTGTGCAGCACCGGAGCGCCCCGGGGTGTGTGTGTGTGTGTTTCCTTTGTAGTACGGGATGCGGCGGGAGGTATACAGTGGGAGGTACCCGGCCGCATAGTGGCCAGCACTGGAGGGCACCAGTCTGGAGAAGGCCCCCCCTGGATGCAGGTCGACGGCGTCCGCAACTGTTCCCCCCCCCAGCATCACCCCCAGTGGAGTGACTTGGCGGCCTTCTAACAGCAGAGGATTGCAGCAGGGGTAAGTTTCCCGCAGCACTCTGCTGGTAAAGCTGTCGAATCCCCACGTCCCTTCCGAGCCACATCACCCGGCACCCCTCCCACCCCATCGAGTGACACGGCCAACCCAGGGTACCTCCCGCATCACCCAGCACCGGGCTGGCACCCCCCCTTGTCCCGTCGAATGATACCGCACAGCCAGCCCAGATACCTCCCGTGCCGCATCGCAGGCAGGCGGGCGGGTGGCCCCTTCACACACACACCCCCCTCCTCCCTCCATCCGTGTATCCGGTGAGTGCCGGGGCGCCCCCCGCCCCCGCCTGAGGCGCTCTGGTGCTGCGCAGACCTGCAGCAATCCTCTGGCAATCCCAGAGGGAATGTACCAGTGTACCGCAGTCAGTGGCAGTGCCTCTCTGTACACAGCCACCACCGCACGTCACTGGGCTACACAGATTAGACACAGCAGTAGAGAGCCAAGAGCCAATATTCTCTATGTAGGAGATTGCAGCTGACGACATTCTGTATACATGTCTTTAAAACAGCAGAGACATGCCTAAGGCTGCCTAGTGGTGGTGCCAGCCCTGGGTCTGCGCTACCTATTGGTTTAGTTCTCACCCACGCAGGGTGGTTTCTTGGGTATTGCACGTACCCGTCTCTTTGTGTAATTTGCTGTGTCTTGTTGTGTGGTGTTATATTGTGCTTTTGTGTGGTGTCTTTTCTTATGCTTACAACTAGGTCATCCTTGGTTTGCGATGATGTCGCTTATACACTTTGTTTACTCATTTCCATGGGATTGGCTCTGTAACCGTTAGTGTTTTTCTCTGTAAGGCCCCTGTCATTCAGTTTCACGTTTTGACTGTCTCTGAAGGATCTCCAGTACCTTGTCCAACCATAAGACCTGGTTGCACCGGAGTTGGGGCAGACTTAATTTGTCCCTTCAAATGTGAAGATTAATGGTGAAGCCTTAGCATCTGCAAGTACTGGCCATCCTTTGGGACAGATCACAGCGGCAGTGTAGGGTTCGCTGTGGCCATCATATACAGCGGTCACAGCTGAGGGGTAACACCAGAAACCTCTGCTTGGTGTTGCAAAGAGTGGCAGGGGCTGTCTGGAGGGGGGCGAGTGTCTTGCTGCAGTCCTGGCTGCAGTGTGTGGTAGAAGCAGCCGGCACAGCCTAGCAGTAGAAACACTGTCTGCTGTGGTGAGGTCTGGTGTATGACATGTATGAGTGTATGCATGTGTTTGTGTGTATGATTGTGATGTGCAGGGCCGGTGCAAGGTTTCTCAGCACCCTAGTCAAATTGTTAACTCAACACCCCCTGCTATGAAGTGTATGAGATGTGTGTGAGTGTGATGTGTATTTTTATGACGTGTGTATGAGTGTGACATGTGTGAGTATGAGTGTGACATATACAGATGTAGCCAAGCTCAGGGGAACAATTAGTCACATCTGCGACTCAGAACCGTGGGCTGTAATTTTTTCCATTCAGTGCAATATTAATGGCCGCGGTTGTGACTAAGACGAACATGCATGCCTGTGTGCATGTGCTTTGCAGCAAATAATCGCATGATGAACATAGCTATAATTGTATGTATATAAATGTGCCATGAAAGCAGCCTGGCTTATAGAATGCCAGGGCAGACCGGGCTTATGTATGAAAGGAGTCAACATGGGATTTTACAAGGATTTAGCTGTAGTGTAAAAGGAGGTATGAAGCAACAACTCAGGATTTTTCAGAGGTGAAAACCCGGGACATCCCTGGGTTGCATGTCTGAAAGTGCCTAACATTTATGGGCAGTATTCACTGCTTTTTTATGGCAAATCGGGCTGTTTTCACTCCTTGCGGTAAATCTTTTTCACTGAAAATCTGATTCACCCTATTCAATGTTCACTGGGATTCACCGAGAGTGTATTCAATGCTAGGATGGAGAACTGCTTTCAGCATGATTTTCGCCATGATTCACTGTTTTGCATTTGACATCTTTTTAAAGGTGAACTGGAAAGTGATCTTTTAATATAAATGTTTTTTTTTTTTTCTGGGGGCATACTATTTTTGCTTGCAGCACATGAATATATATTTAATTTTACATTTTTTTTTATGATTTTTCTTTTTTTACACATTCGCCAGCAGCGGGCCGGGAGCTGGGAGCCGCTCATTAAATATTCACTTCACACTGGTCCCACTCATTACATATGTACGAGAGGGACCTGTGAAGCGGCTCCTTACCTGTGTCCCCTGCCAGCTCTCCTGGGGGGGTCAGCTTCTGCTGCCTGTGTCCCCGGGAGCCCTCCCCCCCCACACAAATTCTGGGGCAGGCAGGGAGGCTTACATCTCCCTGCCTGCCTCCGTCCCCCAGCTCCCTGTGGCATTCATCGCAGGGGTAAAAATTTGCAGCGAGCCCCTGCGGCATTTAATAGGGAGACAGGGAGGGCTGGCAGCTAATGCTGCAGCCCTCCGGAACCCTGCAAATGTGCAGCGAGTCCTAAACAGGATTCGCTGCACTTAGCGTAATTTATCATTGAATACTGCCCTACTGTATGTATCAAATTTGTATCACAGTGTAAATATTTGCTTTAGGAATGCAATTCTACTTACCCAGGTCCTCCGGTGAAGATTGGTCCTCTTGGGTCCGCCGTAGTCCCCGGGATCTTCAGAAAATAACAAACCACCAGTGTCCCTGTAACCATCGCACTGATGGAGAGGTGTTGAAGTTTCCTCTTCAGCTCCTCTCCTCCGAATGATTCTATTGGCCGCCTAGTGGCCAAATTTCTCAGCTCCTGATTAGCTGCTAGGCGGCCAATAGAATCATTCGGAGGAGAGGCGCTGAAGATGAAACTTCAGCGCCTCTCCATCAGTGCGATGGTTACGGGGACACTGACGGTTTGTTATTTTATGAAGATCCCGGGGACTATGGCGGAACCAAGAGGACCAATCTTTGCCGGAGGCCTGGGTAAGTAAAATTTACTTCCACAGGTCCCCCAAAGGATTTCTACAGACTTTGGATTGCCGGACTCCGGACCCTGGCGCCCCAGATCCAGGGCTACCTACGAGCTCAAGAAAGGTAAGTATCAGTATGTGTGTGATTTGCCCTTTAATGCCCTGCATGCTGGGACTTGTGGTTCTCCAAGTCCCAGCATGCAGGGGAGGCTTGCTGTGACTCATAGTTCCACAGTTTTAAACAATAGTTTTTCATTTAAATTTTTACACTTTAATCAGCCCGGTACCCAACACCCAGGTGTATCGGGGACAGCACCAGGCTTCAGCCTGACCAGTTAGGCTGGTTGGGCCTGTGACTGGTTCTTAAAATACAGGGGACCCCTATTAATTTTGTCCCCCGTATTTGGAAACCAGACCCGGCCCTGGGGCTGGTTTTAAAAAGTCAGCGGAGCCCTATTTTGTTGCTTTCCTGATTTTTTAAAACCAGCCCCGGCTCCTTGAGCCTGGTGCTGGTTATGTCCGTGGTGGGAGCCCATGCCATTTCTTACATATATATATATTTATTTTTCTTTTCTTTTTTTTACACACTGCAGCCTGCACGGATCTGACTGATCCGTGCAGACTGACTATACTAATTCGTATTAGCGGCCATATATATGGCCGCTAATACAAATTAATACGAATGAATACGACATTGGGGTTTACAAAACAGTCGTATTTGACTGCTTTGTAAATTACCCTCCAGAACACAAATTTGCATACTGCTAAAACAGCATTCATTCGTATTAAGAATATGAATACGAAAAATTGTATTCGTATTCTTAGTAAATTTCCCCCTTTATGGCCTTGACTATCAAGTCAAAAATAGACAGAATTTTCAAAATAAGTTAGAATGTGTCTAATTAATTGAGTCAAAAATGCAAAAGTGTATGCTACTGGACATCATGGAAATTATACACTATACATCAGTGATGGCTAACCTTGACACTCCAGCTGTTGTTGAACTACACATCCCAGCATGCCCTGCATCAGTTTTAGCATGGCCAAATAGTAAAACTGTAGCAGGGTATGCTGGGATGTGCAGTTCAACAACAGCTGGAGTGTCAAGGTTAGCCATCACTGCTATACATCAAAAAGACACCCATACTGAAAAGGTGCACAAGAGGTTATACATACAATGGACACATTTTAAATAAGATATAAATTTAGTGTTGAATAAAAATGAAAATTTCCTTAGTATACGTACAAGAAAAATAGTTAATAGCGTAAACTAACATGAACATATGGACTTACATCTGGAGATGCAGATAAATGTGTGCTGAGCGATCTGTGCTAACCACTGTTTGTCTATCTGAGTGGGTGATGGCGACACATGTGACCGTGCATTGCCATCGCTAGAGGGTGTACACATGGAACAATCTGCTCTTAATTTCTAAGAAATCTAGTCAGATCGCTTAGAAATTAGACAAAAATCGCTACGTGTGTCGGGGCATTCAGTATGTGCACTGGTGATTGTAGGTTGATATTCAGTCCTGATCGCGGCAGCATGATTTAGCAGCTCCCTTGAACACCCTACGATTATATAGCCGGTGCCCAGTCTGAGTAAAATCCCGCCTTGTCCAAGCCTACAGAGATATTGCAGGCCTCCGATTAGCTGCAAATCCATTCGCAACTCACTCATCATCGAATGATTTTCCGACTGTGTGTGTAGTCCATGACCTACACAGCCGGCGTGATAGAAACATTGAGCTGACGTCACAGACCCTCCCTGCACATGCCTGAGAATGCCTGCATTTTTCCTTACACTCCCAAAAAACGGGTGTGTGACAACCATAAACATCAGCTTCCTGTCTTACCTTGTGAACGTCCAGCAACGAAAAAAGACTCTTGACTTTATCGCAGAATGGCCTTACGCACATGCTGTACACTCCGGATGCGCAGTTGTGCGATCAGTTCTGAATGACCCCCTAGTATGCGCCATGCAGAAGGAGATTTGTTTGTTTTCTATATTATTATTAAAAAATTGTGAAGACATTTAAAAAATATAAACTAAGTGACCTTCCAATGTATACAAATCAGCAGTACTCTGGCCCGGACTAGTTACCATTACAGAAGGGGAACTTCTCTTGAAAAAGCAATTGGCATGGTTACTATGAAGGGGTGAAATTCTGGCTATTTAGAGTATGCGATTTCCCCTTCAATGACAAACGCAGGATTTTGATAGGGGGTTTCCAAATAAGTGGTTACAGAACCCAAAAAAACTGCCCCCCCCCCCCCAATAGAGCCAGCACAGCCCCCCTTATATAGACAGCATATCCCCCCCATAGAAAGCACATCCACACATAGTCAGCACAGCCCTCCATAGATAGACAGCACAGCCCCCCATAGTTAGCACAGCCCACCAAAGTTAGACAGCACAAATCCCCATAGTCAGCATAGCCCCACCATAGACAGCACAGCTTCCCATAGACAGACAGCACAGCCCACAAAAGACAGCACAATCCCCCCCTAGACAGAACATCCCCCTTAGGCAGATATGTCAGTCAAATTTATCCACTTCCACCCCCCCCCACACGCTGCAATATACAGACATCATAGGTACAAACAACAACTCTCCCCCACCAGTGTCAGACCCGCTCTCTTCTAGAGCTATAATAATTACCACCGGAGCCGCTGCACCACTCATCTCAGTTTGTGATACTCTACACAGCGCCACGCCCGCTACTGTGCGCTTTTATCCTCTCAGGCTGTAAACACGTGAGATCACCCTGACAGGAGCTGCTCCCCCTGCCTGCCAGCAGCTGCCTCTCCACCTGACAGAGACTGCAGCTGCAAAGAGCATACCTCCAAACAATCCTAATTACCGCAGGAACGTCTCGGATTCCCGCGGCCGGCAGTGTCCCACGGCGGAGGCCTGTTGGGAGTCTCCCCTGTCATGTGCACAGCGTCTATTCCTGCAGCCAGGGGGCTGGGGGCATGGCTAGAGGCTCACAAAGCCAGGGGCATGGCCTCACGTGAAAATGCAATTATAGGCCACACACCCTTTCCGAGTAGCCACGCCCCTAATTTTCGGGCGCGTGCCGAGTGTCCCTATCCAGGGAGTTTCAAAGTTGGGAGGTATGAAAGAGGGAGCCATGGATACACCCAGCTCGACATTGGATTTCAAACTTCGGAACTTCACTGCAAGATACATTGGCAGCCAGGGAGGGTTTCTAGGTACTCGGTTTTTGACTATGTGCACTTGCGATTTTGACTGTCCTATTTGGATTATGACCAAATACATTACATGCGACAGATTTGCCTTGCCTGCACAGTCTATTTATCCATGCAATACCGACCTCATCACGGGGGGCCTTGCATCAGTATCGCAAGCAGGGGAAACACTGTGAGATTTTGGCTAAAGTTCTAAACGATTTTGACTATATATTCAAAATTGCTAGTCAAAATCTCACCGTGTGTAGAGATAACCTGTTATAATGCAAGTAATTCCATAGCATATTGGGTCAGGTGGATCTACAAAAAAAAAAGCGCCAATATGCGTGTAGGTATTGATTACAGGTGTTGAAATGTTACTTACAGTAGAGTTGATATTGCAGTAAATGCCCACTAGATTTGATTGTTAAAATAATAACAAAGGATGCAATTCATCATAGGAAGTGTACAGGAAAAATATCACAACACAACTTGATCATCCTTTAACCCTTTGGGGTGTATTCAATGCCCCGGTGAGTACAGCACAGTGTTCTACATTTTTCGTTCACTGTGCATACTCCATTTTTTCTACCCCTCGCCATGCCTCCTGCTCAACCTATGCAACATGTCAGCTGCTCGACGCCCCTGACAGCGAGCATTGACCAATGCGGTGTACGAGGAGTTATTGGCTCCATTTGTAGGCAGTGTTCAAATATTGCAGAGATATGCAGAAAAATGCAAATTAGCCTAAAAAAACGTTACCAAAGCAGCTAAATCTGTTTGAAAAGCTGTGTATCTCCTCAAAGTCCAAACGCAGGAGTGAGGAAGAAGATGTGAATCATGGGTAATAACTGAAGTGAATCATGGGTAGAATAATCAGTGAGAAATGGGGGAAAAGAATAACAGAAATAAAAATATATAGATCCTTCAAATAATAAAAAAAATAGACTTGTAGACACCAAAAAAACTTGTAGACACCATTGAATACACAAAAGGCGAGGTGCACAAAATTTCAGATAAGAAAGCAACAGCGAACAATGGCGATGGCCAAGCAGTGAACAGGGCAAAGCTCTCTGTTCTTTTTTGGCGAACTGGGAGCGTTGAATAGGGTGAGGTACATTTTTGGAGAGAGGACTGGCCTTCTCTACCAAAACAAAAGCCATACTTGCCGGGAAAAAAAAGTGAAATGAGAGCATTGAATACTGACCTCTCAGTGCCAACATTGCTGTGAGCGATCCTCAAAATATCCACTAAAAATGCCATAATCGCTCCCAGCGACTGTTCTTTTAGTGTAAATAAATACAAATACAGCCAAGTCAATTAACTGAAGATTAGTTAAATATTGCACCCCAAAAAAAGATCAGTCGCTGTGAGCGGCGCTGGTGTTTTTAATGGATATTTTGAGGATCGCTCACAGCAATGTTGGCACTGAAAGGGTTAATTACAGTATCTTCAGCCTACTGCCATTGTCCCTTGCATATAACTGGAAGTTTAGAAAGCTTTTTTGGCTGTGTAATATATATACCCTGAATCTACCACTGTGCACTGGAGGTAGAGCCCTGTTAGCTGACACCCTGCACTTATTTCAGCTGTAGTAATAAGTACTTGTCACTTTCTCACTGTCAGTGAAGCTGGGAATACACACAGGAGTTGCAGGTCCATTAACAAGAGAATGATGACATCCTACTAAGAATACTACAGAGTTGCAGAAATAGATCCATTACGGTTTCCTGTGTCTCACTCTCTATACATTTTCAGCTTATTTTAATGTGTGTTAATTATAGGAAAGGAAAAACATATTGAATAAAGAAAAAATGATTTCAGTGAGAAAATCTAAAATTTACAACCAAAATGTCTCATCATAAGTTAAGATAAAGATATAGAGGGCTTTTTATATGTATATCCTTAAATAGACCTTTCCATCTAAATGTATTTCATGATGATTTCTAGTGAGGATATACCCCTATGGGGTAATTGGAGTGAATACTGGTTGCTAAGCAACACAACACCCAAAAAATTTTTGGTAAAAGTTATGGAGCAAACTCCCCTTATTAGCTGAATTAATTTTTATCTCAAGAAACACAGTAAAAGTATACACACACGGAACTTGATGGATCTGTTTTACCTGTAACAATAATGAAATATGGTACTGTTAATGCTAAATATGTTCCCAATAATTAAATAAATAATTAGTTGTTAATTTGCATTCGAAAAGAGGGGAAACAGTTGTCAATGGGGTTAATACAGACCTCATCCCACGGCCGCAAATTTGCACAAATATCGATTAGACTACGCATGCATACAGCCCATACTGTTTTAGGGGAGGGTGAGTGACGGATACATAGGTGCCGATTCTGTGGGTGCTCAAGGGCCCGAGCACCCACGGAAATTGATGAGCACCCACGGGCCAGAGTCCCGCTGCTGGGACGCCATATTAACTTGCTAATTTACAGCTGCAGCACCCACATTGCCGGACCCGCCACCTGGGAAACAGTATGCCGGGAAGAGTGTATTCTGTCCACGGAGTACCTGCACTGTGGGGGCATTTATGTATGTGGAACTCTGTTGCCGTAATTTGAATATTGGAGACAACTGTGCTGCGTAATATAAAAGCGATCACATTCATTCTCAAAGCAGGATTTCACTCTAACAGGACGCACCTATATGAACGCTGGCCACTGTGAATTCACGGACATGCAATCCGGTCTGAATTGCCCCCAAGAATAGCCAGAAGGGGCCAAACACTAGCTCCGGTGGTCTCTAGCCGGCACATCAGCCGGCCGATGTGCACGCTGGGCAATTCACGTGCTGAAGATGCATTTGCCAGATGTCACGCACACCAGGGGCATACAGGCATGGGAAAGCAGTCACAGGAAATCATTGTTCTGGCTGTTCCCCACTAGCCGGGACGCCGGCAAGAAGAGTGTGCAGCCTCAGCTGCAGTTTGTTATCAATTATATTACTATAACATCTGGTCACTGGCCGGTAATAGTTCTTTGTGAGCCTTGTCATTTGGTCCCTCAGTGTCTATATGTTGTTTGGTGATCCTGTCCTGCTCCAGTTCTCCATATCCCCATACTCAGCCTGCTATAAGCTAAGTCATGGTGATTTCTCCTTGGCTGCTTGTTTCGTAAATTATTTGCTTATCATCTTTAGTTGATTGTATTGTCTTTCTTGCATTATTGCATTTATACTGTGACCTGTGGGAGCAGTTCACATTTGTCTGGTGGTAACTCTAAATCATGCTAGCAGTGTATCTTATCTTGTTACCAGTAGTGGGATAGCCTTATTCTGTTACCTGTCCTGACTGCATCTTTGGCTATTGTTATGATTATCTCCTACTGCCAAACTTTTATGCAGTATTATTATTATTATTATTATATCGCTTTGATACAGTCAGTTACATCTATTCCAACTAGTCAGTATTACAGATAGCTATCCTATGTGTTCGACTTCTACCTAGTGGTATCCTGCCTATTTGTGAGCCTCTACTGCCCAGAAATAGAAGACCATGAGACATCCTAAGTACCAGTCTGCTGTCTGCATTAAGGGAACAATGGACTGTTGTTATTGACAGGAGACCCTCCCTAAGAGGGCTAGAGATCTCACATCAATAGTGCAGGAGTTCCCTAACAGTTATGTCAACATATTGACATGCTAGATCTGGAGATACATTTTTTGATGTTGGTTTAACTTTATCCCCAAATATATATAATGACCTTGCTCATAATTGACTATGACCATCAGTGCAATATTTATCTAATTTGGTACATACAGTAGTATGCTACTTTATGGCAGAAAACCTTTCCTCAAATTCATTGTGGCCATTAAAAAAATTGCAGTAGCACATTATTTTCTCACTCCAGATGTTGATGATGATGATGATAATGATATCAGTTAAGGCATGTGCTTACCATACTTGTCAGAGTAACTATAATTTTTAAAATATTGTTATTAATTTTAATTAAAGGAGTACACTAAGATTTATCTATTACCACTGTACCTTGTCAGTATGTCATGGCCCAAAATAACCAGTGTCTACAAGAGGATATTCAAATGGACTGGCATTCTGCCTCCAATTAATAATGTTTCTTAAATGATTGATTTTATGCTGAGCGATTCATCAAAGGAATATGCCTGTAAAATACAAGCTTGATCATTGTTGAGTGTTTTAGTATAATGCAGATATTTTTATCTCAGTCAGCAAATTCTATGAAATAATTAGTAATTACTCCAGATTAGGGCCCTTATTCTGGTTGGTGCGGTCAGAGCCGCACACGGGGCTCCGACCGCACAAACCAAGGGCCGCCCACCAGACGGATCGCCACGGCCGTCCGTACACGGACGGCTGGCGATCCGCATTAAAATGGTGGAGGCTACGCCTCCACCATGGTGGGAGCTGCCCCCTGCATTCGATGGTCGTCGACCATCGAAGGCAGGCCCGCACGCCGCGGCAGCTCCCGCAAGCTAAGACCACACGGACAATCGTCCGTGTGGTAGCTTGTATGGGGGCTGAAAGCTGACATCCGGCGACGTCAGCTTTCCGCCCCCATGTCATGGTAATGAGGGCGTCATGCCCTCATTACCATGCATACGCCCCGCGTTTGCATGGGAACGCCCATGAAACGCGGGGCGTACACATAGGGAAATGAGGGCATGAAGCCTCTCACGCCCCTATACGCCCCCTTTGCGGCGGACGAAATACGTCTGCGGCGAAGGGGGCTGCACATGCGCAGATTGACCTCTGCGCATGTGCAGAGTCCAAACATCGGCGGTACGGCCGCACGCGGGCCGTACCGACCGAATCAGAATAAGGGCCCTAGATGAGCTCTAGGTTGAATTAAATATGCATTATATAAAACAATATTTAATGCCACCTATTTCCCAGATGAAACCTCTAATACAAAGCTTAAATGTAACCATTTCATTTCTGAAGTACATTAGCCATGATATGTGAAAAGATTAGCTGAATGCCTGGCCATGCAGTACTAAATCGAGATCAATACCTCCTACAAAAGGACAGAGCATCCCAGCTATTGCTTAATTCCCTTAAGCATTATTAATATTCTTGTTCAATTTATATATAGACTAGTGCACTAGTTACTGTAAATATTTGGATATTACAAGTCACCAATTCTGTTCTGTGCCCATTTAAAATGTGAGAGGCTGCAGCTGAAATGCTTTTATGCAGTTTGCAAAATTACAGAATGACTTCTAATATCTGCTATAAATTATAGCAGTGGTGCATTAGTCACTCTAAGCCATATAACACAAGGGGGTTGATGCATTAAGCAGTCAAAGAGTGGAGAAGTGGAGAAGTTGATAATAGCAACCACTGCACTACATACAATTTTTGGCAATACTATAAGTTTTGAAAAATATGTTTATAGGCCCTTATCTGATCGCAGTACAAATTTGTTCGCAAAATGGGCAAAACCATGTGCACTGCAGGTGGGGCAGATGTAACATGTAAAGAGAGAGTTAGATTTGGGTGAGATATTTTGTTTCTGTGCAGGGTAAATAATGGCTGCATTATTTTTACACTGCAATTCAGATTTCAGTTTCAATACGCCCCACACAAATCTAACTATCTCTGCACATGTTACATCTGCCCCACCCGCAGTGCACATGGTTTTGCCCATTTTGAGAACAAATTTGTACTGCAATCAGATCTGAGTAAGGGCCCTAGTGTATCCCTTTCTGAAGAAAACCTTTAATAATAATTTAATTGACAATTTAATTAAACAAAACAAATAAAAGTCACTCTATCTTTGTTTTATATAATAAATGCATACAATACAACAATATACTACTGGATTCATTTGCAGATTTCCTTGTGTCTCTTATCTGCAGTTTCTCCAGTAGGTATTTAACATTCAATAGCCAATAACAATTTACAGTATCTGCCCCCTACTGTATATCTCAAATCTGATATACAGTATCCCAATCTGGTATGTAGACTCCTTTGTGATGTATTCATTGAAACATACTTTTAATTCCTGTTTAAAGAAATGTATTCCATTATTCAAGGCAAATATATCTAGTTATCTTTCTGCATTTTACCATTGTGAGTTGTCTGATTTATTTAACCATGCCTAGAAACCTGAGGCATTGAATAGTGCACATATTATTTGGAGATAAATAATTTACAATAAGAATATTCATGCTTTCAACATTGTTCAACATCATGAAAGCCATTTAACAGCAACAAAGGACTTCTTAAAAGTGCGTTCGTTTCTTGTTGTTTATGAAATATAAATGAAGTTATGGAACCCAATGCTCCATGCATAATAATATCACAGTATGCTTTCAGACACTGCATTATTTAATGTACCTCTTGTCTGGTGAAACACATGGCACTTGAACTTGATGTAATCTTATTATACAAGTGTCAAATGTAAGAGGATTGTCATTACAATTCTCCTATCACTCCTACTAAAACAGTGTTTTGGCAGCATCAATATTTAAAATATAGTGAAATAGGAATATTAATTTTTATTAGATATAATCACTTAATTAGTCACTGTAGTAAGATTCATTTGCAGGATAAGGATGTCGACACTTTGTTAAGTGTATGACAAGCTCCAACATTAGGTTAGATGGTTCGAGATCTGCATGGTCACGTGTATTATTACAAACGAAAATAGAATCTGAAGGCTATGAATTTATTCGAACTTAGAAGACATATTAAGCGTAGTCGGGAACTAGTGAAAATTCATTACGGTCTTAAAAATACTGACAATTTCCATCCTCTCTCTTCAAGAGGTCATTATGTTGACTTATTCCATAAATCCTTTAAAGGAATAACTAGTTATATTGAAAAATTGAAAGAAATGTAATCAGCCTAAAAATTATTTTATTGCAGTTAATTAAAAAGCCAAAATGATTTAATCTGTGTATGTGCCAACATAGAAGGATCAGCTGCAATATTAGGTGCAGAAGCATACCCAAAAAGATTTTAGTTAACTACATGATAAAGATGATTACATTGAGTTAAGCAATACAGTAATTAAAACAAAATGACTAGACAAGATTTTTTATTAAACAAATTACAATATACTAAAACATACATGGGGTAAAATTACTAAGGAGTTCTATTAAAGATGGGATGTTGCCCATAGCAACCAATATTTATTTATTTAGCATCTTCTAGAAGACAATAGATATATTCTGATTCCATCTTCAACACCCATCTTACTCCATAAGTACCTGGTACTTTATCACCGGCCAATCAGCTCCTGACTGTTAAGTTACAGGCTGAGTTTAAAAAGGGACAGTTACGAACTGAATGTTGATAAAGTACCAGGCAATTTATCACTTCTACTTCCTTATCACTGCTTAATACGGTACTTGATTAGTTTCACGGCGGCAGCTTTATGCTGCGCTATGTTTGAATCTTGGCAGCACGCCAACAGCAGCCTTACTTCTCTAAGTTACATTATCAGTGTAGTGCCGGCAGCAACGCTACGCTAGGTTTTTTTTAAACTACGTTATCAGCCCAACGGCTGCCTTACTGCTGTAGTTAATTTGAAGCTACGTTATCAGCGTAGCTCATAGGCTGCCTTACTTGTGTAGTTTCACGACGGCAGCGAAAGCTACTTTATCAGCGTAGGCTGGCGCTGTGAAACTACACAAGTAACTACCGTATGGTTGCCGG
Organism: Crinia signifera; assembly: GCF_055691185.1. Classification (NCBI taxonomy): domain Eukaryota; kingdom Metazoa; phylum Chordata; class Amphibia; order Anura; family Myobatrachidae; genus Crinia; species Crinia signifera. The sequence goes on from NC_139220.1 coordinate 181,489,971, forward strand.
AAACAGCATCTCTGTCCCTGGCAAGCCTAGTCAGCGCTTCTCTCACATCTCCGGCGCCAGCATGATCCCCTCTCTTTGGCGGAGAGGTGATCATGCTGGCACTGGCGGAGAGGCGCTCCATCTGTTTGACACGCAGGAGCATCTCAGACACTCCAGCAATGATACGCTCCTACGTCTGAGTAGCTATTGCTGAGATGTATGATAGGGCAGGTGTGAATGTGTTCCTGAAACACCCCCACCACACCTCCACTATCCACGACAGCCCGAAGCGTGGCGAGCGCAGCGAGCCCAGCGAGGAGTCGCATTATGCATTCTCCCGACCTTTGCATACCCCCACTTTCCACGTTGGTGTGGAGTTGATTTTATATAGTGTGGCGTGCGCAGAGCGCCACCGAGACCAAAGCAAGATGAGCGCAGTGAGCCCCGAGAGGGGACACGGATTACATGTAAGGCTTGCCAGGGACAGAGATGCTGTTCCCGGCAACAGTACGGTAGTTACTTGTGTAGTTTCACGGCGCCGATTTTTACAGGGACACTTACGCTGACTATGTATTGCCTACGCTGACTACACTATGCTACTTCTGACTGACTACGCTGGTCGCGCGGAGCACATTAAGCTGCTTCTGACTGACAATGCTGAGTATGCTGGGCGCAGGAAGAGGAAGCTGATTCTGAAAGGGACACTACGCTAAGTACGTCGTAACTGCCAGCGTGAAACTAAACAAGTAACCTTAATACATCTACCCCTTAAGGCCCCATACACCATGCGATTTGGGCACGATTTCACCCGATTCAGATGAATCGGGCCATGAAATCGTCCCAAATCGCATATATAGACATCCCCTCCAACCCGATGCGCTGTCCCGTGCAGCTTATGAGAAGTCGGACTAATGTATGGGGGCCTTTAAGACCTTATGGGGTAAGATGGGTATTAAAGATGAATCAGATTATATCTATTGTCTTCTAGAAGATGCTAGTTTGCTTTGAGGGCTCCAGATTTCTCTCATGCTCCAAAAATATACTAGTAGGTTAAGTGGCATTTACCCAAAAATAATTTCTAGTGTGTATGTGTGCTTGAGATAGGGAATATAAATGTTTAGCTTCACTGAGGCAGGGACTGATGAGACTGTGCAATACTTTACAGAGAATTGGTTCCACAATGTGCGTGCTATACAATAAAATAGTAATAAAAAAGTAATAATTCATACTTCCCCAATGGCCAGGAGGGACAGTCCAGCTTTTTGGAGACTATCCCACCATCCCACCCGCAGACCATAGTAGGGGGAGGTAGAGGGCAGCACTCTCATCTGATTTATTCACAGTTTGGAGAGAGAGTCTTGGGGCAGCACAGTAACTCCAAGAGTGCTGGGAATGCAGCCATAGTGATGGAAGTGGGAGCATGTTGTGAGGCCCCACCCCATTTCCACTGAAACTACTCTCCTTTTGGGTGTGTGCATATTCGGCATACATAGCATCCTGATTTTAGAAAAATAAATGCTGGGAGGTATGATGATTAAGTATCATGGATAACCAATTGCTTTCAACAAAAGTTCATTCAAAGACAAAAAGTGTCTGCACTGACTATCTAGACCAGTGATTTTCAACCTTTTTACCTTGCGGCACACTAAATAAGATTTTAAAATTGCCAGGGCACACCATGAGATTCCCACAGGGCAAAACACCAAACCTATTGGCCCCCATATAAAAAACAATCACACTGGTCCCCACAGGTAACAAAAATAAAATACATTGGCCCTTTACATGAAAAGAGGCAACCAGTAAATTACAGATGAACTGGTGGTGGCTGTAAACTGGTTTGGGCATCTAGATCTGGGGGCACACTTGAGAACAGCTCAAGGCACACTAGTGTGCCACGGCACAGTGGTTGAAAAGGTCACTGAGATTTATTTATTATGTATTTATTTACAGTTTCTTATGTAGCGTAGAATATTCCATTGCGGTTAACAATTGGATTTACACATACTCAGGGGCGGATTGGCCATAGACCTTACAAGGCCACCCAGTGCCAGATTAAGCCTTCGGGGGGCCCGGGGTACTTTAGCCAGGGGGGCCCCCTTGCACTTGTCATTACTGGACACACACTCCATGGGAGAATATTACACTGTCAAAACACAGAGTAAAGGCAGAATAAACTTGGTCAATGGGTAACTGCATATATATATATATATATATATATATATATATATATATACAGTATATACACATACACATAAATACATGCCATATGAAAAGCCCGTGCTTGTCCCTCTGCACCTGTAGGAGACCTCACAGTCCTAGTGCTGCCTTTGATTAAAAACCCTCCCATGACTAAGCTGCTGCTGTTGTTCTCCATGGGCATGTAATGAGCTCCACCAATTAGAGCTCAGCACAAACCTCTCAGCCTCTGCCCTCTGGTTTAAAGTGTCATGGGACTTAGTCAACTCTGTACACTTGTGTACACTTGTGCAATCAGTGTGCCTTGGCTCCCGATGCTCAGCACCATTAATCATTGTCACATTGGCAGATAGGTGAAGCTGCAGCACCACCCCACTCCCATGCACAAAACCTTTAGCTAACAAAAAAATAATAATTTTTTTTTTAAATACATGCCAACCACAGGGGGCCCCTAGCTAGTGGGGGGCCCAGGGGCATTGACCCCTTGTGCCTCCATTATAATCCGGCCCTGAGGCCACCTCTTAGGGCCACCTGTTAGCCGGTTATTTCCCACACAAACAACCTTTGCCAGTTCACAGAAGTCCTCAGCAGATGATGGAAGCAGGTTAATCTTGGAACTTAATATATTTTGAAAGGTAAGTGTACATTACCATATAGTCCCACTGCTGGAGGAAAAATTGTGGAACAAAGTTCCGAATTATCCAGATGGTATGTATCGTTACTATTGATGTTGCCATAGCAAAGTTAGCCACTGGAGGAAAGGTTTGGGGCCCAGAAGGTCCTAATACCGTGTGTGCTGTCTATTAATCATGGCAAGGGATGGTAAGCCGCTGAAGGAAGAAGGTCTGGGGTAAGGTCCCACCTGGTACAATGGTTGGTCCTGTCTAGCATGCCGTGGTTGCTGGAAATACTGCCAAGTTCAAGAAAGTCCAAACATCTAGGTTGGTCCAATGGTGGCCAGAGAAAGTAGTCCTTTAGTCTGGTACAGTTCCAAATACTGGGATAGAACCACCTCCTCTGAAATGACTTGTCTTAGACATGGGGATTGAATCAGCTATTGGGGAATTACTTGCAATGGATACTGGGGTTGTACCAGCTATTCATTAAAAGCTTATCACAGACACTGTGATTGAATCAGTTATTTGAGAATTACTTTTCTGTCAAAGTTGAGCAGACAATGGGATGGAACCAGTCATTCAGAAATTGTCAAGTTTGAGAAGATACTGATCTGAAACCAGTTTTTCAAGAAATTACAGATTTGCTCTGGAGGCAGGGAGTCCTTGAGATGGTTGCTTTACTGGAAGTCTTATGGCTGGATAATTGTTACAGAGAAACAGAAGCAAGTACACAGGGAATATGAAGACAAAGAAAAGCACTGGTCTTTTGGTTTTTGTAGGAAGACCGTCTTATAGCACTAAGAAGATGCTCTTTGGATGATGTGATCAGCTGGTCTAGGAGCAGCATCTGGATTGGTTGTGAAAAGTCAGCTGACTGAAATCAAGATGGAAGCATTCATATCAGTGTTTTGGAGGGAACTCCAGTGTTCAGTCTGAGGGTCAGGATATTAAGTGGATATTAAGTGAGTATTATGAAGAGACATAGGGGTATATTCAATTCCTGGTGGAAATGCCATCTAGTCAGTAAGACAGCAGTTTCTGTCTTGAATAGTAAGGAAGTCCATTTATTTATATATGCAAAGTCTATCTAATTTATTCATGTCGCACGCAACCAATAAGCGAATGTCCAGATTTATAATCAATGAATATTATTTATGAATGTAAACAGATGAAACTGTATCATGGATTACAAAATATAACAATCTATCTATCTATGAGGAAGGCTGGTAATCTAGCAGAAACGCGTTGGTGGTTTTAAGTGACATAGATACTGTGGGACTGGACCTTGTACCCAAACCATCTGGGCTATCCAAGGAAGGAGATTTTTGCTGTGGAGACCCGGGATCCCACCAGGAGCTACCCCTTGGACTGTCCAATACGACATTAATAGCCTTGATTATAAGGCCAGACACGGTACTATGCTCAAATAATTTTATTGTCCATGTTATTTTTGAATAAATGTTTACAATTTTACGCTATGTGGAGCATTTGATTTTAAACCGAGGTATACACGAATTAAGAAGAAGATAGCCCAAAACAACGTTGAAGCATCATATAATAACATACGAGATATCTTGTGGCCTAAGGAAAGGCTCTATTGCGGTACGGAGAATTCATATTGGCGGGGATTATTATTATCACTAAGCTACACATCTACACTATGAAAAGTGCGATTTCTTTGTTTTTTATTTGAGGTACCGCATATACGACAGAATCTACCGACATCGGCTAAGGAAGTGTGACGGATACATATACACAGATCCCAAGTGGGAGCGCCCTGTCCAAACTTTTTTGTATTGACTATATTTTGGGTAGTGTGGTGACTATCTTGTGACAAGGCTGCACCCTTTGTTTAGAGCGCAGGTGCTCTACTTTTCTTGTTTGTACCATCACACATAAACTGCCTGTACTTTCAATAATTGCTATCCACAACATTTACTTAAAATTACCTCTAACCTGCATCATGCGATACTCACAATCCTGAATAAAACTTGCACATTCATCAAACACACACCAACCCTGCTGCATACACAATTTGAATATCATTTAAGCTACAATGTACTTCTGTACAGAACACTTAAATGGCACCATACAATCTAAGGACTAATCATACCATAATCACATCACATGCCATTACACACACAATCCGAGCATCACATGCTAACAACACTTGTTACATATGTGTTGGTTTTATCCGCTATTTTATCTAGATATTCTCACTGGATATTACACAAAGCATTCACACTCTTCAATACAAAGAATCCTTACAATATACTACAATCCATAATCTACCAACCGCTGCTATATGTAGCTATTGTGAAACACAATACAATCCATGATGATAGCACGTGGCTGAGCACATGGCACACAGCAGATAGGCCTACACTTTGTCCACATGTAAACGTACACAGCTATCTCTACCAATTTAAGCATATCCTTGCTCACAATTCTTAACAGCTACCAATACCCATGTATATATATCAGATTCCAGTCATCACTTTATCTCTTACAGTCACGTTTCACATACCTTCCAATCATTTGACCTTCTCAGACCTTCAACACTCCATACCTGAACCATACTCTCATGAATAAGCTCTATCTCTTATCAATATTCCGAGCCATGCCTGATACACTTAAATAAACATTTGATACTTATCCCTCAAACATGTCCTGGTGAATTCAGTCCCATAGCTCCTTCCGTCTGCTGCTACAAAAACACACTGAACCATTTGATTCTCTCTTGCTTTCAAGAGAACTCTCGGGGGAGGGGAGAATCCATTCATTCACCTGGTATCACTAGCCTATAGACATGCCCCTTTGTTTGCTGTATCCTGTATGGTTCACTGGTGTTTGGGAATGTTAATGACTTCATTTCTAATGCTGGTTTTCTTATGACTACTCTAATGTGAACTTATAATTTGTTATAACATGTGAGTGCAATATGATATAGAATTCTAATAACTGTCATCTGACAGCCATTATAATTCTGATCATTTAGAGACTAAACTTGGCATATATGGGATAAAAGATTATTTATCTATGACTATATTAATGTTATTGGCATGGTTATAATTATAATTATGGAAATTATATGCTGGGAAAAATTAGACATTGACAGTCGTCCCTTTGACAGTATATAAAACTGTCACATTAAAATTAATAATGTATAATTTCCGCATTAATTTTCATAATTCATAAAGTTTCAATATTTTTCATAAAAATATTTTTCATTGATAAAAAAAAGATTTTTTTTAAAGGGTGGAACTTATGTGTATGTGTAGAAAGAAGGGGATGTATCATTTTTGCGCAATGGCTTAATCCTAGATTAATAATAAATGGGGGAGTGCATTTACTTAACGCCGGCATGTCCAGACCATGACCTCACAATAGTTGTAGGGCCACAGCCCAGACACACACGACTGAATGATACATTTGGGGAATGTATGTGTAGTCTATGTGGGTGTAGTGTTCCTGCATAGGTGTTGTGTTACCTACCGCAGGATGTACAGGGGTGAACACTTTCATATGTCCTACAAAGGATGCTGGGAAAACATGGATGAACAACATAACAAAAAAACAATTTAACAGAGTATTATAAAGATTTCCTGAAAGAGTGGAGAACAGTCATTTCTCCTAGTGCAGTTAGTGGACTAAAAACCTGGCTAGACCTCCCAGGATAAAAACCGTCTAACGCACTTTTGGGTCATTCCTAGTGTCTCTTGACATTAAAACTAAGGGCCAAAAAAAAAAAGTCTCTAGTGGGTCTTCTGCTCATCACGACGTGGGGTCGTCTAGGGGTCATCATTCTCTTGGTCGGCTTGTGTATTTCGTCGGCTCTTGGGGCTTTCTAGCTGGGTTCCTGTCCAGTCATCTGTCGGTATCCAAGTCGTCATCTCGAGGACCATCATCTGTCTACGGCTGGGCTCGTCTCTCCTTCTCCATTGCATCTGTAGGAAAAAGAAGTATCAATATTTTTTGCATTTTCACCTATTTTCCCTACCATTCTTGGCTTCTTGTATTCCATCCGATCCACTTGTAGACTTCCGATAGTTCTGTTGTCGACTTGTTTCCCTGCAGAGACATAAACAGAAAGAACTTCCCAAGCGTTAAAAGTATCCCGCCTCCCACATCTGTGAAGCTTCTACACTCTAGAGTGCTATAGTTTAACCCTCGCCTTACTGTCTTTTGACACTAGGTGGCGCTCTAATTTATTTAAGGGTATTTCTACCCTGTACTACCAAACCTCTTTCAATTTAACCTCTATACCACTCCATATATTTACAAATACAGTTGTCTGAGCCAAATAATCTGCGTTCTTCTTCGGAAAAATGTGACTAGAGGAAATCTGAGATATTCAGAATATTCAATCTCTCATTTTCCTCTTCTCTGTCTAATCACTGGGGACTATCAGTTACTTGACATCTGGACCTAACACTATCAATATCTTGAGATTTTTAAATCTCATTTAAAAACACTGTAATATATCTCGTTGTCTAGGGGATGAAACTTTTTCAATGTGAGGTCCATACGCTCTCCATGCAATTAGGAGCAATAGGGGTTTCCAAATCCAATGCGTCACATTTGACCGGGTCCAATCACAGCTCTTTCCGGCTTAACTAAACAACAAACAGAAAAACAAATCTTTAGACACCTTACACGACATATGTCTGATTCCGAGAACCAACAAAACAAACAATAACAATCAAACAAACAAAAGAGAGTACGTATAGACTAACTTCCATTTCTCCTTACTTGATTCCTAAGAACCTGGACTGACAATTACATCACATGCAAGTCACCACTAGGTGGCTATTAACTTTTAACCACTTCCCGATATCTTATGTGTTTTACATACATATGTGTCATGGGAACTATATGTCATGTAATGAACAAGCATGTTTCAAAAACAAATTTCCCAATACGTCGTTACCCTGGTACCAAGGGCGGATCGTATGCAGTACTCCTTTGAATAGAACATGTTATCTTGTTCTCTACCTTTTCTTGTGTTCTATACCTGTATGTCTTACCATAGTCTAAACCTTCATGTGTTCGCTGTAATATTGTGTTCTACTCTTAAGTCTTTAATCTACTTGTTAAAAAGGGGAGAAAGAAAGTTTAGGAGTTTTGCTAGTTACCGTTCTTCATTTGTGCGACATCTCTGCTTCTCTATACCTACAGCAGTTATTAACTTGGGGATGTAATTAACTTCAAATACAATTTGGCATTCTCAATTTATCTTGTTACCTTAATACTTATTACCTGAGTCAGTGTGAAACCAGTATACCTACTTCTCCAGCTGTGTCAATTTGGCATTGACCGTACCGTCTCTTACCACTTGGGAAAAACAGCATCCTCTCTGGCTGTTTGACTCCGCCTTACATTCGACTTATCTCGTCTCGGAGATGACAGCGGTCTTGAATATTACGTCAACACTTACTAATCCTTAACAAGGAGTTGACACAGGGTATAGGTTAATCAGTTTCACAATTACATCAGACACTTTAGAATAACTGGTCTCATTATATACGAATGGGGGGGGGTATTGCTATTCTGCATTAACAGTCTAATTGCATCTGTCCCATCACTTTTTCCTATTGCCATTTTCCTATACCACAGTTTTAAACAATCACTATGCCTCTTCTTACCTCGCGTTGATGAGAGCAGACATATTTTTCAATTCTTATTGTGTAATTCATCCGGTTCGAAACTGCCAGTACCTGGAAATTCTACTATCTATATACTTCGTCTTTTGGTAAGTTACTGCATTACTCACCTGTATGTCTAGTTCAATTTTTATACAGTCTCAAAGGCATAAAATTCAAAGATTAGTATTTAGACTGTTAAATAGAGAGCTGTTAGCTTAATATCTCCACCTATCCTCCTACTTTCACTATCTTGTTTCAGAGGATAGTGGTTCGGAGATTTCAAGGTAGTGAAGCCTTATTAGCTCTGAAGTGATAGATTTCACTATTTCCTTCTGCTTCTTGCTCACGTCTTTATGGCAGCACTGGTGTTTAAATAACACTTACAGTACCGGCATTCGTCTGTTAGTCAAGTGAGAGAGGAAAGAAAAGGAAAAGGAGCAAAAGGGGGAAAATATTTTAATGCAACCAATTTCAGTACTGGCTATGTTTGGAAAAATTGCAAAATTGTTAGCTTCGATACACACTAGCTATTTTGTACACAACAGATTTGATACATTGTATCCGTTGGTTTGCACAGTAGAGAAAAGTAAAGGTATAGATTAACAAGATATTTATTCCCAAACAAATTCTGCTATCATCCCATCTTTTAAAAAAGCGGATGGGTGATGAGAGACCCGATGGGATATCTGTTAATTTGTAGGGATAGTTAAAGAAAAACTACCTGCTCCTTCGCGTTTAACATGTGGCTATACACCTGGTGTCCTATACATTGCAGGAATAATGCCACCGGTCCCGCTAGTGAGAGGAGTTTTATAGAAAATTAGTAGCAGAGTGCTCATTTAGACATAAATATTTTGTGGCATATTCAGTGAACTTGGAATTGTTCCCTATAAGGTAATTGCCTATATCGTGTAGTCTGTGATTTTAACAAGGGTCAGATTGTATGCCCATATAAACAAGAGCACATTTTAACTGCCCGTCTATGCAAAACAATATATATTCTCAATTATATCTCCAGCCTTCCTTTAGGCAATACAGCAGAAAAGAGACAAAATTATTTTTGCAGCAAGAGCGCATGGAATAAACAGCAGGACAGGGTTAAGCTCTAGCGGTGATACTATATATTAGGAGGTACCTCCTATAGAATATATGCATATATCTCTAGCATATATATTGCCACAATAAGCGTTTACCCTCAGTGGGAATAAGTTACTTATCTGGTGATGTATTCACCCGCCACTGGTATCTGCTAGGTACACTCCTCAGTGTCGCTGGCCTGGAAAGAGGTGTCACCCGTCGTGGGTTCACTGATGTTGGCGGCACTTGTCTTGTGGCTGAGCTCCGTCAGAGTACTGTGTCTATACCCCGCTGGCGTGAGACAGGCTCTGGTAGCGGGAGGGGACCTGTCACTGAGTATCGCTCTCTGTCGGCGGCGCTTGTTCAGTGAAAGTGCTTTGCCGGCATTCAGTGTCCGTTCCCTGCTTGCGTGAGACAGGCTCCGGTAGTAGAAGCGGACCTGTCACTAGGTATCACACTATGCAGTGATAGGGAACGTAGGAACTGTCGGCGGTGCTTGATCTGCGAAAGTGCTTTGCCGGCATTCAGTATCTGTTCCCTGCTTTCGTGAGACAGGCTCCGGTAGTAGGAGCGGACCTGTCACTGGGTATAACTCTGTGCGGTGATAGGGAACGTGGGAAGACGCGTTTCGCCCGCAGTGGGCTTGATCACTTCCTGTAAGAAGGGTGCCAGGGCTAGCTCTATTTAACCCTGCAACTCCTCCTCTTTGTTCAGCATTTTTTGAAAATACGCATAATTGGGAAACCAATTGGTTCAATTAAATGTTAAGTGCTGAGTTTTAATCTCAGCAGGGTAGTAAGTTCAGTGAACTAAGTTGATAAGATGTAAAAGATTATTAGCGAATATTAAGTCCTCCCTATTGATTAATTATATGGAAAAAAGATTTTGCATCTATATAATTAAATATATCAATTACATGATGACAAGAGAATAAACAATAGACAATAATGATGTCATATCGCCCAGGCAGTGATCTCTATGATCCATTTATTTTATTTGATTTAGTGAAAAAATGTCCGCAATTTGCTGCTGCAAGGATACTGCATATTGGATAAATATAAGGTTATATATCAGAGTAATCTTTATATGAGAATTGATAATAGACTAGACTGTAAAAAGGATATATTTGTAATGTAATGTCCCAAGTGTTAGATAGGACAGAATAGAATTATCAGATTTTAAGGAGACAATATTTACAATATAGATACAGTGTGGTCCATGCAGTAATTGTAGCTATTTAGCTGTAATAATCCTAGTAGCGTGAGAGAGAGAGAAGGTACTAAAATGTCCTATATGGGGGAAAGGAGAGTGGACTCATGATACATATTCGTGTTTAAATTGCACTGATAATATAATATTAGAGTGATACCATGTCCTTGACATATCTTTATGAAGCCAGTAATAAGGTATATAATTCAGAGGTATATACAATCACTTATATTTACTGGAGCACAAGGCCACATTGATTATTGGGCAGTCTAATAGCTGCACCTGAGATAATCAAAAAGAACCTATAGTATTGCTACTATTTTATAGTGTCTCATAGTCCTAAAAGGATTAGAATGGACATGTGGTCCCTGGATGGAGTAATTGGGAGTCAATGTAGATGTGATCCTTACGTCACATTCAGTATAGATACATGATTAATTGAAGTATGGGGTGAGAAGAGGGGAGTGTGTGTTTTGAGATTAGATTAATTTTCATCAGGAATGTTCATTCTACAGTGGATAGAAGATACATCTGAGAGCAATACCTCTAGACTCAATCAAGCATCTGGTGGCTGGTCAGAAGGAAATAGTGAAATCTATCACTTCAGAGCTAATAAGGCTTCACTACCTTGAAATCTCCGAACCACTATCCTCTGAAACAAGATAGTGAAAGTAGGAGGATAGGTGGAGATATTAAGCTAACAGCTCTCTATTTAACAGTCTAAATACTAATCTTTGAATTTTATGCCTTTGAGACTGTATAAAAATTGAATTAGACAGCTCTCCGTTTGTCACATTAATTACCTGTAATTAATCTAATCACTGGGTATTTCACAACACTCTGTGTGTGTGTTTTATGTTTGTAAGTCTGTTTGTTAATTAGTGTAATAGTGGAATATAAATATATTCCCCTCTGTTGTCCTACACCCAGCTCAGATATATAAACTGAGAGGGTACTATAGGACTTTTTTTCTAAAGATATACATTAAACGTTAAGTTTTAATACTATAATTTCATCCCTTTCTTTCTAATTAAGTGCCCCCAATATAAGTCTTCTTTTTCTATGTGTAAATTTATGTTATTTCTGACTTTGGGGAGCACCTCCTACCCCATCTTATTTCGATAGCTTATTTTTAAAGCTTACTAAATTCGGGTATAGGAGCCTATACTGTCTTATATGCAACTCTTACGTACACTGTACCAATAAGCAGTCATCCAGTGCGAAATCTACCCCCCTATACTACTGTATCAAATGTATGTCTATCTGACATCTCCATCCCTACGTATCACGTTATCACTGCGTGACCCGTTATTACCCATAATTACAGGAATAAACGTTCACCGCTAGTAGATACCGGTGGGTTATTACTTGTCTGAGAGCTCCCCAACCACTCACTTCTCCACATAATGACACTATTCCGCAATCAAGCGTGAAGCCCACTATGCGAGGCAATGTACTCAATCGCCAAGTCTTTCAACTAACAGCAAACTTCTAGTCAACTTGCAAGGCGCGGCCAATCTCTCCAGGGCACAACAAACTTGTTTTCCTGTACCCCCAGAAACCGGAGGAGCTCAGCGGAATTCGAAGTTCCGATTTTCGCTCCTATACCCTTCCGGTAGACCAAAATAGGTAGGTCTACGGAAGGGGCAGTAAAACTGGGTACGTCGACTCGTACGTCGTCGCGTATCCCCGTGTGTCCTATTTCAACACACAATCCTTAGCGCTAAGGGCAATCCTTTCACCACCCAGGAATTTCCACATCTGGGTACCATTCACTTAACTTTACTATCTATATTTCTGTACAGAAACATCCCATGGTTGGCAGCTCTTCTACTGGATGTCACACGAGTGTTCCCTTGACTATCAATGGGAATTTAATCAATACTATTTGAATTTCTTGAATTTTGAACAATAATAAAAGAATCCTGTTTGTAACTCAACAGGAGTCTTACTTAATTTATCACTTAATTGTAATTATCACACAATTAATTATCACTACCCATCGTTGGGCCTTTACCTGTACAGCGTACCTAGGCAATCACACGCGCCAGCACATGTGTCCATCACGCAAACAGTGTCTCACTGAGCGGCAGACGTTGACACCCATGTGTCCGAGTCCCGCCTTCTTTTGCATACTTCGCAAACATATTTGCACTTCTACTTAACTTAACTATTCAAGAAATCCAAACAGCACACTCTATTCTATAACATTTGTGGTTAGCAAGGATATGGCACTATGAATTTAACACCTCTTACAATACTGTAGATATCTCACATTCACAGGGGAAAGCAAATGCAATTTTACTCTTAACAGGTACAAACAAACTCCACACAGTACAATACCTCTTACAGTTTTCCTGCACCTATGCATTTGGGGTAACAGATCACAACAGGAAAAAAAAAACTTTGTTTCTATTGTGAACTATTGAAACTACAGTCGCTGTTGAGAGAGAAAGCAAATGAATCAATCCTATTCAAATTCCCCCCTTCTAAGTGAAGTTGCTTTGTCTAAGTTTCAAGGTTAAATCTATTGTCTCAACACCTTAATTTACATCTAAATACCCTCTGGCTGGTTCTTTTAAAGTTAACAAATTTTTCTTTGCATGTTGTTAAATGTTTAGGGGAAATCTGTCTTTTAGCCTGGAATAAAAAGAGAAAATGTTATTTATCATATTTGGTAACAATTAATTTCAATTTCAAATTTTAATACTTTAGAGTAACATTCACTTTTCATACTGCTTGGAATTTGTTAGCTTAACTGTAAATTTACCTGATTTTCCCTCGACTGGTATTTTATCTCTCTCTACTTTTATCTTTCTAAAGTTAAAATACTTATGACTCAATCCTATCAATTATGGGAATGAAAGTTTACCATTAAACACTCTTAGCACTGTACACTTTAACACTGGCAATGCTTTCCGCCTTGCCTACTATTCTCATTACCATATGTTGAAAGGTATACTAAAATAAAATAAATTTATTTAGTAGAAATAGCATTTTTACCCAGAGTTCTTTGCAACATACAACTATACAATGGCTTTCTCAGGTTGAGATGGTCTGCAGTAAAATACCTGCAATTTATGGCTATACATTATCCCTTTATAATCCGCTTCTGCGGCAATTATAAAAGATGTGCATTTATTTAAAATTTGCACTGCTTATAAAACAATTCAAATTTAAAAAAAAAAACAATTCAACCTGAAACAGCCCTTGCCAATCATATCTGGCTATTATTTAAAAGATAAACATCAAAAGGGGATAACATCGCATGTGAGAAAACAAATTATTATAACAAATATACTTATAGAATCGCATCTTGGTATTTAAATATAAATAAATGTTTTTCCTTTTGTCCCAAAGTTCAAATTAGTATCTTACAGATTATGCATATGCAGGCCTGGACTATCAGCATTAGAAAAAACCCAAAACAAAACCGAAAAATTTAAAATAATTATTTCTATTCTATATGTGATCCCTCCCTTGCTGATTGGCTCAAATCTGCATAATATTGCATATCTTTAAGTATATAATATCCCGGACGAGCCCCCATCTAAGGAAGTCCATTTATTTATATATGCAAAGTCTATCTAATTTATTCAATTCGCACGCAACCAATAAGCGAATGTCCAGATTTATAATCAATGAATATTATTTATGAATGTAAACAGATGAAACTGTATCATGGATTACAAAATATAACAATACAGGTATTATACTTACTAACAATTATTTATTTATTTATTAGCAGTTTCTTATATAGCGCACACAGATTCCGCAGCGCTTTACAGAGAATATTTGACCATTCACATCAGTCCCTGCCCCAGTGGAGCTTACAATCTATATTCCCTACCACATGAACACACACACACAGACATTCTAGGGTTAATTTTGTTGGGAGCCAATTAACCTACCAGTATATTTTTGGATTGTGGGAGGAAACCGGAGTACCCGGAGGAAACCCACGCAAGTACGGGGAGAATATACAAACTCCGCACAGTTAGGGCCATGGTGGGTATTGAACCCATGACCTCAGTGCTGTGAGGCAGTAATGCTAACCATTACACCATCCGTACTGCCCATACAGTCACGGACCCACCGGTCGCCTGCTCCGATACGTCAATCTGAGCAGCTCCGGCCGTGACTGGGGTTCACTCAGGACACTCGGGTCCTTTCCTTGAGGTACACTGCCACCAGCCAAAACCTGATTTTAGCGCCTGAAACTGCGCAAGGGGCGGCTTGGCTCGCCCCTGACCACACAATACAAGATAACAATGGTAACGTTTTCCAGCCTTTCGCTTCTGAGGCTAATGAGTCTTAAGAACACAGAACCAGGACTGAGAATATGTATTATTTATTCCTAGAAATACTACAGAGCTTTAAACAAAATGGTTACAAGACATTACAATGATTTTAAAAGTACACACAACGATTTTTAAATGCAATTTCAAAAATAAAAAGGGAAAAAAGACAGAACCGTATCTTACAATCCTGAAGTGGGGGGGTTCTCCACAAGAAATCTCTCGTCGCCTACAGCCTGATTGCTAGACCCCCAGGTAGTGACTTTTAAAACTATAGTAAAGCTCTGAGTTCTGATTCTGGTGATGTGGGTATTTCTCACAAAATTCTACCCACACTCACTTAAGTTCTTAAAGAGAAAAATGAATTCTCCACCCCACCGCTTGCCACCAAATGTACTGATTATTGCTCCAGCATCCTTAAATAAAGCTAACCTCAGTTTTATATATATATATATGTGTGTAAATACAGAGCTGGGGGGGGGGGCGTGGCTATGAGGCGGTCGCCATTTTATAATAACTAATTGTCGGCCATCTTAGCCAGACCACATGTTGGTCTGCCGCATGGCATTCCGCCATCTTAGATTCCTCCACATGGCACACAAAAGAACCTTAACAATCTATAGGCTCAAACAGCTGCCTGGCAATCACACATAAACTGCCTGTACTTTCAATAATTGCTATCCACAACATTTACTTAAAATTACCTCTAACCTGCATCATGCGATACTCACAATCCTGAATAAAACTTGCACATTCATCAAACACACACTAACCCTGCTGCATACACAATTTGAATATCATTTAAGCTACAATGTACTTCTGTACAGAACACTTAAATGGCACCATACAATCTAAGGACTAATCATACCATAATCACATCACATGCCATTACACACACAATCCGAGCATCACATGCTAACAACACTTGTTACATATGTGTTGGTTTTATCCGCTATTTTATCTAGATATTCTCACTGGATATTACACAAAGCATTCACACTCTTCAATACAAAGAATCCTTACAATATACTACAATCCATAATCTACCAACCGCTGCTATATGTAGCTATTGTGAAACACAATACAATCCATGATGATAGCACGTGGCTGAGCACATGGCACACAGCAGATAGGCCTACACTTTGTCCACATGTAAACGTACACAGCTATCTCTACCAATTTAAGCATATCCTTGCTCACAATTCTTAACAGCTACCAATACCCATGTATATATATCAGATTCCAGTCATCACTTTATCTCTTACAGTCACGTTTCACATACCTTCCAATCATTTGACCTTCTCAGACCTTCAACACTCCATACCTGAACCATACTCTCATGAATAAGCTCTATCTCTTATCAATATTCCGAGCCATGCCTGATACACTTAAATAAACATTTGATACTTATCCCTCAAACATGTCCTGGTGAATTCAGTCCCATAGCTCCTTCCGTCTGCTGCTACAAAAACACACTGAACCATTTGATTCTCTCTTGCTTTCAAAAGAACTCTCGGGGGAGGGGAGAATCCATTCATTCACCTGGTATCACTAGCCTATAGACACGCCCCTTTGTTTGCTGTATCCTGTATGGTTCACTGGTGTTTGGGAATGTTAATGACTTCATTTCTAATGCTGGTTTTCTTATGACTACTCTAATGTGAACTTATAATTTGTTATAACATGTGAGTGCAATATGATATAGAATTCTAATAACTGTCATCTGACAGCCATTATAATTCTGATCATTTAGAGACTAAACTTGGCATATATGGGATAAAAGATTATTTATCTATGACTATATTAATGTTATTGGCATGGTTATAATTATAATTATGGAAATTATATGCTGGGAAAAATTAGACATTGACAATAGGTTGGTAGGGGTTCTGACCTATTCAATAAGATCCACCTGCTTTTGTTGAAAACGTGGCAAAATCTTTCAGGTTTTGGCCCCGTTTCTGACAATCCCAATCTGACTTTAAAAAAAGTCAGATTGAGGAAGGGAGGATGGCACCAGGTGAGCAGCAGCTGCTTACCCAGTGCTGTCCTCCCATCTGCCGTCATCCCGCCCACCTCCCTCATTGCTTACCCAGTTCTGCCGCAGAGCCAGGTGAGCAACTGCTCACCCGGCATCTATTTCGAAGTCTTGCCTACTGGCCGCCTCATGCCACCTGCATCGCTTACCCGGTCCCAGCACCAGCTGGGTGAGCAGCAGCGATCAAATTCGACAGTTGGATTTGGCCGTTGATTGAATAGGTAGTGTCGGATCCATTCCGACAGATGAATGTTGGAATGTATCCGACATGAATTGAATATACCCCATAATTTGGATTAATCATCTGATTTTTGCTGTACAGTCCTGTGTTTTTGGAACTGTCCTTCTATCCCATCTGTGTCCCATAGTGGTGGTGGTCATGTGGTGTATGTGTGTGTGGGGGGGACGGGGGGGGGGGAATTGGGAGTCCCCTATCACTTGTAAACATAAGTTGGTGTGTTTGGTGCTGGAACAGTATTTACAAACTCCACTGTCAGCTGGGAGTGAGTTCAGAGAGACCAGTTGCTAAACTCAGGATTCTGCAAACCTCTCACATAATGAATTCAGCAAAATAGGGTTCCCATGGAACTGGTGGGCTGTGTTAAATCCAGACAGCATTATACACTTGAAGGACTGATCGCGGAGGAGAGTCACAAGATTTAAGAGTATTAAATTAAAATTGTGATACCAAGTATGTATGCTTAAGTAGCAACACAGAGGAAAGGGTTAGACAAGTTATGCAACTGAGTATGAGACTATAAAACAATGCTATTATATATGGCAAGTGCAATAGAAGAGTCCTATCCTAAAACACCTTACAGCACGGAGAGTTATAGAAAAGATTTCCCCCCTTAAACTATACCATGAACCATGTTAAGCTACTGTATATTCCTCTTTTTATGTTGATCTGCAGAATGAACTAATGCTAAGAAACAAGTTTGTCTTGTTTTCCTGTATTGAGTGATGAACATTCATTTATTTAGTTTTATAAGTCAGCTGTAGTATCTGGGACTCCAGCCAAAGAAAACTCTACCTGTCAAACATCTTATCATTCCCAATATTCGATTTTAACAATGCTTATTGTCCATTGTTTACGCAGGAGGTGAGGCTGGTATTATGCAATCCAGCATGTTTTTCAGTTCAAGTAAATCAGATTGGACTATTCATGCTTCGACTTGTATGCCTTGCCTTATGAATTAGGATTCCTGAATACAAGCTCACCCACAGACCCACAGCATGTGTAGGAACTTTATCAAATCACCAAGCTAGCTACTTACAGCTTCTCAACCTTCTCCCAGATATCAGTTTGGGAACACAAACACACACACACACACACACACACACACACACACACACACACACACTGCCACCACCCACATAAGGCAGAATAAACTCAGCATACAGCCAAGAGAAAGTGCCACACAGCAAGTTATACACCCCAATGGACCACTGAATTGTAGCACCTTCTCACCTAGCTATGCTTCCACTAATTTGAGAGAAAAAAAATGAGACATACAGAACAAGGTTAAGGGCAGGAGGCTGTTACATGCAACCCCAAAAAAGGCCGGGGGGGGGGTTCATGAAAAGCCCTCCAGGGATGCAGTAGTTGGGGCCTCTGCTTACGGTTGCGGCCAGCCACCATAGATCTTGGATAACCATTGGAGAGTGCATGGTCTGGTCCTTTTGATAAATATACAGTAAATTCTTCTAGTGCATGCATGATAACGTACCAGTTTAATAACAGCAATGCACTGTAGAAAATACACCACTGATCTCTGCAGTGTAAAATTATATATGTATAAAGTGCACAGTCTGGAATATGAACTTTCCACAAAGTGTTGGTTCCTCCGGCAGTGGTGCCTTACCACTGCCCTGACTCCTGGGGTATGGTAATGGGCTCCAACAATCCGGATTCCGACAGTCATTAGCCCGACGTCGGGATCCCGACTGGCTGGACTCAGACACCATGGTGAGCGCAACAAAGCGCTCGCCATGCTGCGGGAACATCTATGGGGGTCGTGGATCCCCACGAGGGAGAATAGCCGGTGGCCATCGGCAACCCATCTGTCTGTGTTTTAACAGTCGAGATCCCGAAGTTGGGTAAATGACTGTCGGGATCCCGACTGTCGGGAGCCCGTCCGGCACCCTGACTCCTGTGGGCCAGTCCAACCATGTATATATTATCTTCAGAATACACCCTTCAATCCTCAGTGATCAACAGATTATATTTCACTGAGCAGTTACTAAACCACTAATCTACTTGTTACAGGGATTGATTGATTGATTGATTGATTACTTACTATTCACCAAAAAAAGAATATTCCTAAAATAAGAAAAGGGCAAATATGCATTTTATTTTACACAATGTGAGAGTAAATGTATTAAAATAAATATGTAACGTTGTACCTCACAGAACAATCTTATCACATCATCTTTCCCCAATGGTAAATAATAGTATACTTATTTCATATAGATGTGGAGGTGCACCCAGGAATACAACAGGAAAAAAGAAAAAAGTATTCCTACACAGGTCACTGACAACTTGAAAGTCCTTAATTAGGTATTATATGTTTCCATGACCCAATAAAAACTATTGTAACTGTGTATTAAAATATTTTTATTTTTCTGTTGCTATGATAGGACCATGTTTATTTAGTTATTATTACCAGTTATTTATATAGCACACACATATCCCACAGCACTTTACAGAGAATATTTGACATTCACATCAGTCCCTTCCCCAGTGGAGCTTACAATCTATAAGTCCTATCTGCTTATGCGGTGAGCGATGCACACACCATGGGAAAAGCTGTGAGGAATCCGGTTGGACCCCTCACAGCAGGGGCAGTGCGATAGATACCATCTCATATGGGCAAATGCTGGGAGCTGTGAGTGACAACAAGATATCAACTCCGAGGGCTATGGTGCTATGTGAGGCAGAGCTGTTTATATTCTGTTTATAAATCTGAGATGTCAAATAGATGTAATAGACAGCTTTCCGTAGTCTCTGCTATGTACTGTATAATGGGCATAATACTAGCGGACATTTTTGTTGTTACTTTCTAAACAAAACTCTTACTCCCTAACTGTACCCTATAAGTAATATTGGTCTAATGTTTTCCTGACATACACTAGTTATGAAATTTCCAGTTATACACTAGTAGTCTGATTTAGGCAAATGCCAACTGATTGAGATCTGTGTTATACACTGTTCCCCAGAATGGACTTTATATTGGAGCATCAACAAAGGCTGTGCTGTATTCACTGGGAGGGGTGGGACATACAGACCCTGATCAGAAAGTAGTCATTCCTGATGGAACCCTGAGTAATTTGTTTGGTGCAAATGACCTAAAAAAAAAAAAGAGCACCATCAACCTAGTAAATCAAAGAAGAATGATCATCTGGGAGCACACAGGTGGCCTACATGCTTTGATAAAGTACCAACCAATCAGCTTCTATAGGGTTAGATTTATGAAAGCTTGGAGAGAAAGATTGTGATTGTTCTACCAAGGGTTTCCTGTCGATAGGTCAACAGTGTCTAGTTCGCCAGTCAATAGGTAAACCAATATTAGTTGACAGGCAATAGGTGAAAGCATGAAAAAGATCAAAATGCACTACTGTGGGTCAACATTGACAAAAGGTCAACACAAGCAGCCTACATGAGTCTTTCCAACATGTTCTTATTTCACAATCGAAGTGGGCAATAGATTGAGACTATAATACTGTGCTGAGCTTAGCGTGGCACTGAACATGAAGCATGGCCAGCAAAGCAAACCATGCGATGGGACATGTTACACTAAGTGGGGATCCATGTCAACATATGTCGACATTGTCACCTAAAAACATGAAAACCGTATATGTCGACCTTTTCCTATGTGGCCCATTCTCATGTTGAAATTTTGCTTGTGCCATCCTTTTGACCACGTCGATCTTTTTTCATGTGCCAACCTTTTGCCTGTCGACCCATAGTGGTCGACCTACTCACTGTCATCCTAATAATCCACGCCCCTAGCAACTGAGCCATCCTTCATACAGGCATAACAAATTACAACAAAATATCTCTATATACAATGTTAGGGGTTCAGAATGTGGAGGACAAGGACAAGTCTCAAAAGCAGGGATTTGGTTTAACCAACACAGAACTGTTTTTTGTTTTTTTAAGCTTCTCTCATGCTAGTGCATAAACTGATTATTGATATCCTAAATAGATACCCATTACTATTTTGGTCTTTATTTTGCCTCATATGCTGAATTCTATGAAGAATGGACAAGGGGACGAATCAATTGCTAAACTGGATGGAGCCGTTTCAGACAGATGTGCCTTATCAGGTAGGACATAAAAAGCGCTTCTTATCAGTTATTTCCTGTCTGCTATTTGCTAAATGTGGGATGGGTCCTGTAACTGACAAGTTAAGACTTTTCTTACTGGATTTTAATGCAAGTAAAGTGTGTTTGACAAGGTGACACATCACAGGCACCAAGAAGACAATGACCTCATTCATAAGGCTTCCTTTATTATCTTACAACTATTCACTCCTAGATAACTAATTTGTTCCCTAGAATGAAATGCCCCATCATACCGATTTATTTATTTATTTACAAACAAACCATTTCTTGTATAGTGCAGAAAATTCTGTTGCGCTTTATCATGGGATACAGTGTTACATCAAGCTGGGTAGTTACAGACAGTCAAAAATGTAGGAGGGCCCTGCTCGCAAGCTTAGTAGTACGTTTATTTATAAGGTGCCACAAAGTGTCCTCAGCGCCGTACATAACAAACAAAAAACAAATGACAAGGTAACGTACAGGGTGTGTTGATAAAATTCAGCATAAATAGGGGTATAGCTGGTAGAACTAAAATCAGCATCAGTTCAGAAGTAGGTGTCGAAATTGTCGAGGAGACTGAAGATGACGTAGAGGAAGGGAAGAACAGGACAGGAGCACAGGTGAGGTAAAGAGGTAGGGTGAGTACGTGAGGAAGGAGGGCCCTACTCATAAGAGTTAACATACTAAAAGACGGTGGGTGGACGAAAGAAAAACAATAGGATAAGTAGGAACGGATGGGAACGGAGGCAGGATAGGAGGATCAAAAGAGGTTAGGAGGAGGGATAGGCTAGTCGAAAAAAGTGGGTTTTGAGGGAGCGCTTGAAGGAGGTAAGGGAATAAGAAAGCCTGATGGGTGGCGGGAGGTTGTTCCAGTGCAGGGGGAGCAGCGCAAGAGAAGTCTTGGACAAGCTTACAATCTTAAGGGGCCTACACACATGCCGATATTAAGGCATTTTCTAAACGACTTTGCTTAGTTTGGCAAAGTCGCTGACAAAACGCCCCTACATCGGTGTGTGTGTAGGGGTTATAGCGACAGCAATGCGTGTCCCCACACGTCACTATCGCTGGCCGAGATTGATGAGCAGTGTCCATCAATCTCGCTGGTCGCTAGTGTTCTCCCCCGGAGAACACTGGTGCTATCAGCTCGCTCAGCACACAGAGCTGACAGCTCGCTCTGTGTGTGGGCTATCAGCTCTGTGTGCTGAGCGACAGAAGCGTAGAACTGCCCGACTTAGCATAGCTTAAGTCGCTGGCAGAAATCGCCATGTGTGTAGGCCTCTTAAGGGGAAATAGGCATCAATACAGAAGGATATGTATTATCTATTGCATAAAGTCCAACAAATTCCAAAGATTGAATCTCAAAGGAAAAGGGACCAGAGGCGATGAAGAGTTGAATATACACACGTGTTGGACACATCCATTGAACTCTCATTTAGATGTTACATGAAAGAGAATGGAGATAACACCATTCCATTGAGAGTTGGTTACCATCTCTTATTATTTATTAACAGTTTCTTATATAGCGCACACAGATTCCGCAGCGCTTTACAAAGCATAATTAGGAGCAAAAACACATATCATATCAAATTACAGTACAAGACAGTTTAGGACAAGTACATGGTAAATATGGATAGTTGCATCAGGGGACAGGACACTGAAGCAATCATCAGGGTGGCAGAGGTTTATATATTCTAAGGAAAGAATACAGACACCTGGGTGTCTGTTTGGGGCGCCTGTATGAGTGATTAAGCCTGCAGCAATCAAAAACAGGGGTTGTCAGTCCCTAAATAGTAAGAGAAAAAATGGGGGGAGATTGCGCAATTGAAGACAGAACAAATAATTTAAAAAAATGTAACAATACAATTTATTTAAACATTTGGTATACTAAAAAATGGTGCAATTGCATCAAAGTTAAAAATCTGGGAAGTTGAAAAAAGCTGTGTCCAGTAATGTAGGTAAAGCACCTTATCCTCTGGCTGGAAGAAATAGGAGAAGGGGACGATGTAATTGTCCTCCAGGTATTGGGACAGGGATCCCTTAACAGAGTGTCCTCCAAATTGGACTGAGATGGTAAATGTCCAAAATATGGATTCTCTGTAAGATTCAATTTCCACTTATGACCATGTGTGGGTACCTTAGATGGGTGGCGTTCCCTCAGATTGTGGTACCTGGAACGGTGGTTTAGTGAGTCAGGGTCCCGGTCTAGTTCTCCAAATAGTACATGTAATTCTGTAGGTTTCCTTTGCCAGGTAGGTGTCTGGAGCAGCAGCAATACACAAGGGGGGGTGGCTGGGTTGCCTGTGCCAACGCGTTTCACTGCTTAGGAGCAGCTTTTTCAAGGTGTTCTAAGAAAGGCACAAGAGGAGAGAGGGCCCTGCCCGTGAGAGCTTACATTCTAAAAGGGATGTTTAGACAGACAGGGGTGACACAGAAGGGAAAGAAGTGGGCATAAACAGTAGGTTAGGATGAGAGATGGTCAGGTTTTATGCAGGAGGGTAGGAAGGGGTCAGCTTAGTCTTTGATATTTTAAGTCTAAAAAAGCGCTGGGTCATCCAGGAGTAGACAGCAGAGAGACAGTAGGAGATATGAGTGAGGATGGAAGGAGAGAGATCAGGAAAGGAGCGGTAGATTTTAGTATTATCAGCATAGAGGTGATAGTGGAAGTTAAGTGAACAAATAAGCTCACCCAGAGAGGACATATAGAGATAGAGAAGAAGAGGACCAAGAATAAAATGATGGGGGACACCTACTATCAATGGAAGAGCAGAAGTGGTGAAGTCATTAGAGGTACAGCTGGGCATTTTCAAAACAGACAGTGCAAGTACAAGCATTAACAGTGATATTCAAAGTTTTAGCAGTTGCAGAAATGGGGATAAGCTGGATGAACAGTCAGATAGCCAGGAGTAGTATGTTGTGAGTATGAAGTGAGCTCACTCAAAGCAGTCCCTTGGTTTTCTGAGTTGCTGTAGTTTCTGTTTTTCTGAAATCTCTTTATGAAAAACTTTTTTTTAACACAATTTACAGTTGCTTTGTACTTACGGTAAGTATTTTATGATGTTGAATTTACTGTATATTAAAAAACCTCTGAGCTTATTATTCCATAAGCATCATTTTAATTATATGCTGCATAGCCCAGGTTTATTTATAAATATCCAGTAAATTACATAATTACAGCAAAGTTCTCCATTCCAAAATACTACTGTATGTTAAAACACATATCGTACCTCTAATTTTAGCTTTTTAAAATAAATCTTTTAAAATAAGCAAATATTATTAAACGCTTAGTATTAAATTAAATGACAAATGTATTTTACAAATTGCTCTTACCAATATAAAAAGAGGCAACAAGATAGCTTCCTATATCTCACTTAATGGTCGCTAAATGCATAGTAAACCTAATTACACATTTCATATGGGATGTAGATAAGAGGAACCAAGAGAGAGATCTTTCATTCTACATGTTTAGCTCCATCCAACACAAAAGAGGAATCCATTCCCACAAGTCAGCTATGTGAAAGCTGCCAAGCTGTCTGCTTTATACTCCTTGTTTGGAGGAGCAATGCATATTACTGTCCAGATTTTACAGTATGTATTATTTACATGATTTCATAGCTTAGACATGGGGGCATATAATACATTTCTAATTATTGTTTGCCATTTTATATTTACATTTGTGTATGGCTATACTATGGAAAGCATATAATCCAGTTAGTAAGCATGGCAGTAATGGTGGAACTTGTAAGTGGTTGGACCATGTGCAAAAATAAAATGTGGGCTCCCCTCCTCCACTCCAACCCAAATTCACAATATGCCGCACAGCAGAGGGTCCCTTAGTCCTCAGGGGGCCTGCTACAATGCACCTGCAGCACCGGTGGTAGTTCCACCTCTGTCTGGCAATATTCAGGGTTGGCAGGGGCGGATTGGCTCGTGAAACCGGCCCGGGAGTGGGGGGGGGGGGGTGGCGACGGCGGAAGGGGGGGTGCACGCCCCTGTGGGCCAATCCGCCCCTGAGAGTTGGTGTATGGCTTCTCAGCACCCTAGGCAAAACATCAACCTACTGACCCCTAATGTCAGGAAGTCTTCCTCATAGACATCCTTATTTTTTTGATAGGTAGCCCCCCCCCCAAATCCCAGCTCCCACTGCTGCTGCCTAATGGTAGAGTCAGCCCTGGCAGCATTACAATAGCTGCAAACACCTAGATCACGTCCATAGAAGCATGTACCTCTTGATGTGTTCTCTCTCACTGCACTGGTTATTTACATTTGGCAGCACATCTGTGAAAGGCAGTATAAAAGCAAATGTTGCATGTTTCAAATGTTATTGCATGTGCTGTGTGCTAATGTATGTGCTCAAACTGCCAGCTGCACAAGTTGTCATTTTAATGCTTTTTAAATTATGGGCTTCTAATCTGATAAAGGCAACAGAATTGCTACTTCATGGGTTCATCAAAAATGCTGGCAATGTATATATGTAGAGCATCTCCGGAGGGGGCACCCATGGCAGACTGCAGAAGCGAGTCTAAGAGGAAGACTGGGTGGGCATGTGACAAAAATAATGGAGTGAGATACATGCCCAATGGAAGACCACAGTGTCATGATCAGATGAAAGAAATGGAAAATGGTTAATCATTATGATTCAAATAAATGGTGCTTTGCTGGCTCAGAGCAGAGGAAGGAGGGAGGCTGGCCAGAGGAGGCGGTGGTGAAGTTGAGAGTAGGACACAGGCAGCCTGGGAGTGGACGAGAATGGAGGTAGGTTATGAAGAGGAGGTAGATGAACTCGAGAAGGGACAGGGTTTTTTTAATTTATTTTTATTTACAGCCATAACAGTGTTTTTTTTTTCTATTATTTGTGCTCTTCAACTCTTGTAAGAAACTTGAGGAGACATCCCTAAACTGTTGCTTTATGGGTACTGTATTTCCAAAGTGCTCAACAGTAAATCACAATGGGGCAGATGTATTAAGCCTGGAGAAGCGATAAACTAGAGATAAAGTACAGATAAAGTGAAAGGAGATAAAGCACCAGCCAATGAACTGTGTTTGAAAATGA
The DNA here is from genome assembly GCF_055691185.1 of Crinia signifera. NCBI lineage: Eukaryota > Metazoa > Chordata > Amphibia > Anura > Myobatrachidae > Crinia > Crinia signifera. The sequence continues at coordinate 181,516,406 of NC_139220.1, forward strand.
CAGTTGGGAGTTGATTGGCTGGTGCTTTATCTCTTTTCACTTTATCAACACAATGGGGCAGATGTACTAACCAGCATTAAGTGCATTTCTGCACTTAACGCTGGTTAACTGGGAGGATTACGTTTACCAATGTATTGTTAGTGACAGCCCACCGACTTACGCTCTGCGGGGCTGTCTCCTGCAATACCCCCCAGTGTTTAGCGGCCGGGGTAATGTATTAACAGCCGCCCAGGTGTTAAATCGCCTGGGCCGCTTCGCCAGCTCAGGGCTAGCGTTGTCTTATTCCCCCACTGTGGGGACAACGCTAGCCCTGCTTCTGGCTTGGGCTGCGCTGGAGATCTTGTGGTTTTAGCGAGATCTCGCTAATGCTCAGAAAGCCGGCTTGGGGGGGGGGGGGGGGGGAGCCGATAAGGAGAGCCATTCACGCTGGGCATAACGGCCGTGTCAGCTTCGGGGGGTTAATACATCTGCCTATAACGTTTGCCCGCTTCTCCACATTATGCTGGAGAAGCGGGACTCGTTATTTAAAAATGTTATAGGCAGATTGATACATCTGCCCCATTATCTCCAGTTTATCTCTTCTCCAGGCTTAATACATCTGCCCCAGTGAGCAGGTGAGATGAAAGATGCAGTGATTTTATCTTAATGGACATATTTATTGTACATGTGCTCTATGAAATAACATAGGTGTTATCTCAATGCTTATAATTAGACTTTCATTCATTTTACACCAGCTGTTGCTCTACTGCATCTGCCTTCACAGTAATACAGCCTACTACTAGCACTCACAAGCCTTTGATTCCCATCAAAGCCCATTGATTTACAGTAATCCAGACATTGGTAAATTCTGAGCTAATGTGTTTTATAGGAAAACATTGGCATTTGTGTAATGATGTAATTATGTGTTCTCTCTGTCTCATCACAGTGTAAGCAGATATGGATGTGATAGTAAAGCTGTGAGTTGTATTACATCAGTGGTGCCAGACTGGTTATTTGTGTTTTGCATGTGAATCACTTTCTCCCAAATGCTGACCTCCCACAAACCTCTGAGCTGGCAATATGAACGTGATATGTGCCTAATCTCCTGCACCCGCCCAGCACAGTTCTACATGATTATTTAACAGTTGGGCTAACAGCTGTGACATTTTCTGGATATTCATTTACTGCAATATAGTACAGTAGTATAGTACACTGCACATGAAATGTGCAGCTGATGTTGTGACCAGTAACTAGAGATGTGCATCGGCCACTTTTCGGGTTTTGGGTTTTGCGTTTTGGGTTCTGATTACCTTGAGGTTTTGGGTTCTAATGGGTTTTGCCAAAACACCTCCTAAGTGTTTTGTGTTTGGATTTCTTGGGTTTTGGTTTCTGATTTTTTTGTTAAAAAAGCATAAAAACTGCTAAAATCGCATAATTTTTTTTTTTTTTTTTGCTCCTACGCTATATTAACCTCAATAACATTCATTTCCACTCATTTACAGTCTATTCTGAACAGCTCACACCTTACAATATTGTTTTTAGGGCAAAAGGTTGCACCGAGGTAGCTGGATAACTATGATAAGCCACACAAGTGTGCGGCACAAACACTAGACTGATATGGCACACTTAGCATCCCCTCTAGGCTGATACTGCACACCTAGAATTACCCCTGGACTGATATGGCACAGGTAGCATCACCCCTGGACTGATACGGCACATTTAGCATCACCTCTGGACTGATATGGCACACTTAGCATCCCCCCTAGTCTGATACGGCACACCTAGCATCACCCCTGGACTGATATGGCATGCTTAGCATCACCCCTGGACTAATACAGCACACTTGGCAGCACCCCATGAATTATACGGCAGACTTGGCTTACCCCAGGAATTATACGGCACAGATGGTGGCACCCCTGACCTGATACAGCACACATGGAATTATACGGCACAGATGGCGGCACACCTGGACTGTTACGGCACACATGGCGGCAGGCATGGAATTATACGGCAGACAAATTCCTGCAGGAAAAATAAAAATGTGTATTCTTTTAATTATTAAAAAGAGCAGCACACCTTACTTAGCAACACACCATGAATTATACAGCACTCTTGGCTCACCCCTGGACTACAGCGCATTTAACAGCCCTTACATGTAAAAAAAAAAAACACCTTAATTTTATTTTCATTAAAAAAAAGGGCATCTCCCCTGGTCTGATATGGGACACATGGGGCACCCCTGGAATTATACGGCACACATGCGGGCACCCCAGGACTGATACAGGACACATGGGGGCACCCCTGGACAAATACAGCACACATGTGGGCACCCCTGGATGGATACAGCACACATGTGGGCACCCCTGGACTGATAGTACTGGTAGCCAGTGGAAACAGCAGATTGGAATTATATACTGCAATAAATACTGGTAGCCAGTGGCAACAGACTGGAATTATATACTGCGATACATACTGGTAGCCAGTGGAAACAGCAGACTGGATTTATATACTGTGATAAATAATACTGGTAGCCAGAGGCAACAGCAGACTGGAATTATATACTGCGATAAATACTGGTAGCCAGTGGCAACAGCAGACTAGAATTATATACTGCAATAAATAAAATACTGGTAGCCACTGCCAGTAGCAACAGCAAACTGGAATTATATACTGTGATAGGTACTGGTAGCCAGGGGCAACAGCATACTGGAATTATATACTGCAATAGGTACTGGTAGGCACTAGCCAGTGGCAACAGCAGAGAGCAGACTGCAGCAGACACTAGGCAGTGCAGGGCAGGCAGTGGCACTAGCAGCACCAGTGGACTATCACACTGTGACTGACTATACAGGAGCAGACTCAGCAGAGGCAGGCCACAGCACAAAGGAGAGACAGAACACAGCACCAGTCATCCTTGCAATGGTGATGTCTTGATCACTGAGCAGAGACACAGTACACAGCAGCACGGGCCCCAGCAGAGACCACACACAGCAGCAGCACACCCTTCCCTACCCTTCTCCGAGATTGGAGTGAAGATGGCGGCGCGAGGTTGCGGAATTTAAGGGTTCCGTGATCTGGCGAAAATCCGACGCCGGGCGATGACGTTTTGCCCGTGCGCCCGGATTCGAGTCAGGCGGGAAGCGCCAAGCGCTGCTCGTATCCGGGCCCGGATTGATGACGTCCGTGCTGGCTCGGATCTGAGGAATCCGAGCCCGCACATCTCTAGTAACTGGTGGCAATGCGGAGGTTAAAAGAATCATGGCTCCTGGATCCCACCTCTCCAGCACTTCAATCCACACACAATGTTAAAATGTAGGTGACATACAGTATACTGTATATAGTAGCAATATGTTTATAGTTTAAGTTATACTGTAGGTTATGATGACAAAGCTCACATAGGGTCTGGTTCAAAGATGAACACAGTTGCATTTGCTATTGTGATTTAATCCATGGCCGGATTAAAGGGGGGGGGGGGCACAGGGGGTCAGTACCCCTGGGCCCCCCTCTATCTAGGGCCCCCCTGTGCCTCTATCTAGGGCCCCCTGTGGTTGGCATGTATTTTTTTTTAGCTAAAGGTTTTATGCATGGGAGTGGGGTGGTGCTGCAGCTTCACCTATCTGCCAATTTGACAATGGTTAATGGTGTTAAGCATCAGGAGCCAAGGCACACTGACTGCACAAGTGCATTACTGGTGGTTGACTAAGTCCCATGAGACTTTGCACAAGAGGTCAGAGGCAGAGATGCTTGAGCTGAGCTCTGCTTGATGGGGCTCATCATATGCTTCTCAGGCCCATGGAGGACAGCAGCAGCAGCCTTGTCATGGGAGGGTTTTTAATTAGAGGCAGCGCTGAGCCTGTCAGGGCTCCTACAGAAGGTACAGAGGGACAAACACAGGCTTTTCAATTATGTTTATATAAATTCCACCCCCTGCAGTTACCCATTGACCAGGTTTATACTGCCTTTACGCTATGTTTTGACAGTGTAATATTCTCCCATGCAGTTTGCGGCCAGTAATGACAAGTGGGAGGGGGCCCCTGTCTAAAGTGACCCTGGGTTTAATCAGAAGGCTTAATCTGGCCCTGATTTAATCCCGATTTGCAGTTCCGGTAATCTGCAAATGGTAGTTTCAGTCTCCCCTTGTGTACTTGCATGCAACAGAATGTGCAATCACTGAGATGCTCACTTTCATTGGCTGTGGACAGTGTAAACCCGCCAGCAGTTATAAACAACCCATCGGCTTATCGCCATTCTCAACATCCAGTTTATGGCAGATACCATGTCCTTCTTCTCAACTCTGGCTTATTATGGCCTCTGTAGCTGCATCAGAGATTCAGTCGTCCCCCAGAAAAGTCCTTGGCATTGCCTTAGATTTCCTAATGCCAGAGCTCCTGTATGCAACAGTGTCATGGTATGCGTTCCTTGGGTCAACAGTGTCTAGGTCGACACTCATTAGGTTGACCACTATTGGTCGACAGGCAACAGTTCAACACAGTCAAAAGGTCGACACAAGCAAAATATCGACATGTCCTTTAAAAAGGATGTGTTCATCCTTTACTATCCTAGTGGACGTGGAGAGAGAATATATTAGTGTGCCCAAAGTATGGCAAGCGCAGAGAGCCATGCAAGGGGATGTGGTACACTTATACAGTGGCCAAGTGGCCCTACTTCCACATAGACACCCTAAAAACTATGATGAAAATGCATGTTGGTTGACCTTCTTTCATGTTGACTTTTTGCTTGTCGACCTTCTGACCATGCCGACCTAATGTATGTAAACCTTTTTCATGTGTCGACCTACTGCCTGTTGACCAATAGTGGTAGACCTAATCACTGTCGACCCCCTGTTCCCCATAGCAACCAACTAGATTCTGTCTATTATTTTCTGGGATGCAATAGAGAAAGGAAAGCTAGAATCTGATTGGTTGCTATGGGCAACATCCCCACTTTTCACTTTTAGAAGCTCAGCCAATTACAGGTGCGCGCCAAGTAAACATTGTTTCTCATTTATTTGTTTGGGCAATGCATTTCATTGGGCTTTCTGTACCTGCTTAAATTCATCAGCTATTAACATGCATGGTAAAAAATTGCATATGTGCACCATAGAGCCAAATTCACCCATCATCTGGTGCTAACATATTTCCCCTGGTGGAAATCTGGGCATACTGGCACCAATCCAGGAGCAGTATATGGTCACTAGGTCGACAAGAGGAAGGTCGACATGCATTGGGTCGACCACTGAAGGTCGACATGCGGTTAGGTTGACAGTGTCATTAGGTCGAGAGATGCATGAGGTCGACATGGAGAAGGTCAACAGTCAAAAGGGTTTTTTCACTTTTTTTGAGCCAACATGTGCCGACAGGCGGTATTTCATGCTCTACCATCCACTTGTGCGTGGTGGGAGAATAAAATAGTGTGCAGAGCATATTGAGGCACCGTGTTACATTGTCCGTGTCAACTGTGTTGGCAAACCCCATGTCGACCTTTTGACTGTCGAACTTCCCCATGTTGACCTAATGCTTTTGTCGACTGTGTTGACCTAACCCCATATCAACCTACTGACATGTCCACCTTGATGCATGTTGACCTTCAGTGGTTGATCTAATGCATGTTGACCTTCCTCTTGTTGACCCTATGACCCATACCCCCAGGAGCAATCCCAAATTGCTTTTATACAGATATGCATTTTGCAAACAATCTGCAGAGAAGGTAGAATGTGTTGACGTATATTCCCCCAGACTGTAAACAGGGGTAGAAAGTCATACAGCGCTGGGTTTATACTGAAAAAGGGTCTAACACAAATTGACCATATATAAACATTTATTAAACATCAATTTAAAACATTAAAAAATGCACATGTTAAGAGAATTCTCTATATCACCAATGGGGATTGGGTATGGGCAATTGGAGAGATAATGCTCCAGAGGGTGGAAAATTTGGATCAGTTCAGATGCACCTGTAGTGGCGGATATTTACCAAGTCGTGTTCGGCAGTCTCTCTCCTATATACTGGGGAGGAGGAAGGAAGAAGTCCCGGCCTCTTCCTTCCTCCTCCCCAGTATATACAGTAGGAGAGAGACTGCCGAACACGACTTGGTAAATATCCGCCACTACAGGTGCATCTGAACTAATCCAAATTTTCCACCCTCTGGAGCATTATCTCTCCAATTGCCCATACCCAATCCCCATTGGTGATATAGAGAATTCTCTTAACATGTGCATTTTTTAATGTTTTAAATTGATGTTTAATAAATGTTTATATATGGTCAATTTGTGTTAGACCCTTTTTCAGTATAAACCCAGCGCTGTATGACTTTCTATCCATTTTTATTTATCACAGGGAGCTTTACACACTCCCATATACAGCTGCTTTAACTACACTTGAGGTCCTTATTCCTTTGTTTTTGTAAACAGGGGTAGCAATGTTTTGTTACTGGCAGTAAATAAGTACTTTCCTTTCAATTTTTTTTTTTTATCTTTAATGGGAAGAGAAGGAAACTTCCTATTCTGAAAACAGGAAGCTTATTTACAGTAACTGACAACAGGCCATGCTCCCTGTTCTGAATATAGCTGCTATACAGATATGTTCTCATACATCTTTTCTGCGGTCACACCATAGTGGCAAAATAATCTTCTAGAATTGGGAGTCTTGATCATAATCTAATGTGACTAAGATGCATGAGGAGACTGCTGATTCATTTGATAATGACATTTGTATATTTGGGGGTATTCTGGTTGATTAGATCGGATGGGAATTCGCATCCTTGCGAGTCAACCACACCCCACCTTGCAAATTGTGGTACACTGTCCCACCATTCGCAAGGTTCGAACGTTCACACTGGCTGCGAATGGATATTTTACATAAACATCCATTCACAGCGGGGAAACACCCACACCATTCGACGGTCACCGACTCAGACCGACTCCACCCATGAAATGCTGGGCATTCCCATATTCTAATGGGCCATCCCGCCGCCCCACGCCCCCCCCCCCCGCCCTCCGCTCACAAGGATGGGTGCGTGCACCCAGCGAACAGTTTGTTTGCCATGGATGCATGCACCCAAAGCAAAAACATCAGCTCCATGCGAATGGACCTGAATAAGGTCAGTTATGTGTGACTGAGGGAGGGGGTTGCACTAACATCTGCCACCCAACTTCGCCCCCCTCTGCCGCCTGATTATTTGTGGTTTATTTACTAAGATGGGAGTTCTGTTGAAGATGGGATGTTCCCCATAGCAACCAATCAGAATCTACTTATTATTTATTTAGCACCTTCTAGAAAATAAAAGATAGAGGATGGGATGTTCTAACATCCGCAGCCCAGCCTCGCCGCCCTTCGCCAACATAATTATCGCATATGCTCTAACATATGCAATAATTATGGCAAAGGACAGCTCTTGCCCGGCGCTGGTGCTGCGGCGGGGGGCTGGCTCTCCTCCTCCTCCCTGCACCCGAATGAGGATTACAGTGCAGGGAGGAGGAGGTCACAGGTCCGGGCAGCACAGCGCTGTGCTGCCCGGACACAGGTGAGAGGGGTCGGTGCGGGGCGGCGGTGGGTCGCAGTAGAAGCCCATAGGCTTCTATGGGGCATCGCCAGCTTTTCCCACCAGGTGACAAGTCTTACCCCCATTGTAGTAAAAAATTTGCCTAAAGTTGTAAGGACAACAATTTTTAATAAATGTAAAAAAAAATGTATTTAAGTTTTTATTATATATTTAATACTAGGCTTTTTGCTTTCCTTGTGTCTATTTTGGTATGAGGGTCTGCTTATACAAGATCCATAATATAATGATCTCTATATGGAAAGTTGAAAATCCTGAAAATCAGTCCCATAATCAATTGAACTGCAGTAAAGGAATGTTTGTTCTTGTTGGGACACACACACCCTCTGCACATCCTGAGGACGTCACTGTTTTTTTCAGTTGAAAATACCTGACTATATACATTCCATAAGAACATTTGTCTTCCATCCAGTGTTTTATGGGCACATTTTACGTTGAAATAGGTTTATTTATACAGTACCTATTTAAGTACACTCTTTGCATTGTTGGTTTACATGTTGTTGGGATCTCCTGCTGATAGAGAACCAACAAGAGGACGAGTTAACATATTGTACTGTATGTGACAATTTGAAATTTAATTTACTTAGGGTTCATTCATTCAACTTTTAGCGGCGCAGGATAAGGGCATTTGTATGGTTAGAATTACTGCAAAACAGAATTTCCATTTCAGTTACGTGGTTTAGGGCAGGGGTCTTTAACTCAAGAAAAATAGAAATAAATAGAAAATAAAGGAGGAGAATACTGTACTTCTCAAGGGTGCATGGGTCTAGAGTTTGTGGAGAGAATCTTCTTTGTATGAGAAGTTCCTGTTTTGACACATTTTTATATACACATTGGTGATCAAAGGTGATGATATCTCAAAATAAACAGTGTTAGTGTCTTGATAAATCTTTTTCTTGCCAGTTTACACTTGGCTATATGAACAAAGTTTTTATTTAATACACTGGGGATATGCTGTGAGCTGTACAAAGAAACCACTACATATGTGGAGACACCCCATTTATAGTGTGTGGGATACGCTGACCCTTATTGGACTATGTACTAAGGTGGGATCTGTCACATTGGGTGCCCCTGTTTATTAAGAAATTCCTCACATAAAAAAAGATTATACACATTTTATTCTCCATTTATTTTTTATGATCACCACCACATCGCCATTGTACCATGGTGAAACTAGCCCAGAGTGAATCCCAAAGGTTCCCTTAAAGAAACCAGTATATGGACATACCACTTCTGTAGCATGTGAGTTGGGGTACCCCCACCATTGTTTACCTTTTAAAGATACCATTATATGTTTTTCACTATACCTTATTTGGTGAGTGAGATACGCTGTTGATTGTAGTATTCACTAACTTACCTCAAATCATGATCCTCACTTTATTTATTTATTTATACTCATTTACACATTGGATGCTTGTTTGTTTATTCGTTACACTTCATCACATTGGGAGTATCATTACCATTGATGGAATCTGATACTGGAGGATTGGACGTCTTCTCCTGACCAAAACAAACCTTTACAAGCTTGAAGATGCCATTGCCTACCGTGAGTAGGGGTATGCCCATAGTTTCTCTCCACCTCTGCTCAATTTTGATCAGAATCTTCACATATAAAGTCAATAATACTGTTTTTGTATTTATATTTATTTTGACATATCATCACCTTTGATCATCAATGTGTATATGAAAACGTGTCAAAACAGGAACATCTCATACAAAGTTCCTCTCCACAAACAGTAGACCAATGCGCCTTTGAGAAGTATTCTCCTCCTATTTTTATGTTTAAGGTGTAGGTGACATCTTGGGAGATAATAATTTCGGGCACAATTTGCGCCATCAACAATGACTGTATCAATTTTGTTGTGTCTTCAACTCACGGCCAGCTGAGTGGCCGGCTGAGCTTGTATCAATGGCCCGCCGCCTGTCCACCAGGTTATATATATGAAATTTTACTACTTTAGTCCCCTGGGCTGCAGGATGCGGAGGACAGAAGTGAAGTGGCGGGGGGGGGGGGGGGGGGTTGTGCACGGACATGCGCATTCTGCGCTTCCTGACTGACACTGTAGACCCAGCCCACCCTTTCACTGCTGTCACAGCGGGAGAGGCTGAGATCTGCAGGAGCCACACAAGACACCATGCGGGCAGGTTCTCTACGGGGATGCTGACATCATTGTCTTTGCCATCGATGGCAAAAGTGCAACTGGCCATCGATAGTGTATTACTATTCAATGGACCATCAATGTTTTTACATATCAATGGTCATCCATTTTCTTTGATTAATTGGCCTGTGGGCCAATCAAAATACTGTGGGGGGGGGGGGGGGGGGGGCATCATGGGTGTCGGGAGCAGAGCTATGCTCCATGTCCCTGCCCCTTGGGGAAAAAGCAAAAATTAAGTTATTCATTTAAGCTTGACATTGATGGTTTCTAATCAATGGCTGATGGCCATCCCTAGGGGAGGGAGGGCTGGCTGTGTTGACTATATATGGAGGGGGGCTGTGCTAACTATCTATGGAGGGATGGGGTGTTATGTGCTGAGTATGGGGGCTGTGATGACAGTCTATTGGGGGATAGGTGCTGACTGTGAGGGGGGCTGGTGCGCTGAGACAGGGACCTGCGAGCGTCTATTTCTGTGAATGGGGCGCGCAAGCGTCACTCCTCATTCACGCTGCGCCACGCCAAGAGCCGCATAAATGAGCGTGGCTCCATTTGTAGATTAGTGGCCCTGAATTTTTTGATGTGGCACACACTGGGTGAAATGTAATAGAATGAGAGATTTGGTAAAAAAAAACCTCCAGGTTTTTTTAAAGCAGCAATCATTTACACTTCGAAATTTCTTACTAAATCTCTCACTTTCTGAATCTCTCATCCTATTATATCCCCCCCCCCCTCCATCTGAAAGGTTGAAGACCCTGGTTTAGGGTATACTGAAAATGTTGTATATGAGCAGTCCCACCAGACTGCTATAGGCAGTAAATGTCCTGTAGGAAGCAGCTCCCTGCCTTGCCCTACAGCCTAATTTGGCTTCTGTGGGTTGCATCCAATGCAGCCTCTCTCAGTGTCTTTTTCAATGCCTCATGTTACATCTGCTACAAATGCCCAGTGTGTATGTACCTTAAGCCATTCATGTGCATGTGTTCTCTATTTAATTTTCCTTAAATTCCATCTGTGTCTCTATCCTTCCATAGTGTTTTGTGTATGTGTAATAATCTATCTATCTATCTATCTATCTATCTATCTATCTATCTATCTATCTATCTATATATATATATAATATGGGTAAAATATATATATATATATATATATTTGCCATCTTTAAATAAAATTTATACGTTTGAGATTCCTCGAGTCCGGAGTGCTGTGTCCACCCCAAGAAGTCTATATATATATATATATATATATATATATATATATATATATATATATATATATATATATATATATATTTGCTGGGGGGGACGGCGACACTCGGAAGCAATGAGAGACCAGACTGTGGTGCTTAAAGCCAATGTTTCTGAGCCAAAGGCTCCTTTATCAAGGCGTGGTATATAAGAAAACTGGCAGGTGCTTACTTAGTTTAGTGATAACACTCAGGTGCTCGCAAGGGAATGATGTTATGGAATTAAGTCAGATTTACCTTTCTCCAAAACCTCACTAGTTATTGCATTATATCAATGGTTTTTGAGGTGTTTTATTCTCAGCTTGGATATAAAACATTGTGTTTGATACTTTATAAGGCCGAGTTATCAGCTTGTTGTTAGCCCTGCATGTAGCATATCAAGTCTAGTAGGCAAGTGTATCATAATGTTAAAGTGAAGGAAAAACCATTAAATGATTAAATTAATTCAGTCCCAGTGGCAAACGTAGGATTTTAAAAGGGGGTTTCCAAATAATTGGTTTCAGACCAATGGATTTTTTTTCCCATTGCATCATTTACGATACAATTGAACTATGGCTCTGTGTGATTATTACACACAACTAAACCACTTTCACATTGTTAAGGCGAGTTGGACCCGGTTCCGGTGCTTTTACACTAAACCCGGGTTGCCTATTACACCAGGGCCGAATTGCTGAGTTTCTTGACACGGTTATAAGAATTTGATGCTTTCACACTGCACCTGGAATGGGTCCATACATCGACATTTGGCACAACTGCTGAGTGTCAATGCTGAGTGTCCATGCATGCCACTCGTGTGTCAGTGAGCGGGCAGTTGACGGTACCGGAAGTGATGCAACCTGGTTCGTCTCCACAGCAACGGGAAACTTCTTCTGCCATCAGAAGACTTCCACCATTACCAATATTAATTTCAAGTACCCTCAACCGGTCTGTACTTGTACCCCAGGTTGGTAATCACTGGTGTAGAGACATGATGATTGGATTATTACAATGTCAATTCATTTGGAAAGAAGTAGCAGGTGATGTATAGATGTATTGGACTACTTTCATAAAAGAAGGCTAAGCAGAATATTTTGCGTGTGCTATTGTTGGGCGTGCTCCCTTTACTGAATGGCCACCTTGCACAAAGCAGAGTTGGTGACTCTAAACATGTTATTTGCTTTGAACTTCTGATACGAATCAACGATTGTCTCTCACTTTCATAATTCAAACATTGCTTTCTATCTATAATACACAGTAGACTTTTTTTTTTAAATGACCCCTTGTCGTGTATTTCTGTAAAACATCAGATTTATTTTACACCACCGCACCTCTTCAGCAATTCTTTAATGAATCCTATGTGATTGCTTACTAAAATATTTGTGTGTTGGTATGTAACAAATGGCAATTTTTAAATAGTTGTTACCACTTACCAGTCCAGCCACACCATCTTGATTATATTAAATTGACATGGTGTGTGTAGTCATTGCATTATCATTGTAATTAATTGACATTAACATGTTTATGTTTATGCTTATGTTTTTATTATGCAGGTTTGCAGAATAGATCTGAACTGACTGCCATAGTTACATAGAACATTTGTTCTCATGTGTCCAAATTTATACATCTCTGGATCTAGAAATAGATAATTACTTATTGCTGGAGACAAACGTGTGCCACGCTTTGTTCTCTCTAGGTGGAATGTGGCACCAAGCCCTAGTATGAAATAGCCATTTGGCCTGATCATAATCCAATAAGAACATGATAAGACCATATGCTAAGAACTGCATTCAGTACACATGGATGGGAAACAGCTTCCAAAAGCACACCATCATTCATTGCACTGCGCCAACCAATTATAAACAAATGACACAACTTCAAACATTCAAGCGTTTGCAATACATTAAAGTGTATATATATATATATATATATATATATATATATTATAGAAAGATGATGAACCAACTTAGATAAATTAAATAAAGTAATATTAGAGATTTTTTTTGAGTAATTCAGCCAAAGTTTTTGCAACAGGAAGATTGGTGGAAAGTTTAATAGTGGAGCATTATGTAGCCAAGTGAAGCAAGTCATTGAAGGGTAAAGGGGGTTATTCTAGATGACATGCAAAGCTGCAAAGACGTCGGCTGCCTGCCCCCGCTCCCGCGTCACCAGTGCATTTACATGGGAATGCCCAGCATTGTCATGGGGACACCCATGAAACGCTGGGCATTCCCATGGGTGCAGCCCCTCACCGCCACGCCTGCACTGCTAGGTGCAAACGGGATGGTGAATAAGCAAGCAGCTGCACATGTGCATAAAAGTTGCAAAACATTGTTCCATTGTGCAAATGCGCAGGAAAGTGAATGGACCAGAATAAGGTCCAAGGTTTGGAGTCAAATAAAACTGGAGCAAACAAGTAGTAGTTTTTTTATCGAAGAAACAAGTCATGCAGTCTAGGACATGAAACCATAAAGATATTTTCATTTATTCCACCGAACTCTTAAAACTTTTCTTTCTCCAAAATAGAAATACACTTGCTGGTTATCATTTTTCCATTTAAAAAAAATATAGTTACAAAATTCTATTATTTGACACCATTTAACTACCTCCAGTACTTTGAGTATGGCCACTAACCCCCTTCTACACTGCTCTGCTATCCTATTTGCCACTATCTGGGGTTATGGGATGATTCCCCACTCCTTTATGTAGGTCACATAAGTCACGTGCTGCAGAGACAACTTTGTCATTTTTAAAATTGCAGATTGATAAAAATATCCCACAGATGTGCCTTAATGTATGTAGGACACCACACAAAGGAACTTGGGGCTAACTGACTTAGGGCCTGATTCTGGTTCCCTCACAGAAGCAAATGTCTCTCTAATGGACAAAACCATGTGCACTGCATGGGGGGGGGGGGGGGGGGCAGATGTAGCGTGCAGAGAAAGTTAGATTTGGATTTTTTTTCTGTGCTTTATTTTTTCAGTGCAATATAGATATCAGTTTGAAGTACAAACTCCACCCAAATCTAACTCTCTCTGCACATTTTACATCTCCCCCCCCCCAGCAGTGCAAATGGTTTTGCCCATTAATGAGAGAATTTAATTTTGCGAGTGAACCAGAATCATGGCCTTAAGCCCAAATGATTATCGACAGATTACAAATTGTGAAATGCTAATCAGTATGCTGACGCTATTACTGAATCCCCTACCAAGACCAGCGTAAATATTACACATATTAATGTAGTTTTCTTTATTGCAATCTTGATCCTATCGCCAGTGTTATTTTCTATTAATAGCTCTCTGTTTTGTAATGGAAAATGTATACCATGCTGGAATCTGCAGCGACTATAGGTCTCCCAACTGCTCTACATAAGGTCTTGTCTCAATTAGTCATCTGTTCTGGCAAGTGCTCTAAAGACAAGAGGGGCCGCTCTTCTTCTGCTGCGCAGCTGTGACATATTCCCTGCCAGAACAATCGCAGACACTGTCTGGGAAATTACTTTTATTCCAGGAATATCTGCTCAGTGGATCTGTGTTCCTCAAATAGCTAAAGCATTGTATCAAAAATATTAATAGGCGTATTTATCATTACATCCATTAACAGCCTTATGTAACGTGAACATTTCACATTGGCAAATGAGGCTTGTAGCTTTGTGTACAAGGAAGACCATTTATTAGATATTCCGCAGGGAGATTTCCTCTTGCTCAGTACTAAAATGTAATAATGTATTATAATAATACAAAATAACTGTAATGAAAATCTAATGTCAAATGTTAAAAGCATCTCTTATCCATTCTTACCCCATTAATGACACTGAGAATTAATGAATGCTTATGCATTTGTCATCCTGCCTTGATTATTGTAAATTGTTGCATTTTGGCATACTCATCATTAAGCTCACCCTCACATTTATCTTTTGAGGATATTTGGCAACAGTAATAAGATTTAATGTAACATAATTTGTTTCTATAGACAGCATTTAAAGGCTACAAAAATATAATCAAATATGTTTGTTATTTTATTTAGATCAACAATAACATACTAGCAGCTAAGTAGCTATTGAAGCATTTCTTGCTTTGTAACACTAGATGTTGACCAAAATGACAAAATGTGCAAGTCATTCAGTGTGTGCGCACTATGGCCCTTATTCTGATCTGAGCTCAGTACAAATTTGTTCGGAAAATGGGCAAAACCATGTGCACTGCAGGTGGGGCAGATGTAACATGTATAGAGAGAGTTATATTTGAGTTATTTTGTTTCTGTGCAGGGTAAATACTGTCTGCATTATTTTTACACTGCAATTTAGATTTCAGTTTCAGCACACCCCACCCAAATTTAACTCTCTTTGCACAGGTTACATCTGCCCCGCCTGCAGTGCACATGGTTTTGCCCATTTTCCAAACAAATTTGTACTGAGCTCAGATCAGAATAAGGCGCTATGTCGCTGATGATGTCAGAGATAATCCTCCATTGGCCCTGCATGCAGTGCCGACAGAAGACATTGCTATGAGGACCATGATGCTGAAGGCAGCATAGACGCCACCATTACGCCATCACTGCCGGCTTTGGAAAGTATGTATGCACTTTGCTGATGCCGAATCCCAACGCCAGCGATGTCACTGGGTACACACATTGGGCCTGATTCTGGTTCACAAGCAAATTCTCTCTCTAATGGACAAAACTATGTGCACTGCAGGGAGGGGGGGAGTAACATGTGCAGAGAGAGTTAGATTTGGGTGGGGTTTGTACTTCTCATTGATATCTATATTGCAGTGTAAAAAAACAGCAGACAGTATTTACTCTGCACAGAAACAAAATAACTCCCAAATTTAACTCTCTCTGCACATGTTACATCTGCCCCACCTGCAGTGCACATGGCTTTTGTCTATTAGAGAGAGCATTTGCTTTTGCGAGTGAACCAGAATTAGGTCTATTATCTATTGTGTACCCAGTTTAAGGGTTTGTGACCATGTTCTACAATCAAGAACTAAAGGCCCCACACACTAGAACGATTTTTTGGCCGATTGTCTAATTTCCGACCAATCAGCCGATATATCGGCCAATCGGTCGGAAATCGGACAATTGGCCAAAATATCGTTCTAGTGTGTGGGGACCTTAAGAAGCCTAGAAAATACATTATGATGTCAGGGCTCTTAAACAGATTTAAGTGAATAGACCTGTATATAAACACCGTCTGGCACATGGCCACACATCATTGTGGTAATGTCAACAGTGTCTGCAGAGTTTGCACTAGGAATACCTATTTAATGAGGGGGAAGAAGAGTGTGAACCACGGAACCAGTTAAAGCTGCTGTATATTGGTGTGCGTAAAGCTCCCTATTAAATATAGACAAAAAAGGAAAGGGTATACAGTGCTATGGTTATTCTGAATAATGACCAAACACAAATATGTTGAAAAAATACAAATACATTTATTTACATGACACAATATTGAAGAGAATTCTCTGTATGTGAAAAAATTTGCGCAATGAATAAAAAATAAGGGGAGGGTAAAAACAGTCAATGCATGCACATAGCTCCAGGGGGGAAGAAAAGGCAGTTCTTGGGGCCCAATTGTTAGGTATAATTACCACCAATGATGATAGAACGTCAGGGTCTCATATGGTGACCAGGGGACGAATCCGGTCTATTTCCCAGCATGTGGATCATGTAACCTCAGATGGAATTGAAGCAGGATTGGTTGGTGGAATGATGGAGATACCACCGCCGAGGGTCACTGCAATGGAGGTATGGGTCTGTGAAGCACAGAAGGATGAAGGCTGGTCCGGAATGGAATTCACCACAATGGAGACTGGTGCACAATGTAGTATAGGTTCTCGGTTGGAGCCAAACAATTGGTGGGGCTCTTGTGTAGGCTCTTGGTTTGGGCCAAACAATAGGTGGGGCTCAACGCGTTTCGATGTGCTGACACGTCTTTGGCCCTTATTCTGGTTGGTGCGGCCAGAGCCGCACACGGGGCTCCGGCCGCACAAACCAATCCCCGCCCACCCTACGGATCGCCACGGCCGTCCGTACACGGACGGCTGGCGATCCGCATAAAAATGGTGGAGGCGTACGCCTCCACCATGGTGGGAGCTGCCCCCTGCATTCGATGGTCGTCGACCATCGAAGGCAGGTCCGCACGCCCCGGCAGCTCCCGCAAGCTGAGACCACACGGACAATCGTCCGTGTGGTAGCTTGTATGGGGGCTGAAAGCTGACATCCGGCGACGTCAGCTTTCCGCCCCCATGAGTTGCGTCATGCCCTCATTACCATGCATACGCCCCGCGTTTGCATGGGAACGCCCATGAAACGCGGGGCGTACACATAGGGAAATGAGGGCATGAAGCCTCTCACGCCCCTATACGCCCCCCTTTGCGGCGGACGAAATACGTCTGCGGCGAAGGGGGCTGCACATGCGCAGATTGACCTCTGCGCATGTGCAGAAGAAAAACATCGGCGGTACGGCCGCACGCGGGCCGTACCGTCCGAATTAGAATAAGGGCCTTTATCAGGAGCTGTAATTGTAATAATACCTATTTAATGTCTGTGATGAAAACACCATAAATAGCTGCCGCAAAGCTTTTAAACATGACAAAGAACGCATATCAAAAGTTCCTTGAAGAGTGGTCACATTTCCTAAATGTTATTGAGAATGACGTGTAAGTACTGTGGCTTATGGCTTTTTGTAGCTGAAATTTTAGTAATTCCCCACTAGAGAGTATTTTAATGGTTTCAAATAAAAGGCCTGATTCAGACATGCAAAGCAATTTTTTTCTCTAATGGGCAAAACCATGTTGCACTGCAAGAGAGGCAAATGTAATATTTGCAGAGAGAGTTAGATTTGGGTGGAGTGTTTTCAAAAGGAAATCTAAATTGCAGCGCAAAAAAAGGAGACAGTATTAACCCTGCACAGAAACAAAATAAATCACCCAAAATGTAACTCTCTCCAAATGTTACATGTCCCCACCTGCAGTGCACATGGTTTTGTCCATTAGAGAAAAAATGTGCTTTGCGATCAAGTCTAAATTAGGCCCAAAGTGCGGTTTTATAGTGGTTTTAAAATCATCACATCCAATGTTTTGCTCAGTAAGAATACAAGTCATAAAATCTCCAAAGCTGTGGTTTAGCAAAATGCTGAAACCCTCTAAGAATCTCATTGGTTAGTGCCTCCGTAAGCAGACGTGCACATCATAGCCCACACTGTAGCCCTTAAAGCCAACGATCAGCCTTAGGAAGTGAAGTGCATTGCTGTAAGTCCTGGTGATGGTGGCCCACCCCTTCCACATAACTTATTGCACACAGGGGCATGGCCAATACAGGGAACCGGGATACGCAGTATAGCGTTGGGGCCAATCTGTGTCAGAGCAGCTTGCCGGCAGCTGCTGGAGCCTATACTTCCAGAAGATGCCTTGCTCATCCCTCCAAGTTACCATGGAAACTCCCTTGCTGCTTCCTCTTGCCGGCAGGGTAACAGATAGTCTTCCGGCAGCCCAGGCTCAGGGAAGCTATGGCTGACCATCTTTCCCACAACTACAGGTACTGCCATGGGACATCTGTGATAAGTGATCCAAATAGGAGAACTTAGTAGCCTGAGCTGACTGCACTGTAACAACCCTGCCTCCCCTACTCTTTCCCTGTCCCAGTCATGAAGAAGTCTGACAGGACAAAACACATTGGTATTTCCCCTAGGACTTCCTATTCTAAAGCTAAGAGCTTTTTATGATTTTTTTCTTTAATTATTTATTTATGTAATTTTTTATTATATATATATATATATATATATATATATATATATATATATATATATTACTCAATTGTTTCATATTACTTTGTTTTTATGGGGCAGATGTATTAACCCTGGAGAAGAGATAAAGAGGAGAAAAAGCCAATGAACTGTGTTTAAAAATGACAGTTGGGAGTTCATTGGCTGCTGCTTTATCTCCTGTCGCTTAGGCCCTTATTCTGGTTGGTGCGGTAATGTCCGCGTGCGGTCGGTCAGCCGATGTTTTGTGTCTGCGCATGTGCAGAGGCGTCTCTGCGCATGTGCGAACGGGACGCACGTCCAAATTCCGCATGAATGTGTACACTACGAACAGGGGGTGGAGAGGGGCGTAAAGGGCTGTTTGGGCTCATTACCATATGTTTACACCCCGCGTTTCATGGGCGTTCCCATGAAAACGCTGGGCGTACGTATGGTAATGCGGTCGTAACGCACATGTAGGGGGCGGACATATGACATTGCCGGATGTCAGCTGCCCGCCCAGATCCCTGCTTTTGCACGGAGAAATGCCCGTGTGGTCTGAGGTTGCGGGAGCTGCCTGACCACTCGGGCCTGCATTCGATGGTCTGCGACCATCAAATGATGGGGGAGGTTCCCTGAGATGGAGGAGGTGTATTCATGAGAAATACACTTACGGTCCGTTCGGACAGCTTCTTACCGCATTCGGACGGAGTGAGCGATCCGTACGAAAGGCGGGGTTTAGGATGCACGGTCCTGGCCGCATATTCGGCTCCGTCCGCAAAGACCAGAATAAGGCCCTTAATCTCCACTTCATCTCTTCTCCTGGCTTAATACATCTGCCCCAGTGTCTATTAAATTGCCATTTTTAAATGTTTAATCATTCAACTGAATTTTTTAATATTTTAAATACCCTATTTGGTTTTATATTGTTATGAAGCAATAGGTCACTCACACCCCTATTTACCTTAAACCATAAATATGTAGATTGTAGATAACTATAAGTTATTAATGTGTGAAAAGAGCATTTTATATCTGGAAAAGTTAACAACCACAAACCTTTGCTCATTTGTCAATCAAGTTGCCATAAATAGTCCTTCTCAATGTAATAAGGAATCGTTTTTTTATTTGATTTTTTTTTAAATGAAAGTTGACATTAAAGCTGTATAAAGTCTGCAATTTTGTTTTTGTTAAATACTTTGACTAGTGCTATCAGGGCCAGAGTAACAATGGGCCTGATGGAGCTACAGCTCCAGGCCCACTCTCCAAATAGGCCCATTTTGTAGCCGAGGGCCAGGGCTTTCCAACGAGCCCAATTAGATTAGAATAGATTACAATAATTAGATGCAGGTGCCGCCGAGTGAGAGAAACGGCGGCGGCACCTGCATCTAATTAGTCTAAATGGCAGAAGGGGTATAAAGAGAGATTATGCACAGCCAGTCACCAAGCCTCTGACAAAGGACTGGAAGGTCCGAAATGCATCAGTCTGGTGACAGT
The DNA here is from genome assembly GCF_055691185.1 of Crinia signifera. Classification (NCBI taxonomy): domain Eukaryota; kingdom Metazoa; phylum Chordata; class Amphibia; order Anura; family Myobatrachidae; genus Crinia; species Crinia signifera. Next base: position 181,536,556 of record NC_139220.1, read on the forward strand.
ATTGCCTAGAACCTAGGTATTTCTCCAGAAGCACAGCATCAGTTGAGGATAGAGGAGCCGGCACCCTCTCCCTCACTCACCCTAAATCCAATCTGGGACCTGTTGCGGATGGTAATATCCCGGTATCTGAGGAACTTTTTTACCACAGTCGGTGGTTACATGCTATTTTACCCTGTTTGTTTGTAAGTGTCCTGTGAGACTAATAAGACTAATAAATTGTCATTTATGCCTAACAGAATTGCACCATGTTTTGCATTGGCTTGTGTCTCACTAGGATGAGGTCTTGAAAATTAGACCCAGAGTCAAACAGGTGGATTTCAATATTGTGTATGTATTTTACATATAATTTTTTCTAATTGTTTTATCACCTAAGCGCCCATACACACAACCCCCATTCTCTTAACCCCCTTGGCAATGAGCATGTAATCGCACATTGCAACGAGCATGGAACCCCTGGCAATGAGCATGGAACCCCTGGCAATGAACATGGAACCCCTGGCAATGAACATGTAGTTAAGCAACACTTATGTAGCATAATTTTTAATAGGCATTATGGTGTATGGCATAATACGTAATAGAGATTACGGTGTGTGGCTTAACATGTAATGGGCGCCAATGCCCCTATTTATGAAGCATATTGTGCATTATTTCTCAATCAGTTTGGTATAGAACAGGCATGTCCAAACTATGGCCCTCCAGCTGTTGTGAAACTACAAGTCCCATCATGCATTGCCACAGTTTTGCTATTAGGGAATGCTAAAACTATGTCAAGGCATGCTGGGATGTGTAGTTTCACAACAGCTTTAGGGCCACTGTTTGGACATGCCTGATGGAGTGTGTATTTTGGCTCAATCCATGTGGCAAATGTGAATTTTGCCTTAATCTGTGAGGCATAACGTGAATTGTGACTCAATCTGTGTGCCACAGTGTGAATTTTGGCTCATTCCATGTGGCATAATGTGTAAGAGGCAAGTACAGTATAAGGGGTTACTATTGTGTTGCATGATTTGTATAAGGGGTATATCTTGTGGTAAACTTGGTGACCACATAAAAGGTACTGAAATGCTGTCTACCAAGTTTTGTCTTTCAGTATTTTTTTTATGACTGGAGTGCCGCCTCACCCCGCAAGTATCTTAGGACATCGGCATCCTGCGGGTGAACCTTTGGAGTGCACCCGCCAATAGCGATGATTAGAAATCATCGATGGTTCATGGCAGATGTCGAATACTTTTGCCATCGATGGGGGAGAACCAGATGGTTTTCCTCCATCAATGGAATAGCAAAACAACGTTTTGCTTTTTTTTTTTTTTTTTGGACATAGTGCATAGCTCCGACACCGTCAAGCCACGCCCCCTGTGTTTTGATTGTCCAACAGGCCAATCAATCAAATACACTGGATGACCATCGATATGTATAAATATCGATGGTTATCCATTGCATAGATAAGCACTATCGATGGCCAGTTGCAGAATTGCCATTGATGGCAACCATCGATGGCAATGGCAACGATTGCCATCCCTACCCACCAATATATCTGCCTGAATTTTTTTTTATGCCATCCCCCCGCCTTTTCCAGGCATATATAATTAGTTGTAAGTATTTACACAAATAGAGACACACCCATGAGCAGACCACCCAACCAGAACACTGGTCACGCCCCCCACATTATTAGGTGCTGGCCACAACCCCTATTATTGCGCATAATAGGCCCTTGATCATTTTCAGCTCCAGGCCCAATTAGACCTTAATCTGGCTCTGAGTGCTATAGTTGCTAAAACAAACCTTAATAAAGAACAGATAATTGTTCGCTATTAAACATCTTGGCCACTCCTATCACTAGAAGAACTCACGCTATTTGGTTATGGGGATTTTTTTTTTTTGTGAAAAACCAAGTGTATCTTTAAGATTTTATTCCCTGACAGATCTGATAGACACAATACAGTGTCATTTTATGGCTTTTTTTTAGATAAATAGCTTTTGGCAACAATCATAATGTCAACACTCCCCGAACCCCAGGACTTAGGCACTGGGAGATCGATAAGTGCTTAAAACATTTCACATATGCTAGCAGCACAATTGTGAACATGATGTTTGATGTTTATTGATCTCCTGGTCCCCGAATGTGGTATTCGTGAAGAACTGAGATTCCATTTTTTAATTATTCCTTCTTTTAAATATTTGCTGTTTTCGATAATTTATATTAATAAACAAAACGTTACATTTTGTTATTATTAATACTATTTTACTTAACATTGCCCTGCTTTGATTTTGTTTCCTTGTAAAATATATTTTGCGTTAGAACTTAGAGCTTCCACAGCAAATTTATACTGTATAATAACTGCAGAGAATTTTTTTTTTTTTTTATTATTTACTTTAACCTCTTCAGTGGCAATCCCGAGAATTTTCCGGGCTGTGCCTCAGTGCCCAGTCTGGCAAGCCCGGAAAATTCTCGGGATTGCCACTGTTTGGAGCCGGGCAGCGCTGCTGAGTTCACTCTGATCTCAGGCAGCGTCGCGCTGCCCGGCTCCCTCCCCTCTGCGGCATCCCCTCATCCTCCCTCCTCCTCCCCCTCCCCTCCGGGTGTTCAATAGAAGTCCCCGGCGCCGGCTTATGACAAGCCGGCTGCCGGGGACAGCGATGCGGCGCGGGGGGCGCAGGTCCGGGCAGCCGCTGATTGACAGTTCAGCAGCGCTGCCCGGACCCAGGGGGGTAGTGGTGGGTTTTTTTTAAAGGGAGCGCTCCCCATAAAAACTCGCCCAGTGGGGAGCGCTCCCAAAAAAAACCCCACCACTGAAGGGGTTAAGAGCCTATTGGTTAAAAAAAAAAAATTCTCTGGACCAATATGTATAAATGTCATTTGTAATCTATTATTTTTTTGAGATTTAATACATTTGCAATATAATGAGAATGTGAATACCATTTTGTATGCTTAGAAAGTGAGCACAAACATCAAACAGCGTATTGCAGGTAGTAATCCTTATGAGCGGAGAGTGAGAATGGTTGTATCATTTCCACATAGGTTGAGTCAATAATGATATATTCATGCAGATTGAAACCGTTTCAGGCTGAGTAGAATACCCTTACATGTTTAATGCTGCTTTTAGACCGCAAAACTGGCTTTGACCCTGTATTTGAAAACGTTTTCCAAAAACGGATCTGCCAGGTAAAACCCCTTCCACACCGCAACTCTTAAACGGTATATTACCGTTTAAGTGCGTTTTTTTTTACACTGGCAGACCGTTTTTGGAAACTTTCCAAATACAGGGTCAAAGCCAGTCTTCAGTGCACCCCCCCCCCCCCTGCGGGTTAACACACACACACACACCCGGGTTAACACCCCCCCCCCCCCGCGGGTTAAACCCCCCCCCAGGGCTAGCAAACAAACCCCCCCCCCAATGTGTTTAAGAAACCCCCCCCCCCCCCCCCCGTGCAGCCGGGTACCTCCGTAATTGCGGATCCTGGCACTGCAGTGTGGACGGATGCACTTATGAAAAAAAGTGTCTTTCGGAAAATAGGAAAACCTGTTTAAAAAAACTCTTTTGTATGGGGGCATCGATTTTCCGAAAGTCAATTTTCTTATAAGAAACACATTGCGGGGGGAGTCGTGGGATGTTGACCCACGTGCGGGGGGGGGGGGGGGGGGGGGGGGCGGCGGCGGGGGCGGCTCCAGTGCTATGAATATTTAATGAGCGCTCATTAAATATTCACTGCGCTGAATTTAGGACCCAGCTCATTGGCTGGGTCCTAAATACCGTTTCAGACCCAATTTTGATGCCAAAATCCCGGGTCTGAAACGGGTAGGACCCTCCATTTTAACCGTTTTACAAAATCGGCTTTTGTAAAACGGTAAAGTGGTCCTGCACCTTTCAGACCGCACAGATTACCGTTTTAAAACGGTTAAAAATCGGCAAAATACCGGTTTTTAAGTGCGGTCTGAAAGGGGCATTAGAAAGCCGTATTATTGGGACTATGCAAAAACCGGAACCGGACTAGACCCCGGACCGCCAGACCGGACATCAAAATCTGCAGTCCGGAGCTTGTAGTGTCCAGTCCGGGGGGTGTCTTGTCCGGGGGGGGGGGGGGGGAGGGTTTCCCTGTGATACCTTTCACCAGGGACATGGGGAAGGGGAGATTACAGCCTCCCCGTGTGGTCCGGACTGTCCGGTTTTTGCTACAATGCTGGACCATACAGGGAGGCTTTATTCTCCCCCTCCTCCTTTCCCTGGTGAGAGGTTCCCCCCAGACAGGACACCCCCAGGACGGGGCACCCCCCGGACCAGGCGCTACAAGCTCCAAAATGCAGAGTTTGCTGTTCTGTCCGAGGGTCATGTGCTGGTCCGGTTTTTACCCATACCCGTATTATTTGGTGAAGAGGAGCAGGTATGGTGATGAGTCACTTGCAAACTGATTGTTATTGGTTATTTGTAAATACTCCATTGGCATTGCTTCTATAGATAATACTTTTGTTAGTTGTCAGTTTAGTTGTGGTGATACCCTGTGCGCATTCTGAATTAACACCCCATCCCCCGCCGGAGGTGTGAGACCTATGGTAAAATACTAATAATGAACAGGATCCTACTGTTAGGATTCTAACTGTTGGTTAACCGACTGCTGGGATTTCGTACTTAACCCCTTGAGTGATACTAATCAGTATACTTATACAGTAAATTCAATACAGAAAATTCCATGCACACTAATGGTGTGCATGGGATTATATAAATCTTACAGTATTTTACCAAAAGTCCCTAGATTTCCTGTAGCTGCAGTCCCCCCTTACCAACCAGAGTAACAGAAGACAGCAGCAATTTGTTAGTCTGATCTGTTTCATTGAAAAAAGGGAAGTATTTCAATAAACCTTACATTCATCCAGCACACATTGAGACATAAGGACAAAGGCATAGCTAAGAGGTATGGGTTTCTATTCATGTCTACTTTGCACAATAGTTTCAGAAACGTACTAATTTCATGTAAATCTGGAACCAGAAGATTATCACAGCTAGTCATGTATGTAGTTCTGTTTTACACTGTGACTCTTATACTGTAATAGCATGGATAAACTCGAATCAAAATGCATATTTTAAACAGAATTGTGTATGCTGTTGAGTTTTCCTTATGAAATCCATCAATATGATTATATTGTGATATCATAATTTTACTGACATTTCACTGCCTAAAATGATTTAGGACCTTATTCAGGTCCACACGCAACACTGTGAAATTCGCATTGTTGCATGTGGATATAATGCCGCCGTTCGCACAGCCGCAGCCCCCCCTTGCTCGAAGAGTTCCCCGCATGGCTGCGAATGGATGTTTGGCAGAAACATCCATTCACAGCCTTGGGTGTGGGGGCCAAATCATTTGATTTTCGCCGACCATCGAATTATTTGGAAGGTGTACGCAAAACTCTCTGGTGTCTTAGCTTTGCATGGTTCCTGTACGCAAACAGGGCAGGCAGCTGACATCCACTGATGTCAGCTGACTGCCCCCGGCAGCCGCAACCATGCCTAATCTCCATGGGAATGCCCTTAATTTACTGGTAACACCCATAAAATGCTGGGTGTTCCCATAGGCGCAGACTGTTGCCGCTGCCCCACCCCCCGCA